>NC_136003.1:7012568-7356318 GCF_048128805.1 Centroberyx gerrardi | reverse complement strand
GCAGAATCACACACACACACACTCACACACACACTCTCTCTCTCTCTCTCTCTCTCTCTCTCTCTCTCTCTCTCTCTCTCTCTCTCTCTCCTCTCTCTGCAGGAGGTCTTTTGGCCTGTCCGGCTACAACAAAAGGCCAGCAGTGGTTCTGTCCATGACAATGGTCCTGAGGTCAGCCTGTATGCAGCAGAGAAACAAAACTCTGCTCTATTTTATGTTTGAAGAGTTTTGTTTCAGAATGGGACACTATTTGGGAAAGTGATGCCTCAACACTAGAAAGGCCAAGCCACTGTCCATTGACGGCTGTTTTGAATTTTAGAAGTGAAATATCAAAGTTTTCAAAATATCTCTCCATGACTTTTCCTAGGTCCACGTTCTGTACAAATCAGAGTTGTTCAAAATCCCACATGGAAATAGGAGTTATGATAATATTTACCCACTCAGCTGACAGCTTGTTTGACTGGATCCTCAAAATCCATTAGTCTTTCTACAATGAGTGATAGCGCAAAACTAAAGCAAGTTCTAGCACATTTTAAACACTTGAGTGGATCCTATTTAGTATTATTGAATGATGAACTCCAGCTGATGAATATACAGTGTTCTGGAAATGAATTTTTCATATTAAAGTAATAGTCCGGGACATTTTCGTACAAGTAAATATCTGTTTTAAACTATTGCTGATCGATATAACACAGTAGTCTATATCCAGTGCATGAAAGCTTTTACATTGAAAGAGAAACCACACCAGTCTTCAAAAATATATTTTGCGACGCAATACAGTAAACAAGCATCTCAAATAAGAAACATCATTAAACGCAATTGGAACATTCTTCAGAGCGACGTATCTCTCCAACCACTGTTCACAGAATGTTCTTATTCAGACACGCACCGACCCTGAGAGACAAGGTGGTACAGAGCTATCGTCCCCCACCCACACGAACAACCTGGTTACAAAAGCCCCGTGGAACTTTTAAAATCAGTTGCAATCGTGATAATGTCGTGAAAATCAATCATTTTCAAGATGGGAGCACATCTCGCACATATCAAATGAGACACTTTGCCAATTGCAACACCACACATGTTGTTTATAGACTGGAGTGCCCCTGTGGTTGTTTCTATGTAGGACGAACAAAAAGAAGACTAAAAGACCGAGTTGCAGAACATAAAAATGCCATCCACACAAAGAATGTTGATTATGCTATGGCATTACATTATGTGCAAACGGGACATGGCAACCCTCATACACTGAAAGTCATGGTGTTAGAAGTTGTTGAAAAGGACATTAGAGGAGGCGACCCCCTAAAAAGACTACTCCAACGCGAGACCTTTTGGATTGTACAACTGAAAGCAACGAAATACCCCGGCCTCAATGATGAGATAGACTTTTCTCCTTTCCTGTGAAATATCACTTCAGGAATAATATAAAAATTGTATTTTAATATATGGAACTATTGATGGTTAAGGTGATTGTGTAGTCAATATGTGTTTGTAGTTATGAAGAGAAAAATGTGGACCAGGTTATAGATTGAGGAATTCATCATGTGTACATAAGGAAAGGATTAGGTCCACCTTGACTTGGTAGCCACATTATATCTATCTTCTTTTTAATGATTTAGGTTTACCCCTGCTCTCATCTCCTCTCTCTCTTCTTCACTTCCTTCCATCCCCCTTCCCTCCCTTTTTCTTTCTTCCCTCCTCCTTCTTTCTTCCTTCTTTCTCCTTTCTATTGATGATGTATCACTTCCTTGTTTTTTGACCAATAGGCTTGCACATTGATAGAGAACCATCCTTCCACTCAACTCATTAGTGTAACACTATATGTGTGTAAGCTACTGCTGACAATGCCCCTGATGAAGACCTATGTCGGTCGCAACGCATTGGTCATTTTAAATACATATTGCCATGTAAAATAAAGGCATTTTCATTTTGCACAAACCCTACAGTGTGCCTTGGATCGTTTTTGAAGGAGACTTGCATTTTACATTTTTTATTGAGACCATATTCCACTCATGCAATGAGCCCTTCACAAGATGGAATAAGCACTTCTACATTGTCTGTTCTAAACACCCGGTGTCTGGCAGTTCTTTCTCAGGAAAAAATCCTCTGCTGCACAGGAAGTGATGCGTTTGACTTTTTCTGCAGCAGCAACAGCGGTTTGTTTGCAATAACTAGAACTGGGTAGTTAGCGTGAGCACAGATAGCCAACATAGGTGAACAGACAAAGAGTGGTGTGGTGTGTATATTATTAGTTAATATGAATAGTAGAAATAATGCCTTTAACTGTGAACTGCCTGCTCTGAGCGTAAGTGAGTAATAATGGTGGTAATGGAGTAGTGAGTCCTCTCTGAGTCAGCTCAGTTGCAGTGTGACTTAAAATGAAACTTCACTTCAAGTTTAAAGCTGAACTAGTTTTACTCTGCTCTCTTCATATTTACACCGCAAGGCAGGACTTCTCTCTCTCTCTCTCGCTCTCTCTCTTTCTCTCTCTCTCTCTCTCTTTCTCTCGCTCTCTGTCTCTCTTTCTCTCTCTCTCTCTCTCTCTTTCTCTCTCTCTCTTTCTTTCTCTCTCTCTCTCTCTCTCTCTCTCTCTCTCTCCCTCTCTCTCGGAGGGATTGGTGGTGTGTGAAAATTTGCTCTGTGTTTAAATTTTTTCCCTGTACTTGAAGAGAAACTTGGCAGGCTGGTGACGCATATTTGCATTTTCCAAAGAAAAGAGCAATTGGATTCTGTGTGGATAGCTGAGTCACATTTTTATTGCCAGATACAGATGAAAAGAGGCTAACTCATATCTGGCTACGAGACATGTTTACATTTACTTTGTTATTTTTACATTGTAGACTTATTTACAGTGAGTGGGCAGGTAGTTCACTGTCTTTTTTTCAACAGGACAACAGGCTGATGATGGAAGCACATTTGCTTGCCATTGATTTTATTGTTTTTATCATGACTTTTTAACATTCTGTACATTTTATGGTTGCTTGCTTTTGTGTTATTTTATATTGTGTTCTTTAAACTAATTGTTGCTCTTTTACACTGTGATTATCCTATTATTTTCTTAAATTGCTGTTGCTCTGTTTGTGAAGCAAAAAATATAAAGACTTACTTACTTACATTGGCTGTTGTAATGATCGAACCTGTGACCTTTCCATTACTGGATGGTCTCTCACGTTCATGAAAGGTGTAAAGCGAGCTGATGTTACACAGACTGAGAGCCAATATACTTCCCCGCCGTACATTCAGACAGAACATGAAAAATAATTTGGAGGCGGTGTAACTACATGCAAAGTCAATAGAAGGAGGCGAACAGTGCGAGACGGATGCAACTTTGCTCTAGGCAGCATTAGCTGAGGCAAAGAGGCGTTTGCTCCAGTTCCAATTTTTCAACTTGAGCGAGAGATTTGCCTGAACTAGTAAAGCAAAAGCCAATCAGGTTCAATGGGACTCTATCCAGGCGTCTGTACATGTTTTTCCAAAATGGACAACAAGCTCATTGCAGCGGTGTGTGGTTTCTCTCAGTTCTATGACACAACGTCATTTACTTTAACAAGCACAGATCCTGCACAGACCCACGGCGCGTGTGTTCAATTCTATGCACTGAAGCACAGTGACACGGTTAAATGACCTAATTCCACTAACGTTACTTAAATACCACAAGGTAGTAACGTTACCTACCGTTAAAGTTTTGAGGGCAGCAGAAGACGTGTTACTGTTTATAAATCCTGTTACTAACACAGGCGAGTTTGGAGCAAATTGTGGAATGTTAAGTTTAACTTTTGTTTTCATACTGGGAGACTGTGGATTTAGTACAAAGCTGCTGGTCTGCTGTGTGTGTGTGATGCACACATCAGGCGCATTATAGATCAATTTAGATCAATTTCTATACACTGACCAACTTTAGATTTTGTGCCTCTGTATGGGAAACATTGCATCTCACAGTCAAAGACGCCGACTAGAGGCCATCTCATGAAGCGCGTCATCTCACAAAGCGACAGATGACCGACTGACGGCTGCGCCGTGGGAAAACGATGTCAACCAAAACCATTAATCATGATGTTTGTGGTCCATTCTGTGCAGAGTTTGCATGCTCTCACTGTGTTTGTGTGGGTTTCCTTCCACAGTCCAAAGACATGTGAGTCAGGTGGATTTGATTCTCTAAACTGCCCATAGGTATGTGATTGTCTGCCTATCTGTGTTAGCCCTGTGATGGACTAGTGACCTGCCTGCTTATTTTTCAAGTCAAGCAATCACACACGCAAGTAAAGCATTGGCCAAGCGACATCTATTCACACACTGTGAAGCGGTGTGTGTGTGTGCGGTGTGCCAATAGCCATCTGCTATTGGCTGGTGTTTGTGCCAGGTGATGTCACCTTCTATAGAGTACAACAGGTGCTGACATCACCTGACACAAAGACCAGCCAATAGCAGATGACCAGTTCAGTACCCTACTTTTCACCATTAGGTGTCAGTCTTCACCACAGATTTGGGTTTGGGGTTTAGTTACTCTTTAAGCCACAACCATAAAGAAACCTTGGCTTTCATGCTGATTAAATACTGGGATAACCCAACACTGAAGGGGGTCAATCCCAACCACTCCTTTGATATTGGTTGAACATCAGTGAGGTCAAATTTGAACAAATGTGAACTCTGCACCAAGCAAACGAAGCAAACTCAGGTCACATGCTGTTCCACGGTAGTGAACAGAAGGAAAAGAAGATTTTGCGGTGTTGTGGCCGGCCTTTGAACGAAGGACATTCTTCTTTTAGTGTTGTAGTACATGCAGCACATTGTAAATAGTTTTCCTGCTACCCACTCCTACATTAAATGGACAGAGACTGCTGCCCCACACCCATAGGGAAAGAGAGTTTATCCTCTTCCATCTTTCCCTCCCTCTTCCCTCCTCCACTTAACATCCCCCCTCCACAACACACACACACACACACACACACCGCTCAGTCAACAATACAAGGGCGCCAGAGCTGTCTTTGCCACTTTCATGGACTGATGTTAGCATGGAGTGGGGTGCAGATTGTATTGTGTGAGCGTGTGATCGGTGTGTGTGTGTGTGTGTGTGTGTGTGTGATCATATATGTGTCTATGTGATTGTATGTGGTACTGTATGTGAGCATTTGTGTTTGATTCTCAGCCTGGTGTCACCTTTCTCTGTATGTTAAAATATGTACAGCATATATGAATGACAATAAGTGCAACCAATCGCTGTGCCCTGTGACCGCTGATTTGCATGAGTTGCCGCGGTGATAGAGGAGCAAGACCAGCATTGGATGAGTGATATGAATATAAATGAGAGTGAATTTAAATACAGGGGTAAATTTGAATATGTTACATTGTCACCCAGCAGACTTATCTAGATGATCTGCATATTCAAGGCCTGGTGATGGATTATAGGGGTAGGAAAGGAAAGATGTCCTGAAAACAACATAATACCTGCCCAACTACCAGTCTCTTTATACCACAGAGCAACCTCTATATGTGTGTGTGTGTGTGTGTGTGTGTGTGTGTGTGTGTGTGTGTCCGTCCGTGTGCGTGCAAAAGAAAGTCTGCAAGGGTGAATGAAAGTCATCTGTGTGTAAAAATCACAAGCAAAACAGTTAGTTGATGGATTAGGTTTGTATTGTGCTTGTTAGGTTTGTGTGTGTGTGTGTGCGTGTGTGTGTGTGTGTGCGTGTGTGTGTGTGTGTGTGAACCCGCGGAGAGCTGAAGGGATGGATGTTCAGGTAATTGGCTGAAGACCGGGTGTAATTCAGCCACAGCAAATCCATTTCACAGCTGGTACCCTGTCAGAGAGAGAGAGAGAGGGAGATGGAGAGAGAGAAGCTGGGAGAGAGACAGTCGCTGGGTTTCCATCCAAGTGTTTTCATGTGAATTATGATGTATGAAATTAGAACAGCGAATGGAAACGTCACATTTAGATAAAATTTCCACAACTTTGCAAAAGAGTCTTCGCACTCACTTGAGGGGGAAAAGTTTTTTGACAATAAAGTAATATGATAAATGATACAAGCGCATTTGTTTAAAAAATTATGATGCAGGCTTGGTTCAATCTCATTGCAAAACATTTGAAAGTGGCCTTATTCCCGGGGTGGCCATTTTGAACTTACGTCACCCTTGGGTGGGAAACTCTCCTGAAGAGCAAGTACAGCTCAGTCTGTCCTACTGTTGTGTACCAAGATTAGCATCGTAAACGTCAGGAATCTAACAAATATTTATCATTTCACTCACACATTCCCTACTGAAAAACGTCTTTAAAATGAATGAATCTCAAGAATCCAGAGAGATATACAGTAAGTTCACATTTTAAGGTAGTCCTAGTAGTAGTGGTAGTCCTATATATTTGGCCTACTATAGCTAGCTACCAGAATCTAGCCTAGGTAGCTAGCTATAGTAGCTAACTAGCTAGTAAGCAACATCCCTGCTAAATTCAAACTGTAGGCCTACAAGTTGTTGTTCCTTACTAGACTGCTAGCTAATTTGATAACTGTTGTCTAAAACTCCTCACTTATGTGTTGAAGTAACGCTAGTTTTATGCCAATCTCCCGGGTAAAGTTTCTCAACCGCAAGTTCAAAATGGCCGACGTGTGAATAAGGTCAATGACAATTAGTTAGTGCATTCATCTTCATATACCTGAAATATGCCCAACTGACACTTAGGACAAATGAATAAATTCTTGAAAGACGCTTTCCATTTTTCCTGTGAATGTTTTTGTTTTTAATTCATGTCTATTTATTCCCTTCAACCCAGCTTGGCGAAATGCATTTGCATCTTATTTTTTGTGACATTTCAAAAGTTTCCTTAACTTTCGCTCGACAGTTAGATGGAAACATAACATGGGAAAAGAGAACACAGAGAGAGAAAGAGCGAGAGAAACAACGAAAGAAAGGGAGAGAAACCGAAATAGAGAGAAAGACAGGTTGACAGCTCGTGAGTCATTGGTGTGTGTATGTGTGTGTCGGTGCACTTACGCGCGTGTGTGTTTGTGTACTTGTGTGCTTGAATGTGGGAGAGAGCTCTGATGGGCTAGAAAAGAGAGATTGGAAATGGGAGAGAGAGTTGTTTAAAGCGAGGGAGGAGGGCAGAGGCAGGGAGAAAATAATGAGGTGAGGGGGGTTTGACAATGTGAAAAATGAAGGGACTGTCGTGGAAGAAATGGGGGGGGGGCAAACGTGAGAGAGTGATAGATGATTAGGATTAGACAGCAAGGAGCAGTGAAGAATGGAGTTGAGCAACATCAACTTTCCCATTTACTTTTTTTCTCCTCCTGATGGAAAAGGCCTCAGAAACTATGGAGATTTTTTCCTATCTTTAATCAAGAGCGTGGTCTTTCAATTTGAGAGCATGGTTTATTGATTTCACGTTCAGATTTTGTAATGCTTTCCCTCAAACCCTGTCCTCGCACTCAAATATCTCCTGCTTGCACTTAGATTTGCTCTGCTTCTGCTCAAACTGTATGCTTGCACTCAGATATAATGTTGCTTGCACACAGATTTCCTGCGCTCCAGCTTCAGCCCTTCTCCTCGCACTCAGGCTGCTTCTGTGCGCTCGTGAAACGTCTGCTCTCGGATTTCTGCTCTGCTCTCGGATTTTTTGTGCAACAACCCTGTCAAAATTCCCCAACCAATAGAATGCCAGGTGTAGTGTTGACCAATGAAATGATCCCTGCCTCGTTGCGGGTGCGTTCGCTTTACTTCTTAGAGCGTCCCGTACGGGCGGTCACTGTTTAACCGGGTTCATCCACTCCCGCCCTCCGGGGCTTTATTAAATACGACTTTTGGAATAAAAGGACAGTTAATATATATACCAGCGCCTGTACTTTTTCCTTTTACTATAATAGCTACATAAAATAGTAGCCGTATAGCACACCGGCCTCCCGACGGTGTGCTAGAGGAGAAAACAACGTCACCTTCATGACTCCGGAGCGGGAGTCTCGCGGATCACTGGCCAATATGGACCGCCAAAGTCAAGGACCTCAAGTAAGTTTTTTATTTTAATGGTGCTATTACTTCCTTCAAATTGAATTGGTTAAGTCATATTTGCGGCATAAGAATACATCCATGATAATATGCTTGGCTTTCAAGTGTTGTACGTTATGGGAACATTGTTGCTAGGCAACTAACAACAAAATGGACGCCGCCGTGTTTCATTTTCTTCCTGTATTTTAGTGTTTAGGAATGGGAAAAGTACCAACAGCAAAAGTAGCCAGCTAACACATTAAGACAGTAGAAAACAAAAGTAAATTCAATGAGCAACTACATTTTAAAAACGCAATTGGTGTGTTGTGTATATATCCTTCTCTTCAAATGATGTTTACCGTTGCTGTGTCAAAGTCTGCTCTATCAGAAAGGTTTCACATATTGGAAATACGGTAAACATGTCCCCACTTGCAGGTATCATATCTGTAACATATCTACAATTAAATCAGTTACATTGCAGACATTAAGCACAGAAGCAGCCTGAGTGCGAGGAGAAGGGCTGAAGCTGGAGCGCAGGAAATCTGTGTGCAAGCAACATTATATCTGAGTGCAAGCATACAGTTTGAGCAGAAGCAGAGCAAATCTAAGTGCAAGCAGGAGATATTTGAGTGCGAGGACAGGGTTTGAGGGAAAGCATTACAAAATCTGAACGTGAAATCAATAAACCATGCTCTCAAATTGAAAGACCACGCTCTTGATTAAAGATAGGAAAAAATCTCCATAAGAAATGGCATGTAGACCGCAGAGCATTACAGCTTTCCTTTGAAACCTGTACAAATTCAATTCTCTCAGGTGGCATGGGCAGCTAGTTTCGGCTGGCTGGCTCACCCTGCCTATTCAATGGTAGGGGAAAACACTGGAGCACGTGCACGCACACACACACACTATGTATTGTTAACCCAGCAGCTTAGAAGTGTGCGTGGCTGTACTCTGGGCAAGCCTATTACTACTTGACATGCAAATCTCTTTTCTGACCTTCTTCTGTCTGTCTGTCTGTCTGTCTGTCTCTCTCTCTCTCACACTCTCCCTCCCTCTCTCTCTCTCTCTTCCTTCTCTCTTCCATAATCTCTCTCTCCTCATTTACTCTCTGTTCCCTGCCTCTATCTGCCTTTCCCTTTTCCTCCCCTACTTTCTATTTCACTTCAATTTTCTATGCCTCTTTCTCCCTCCAATACAATGGTCCTTCCATTTTCACATGTTCCCTAATTCCAGCAGCTGCAGCTGATCACTGTGACCCGTGTGTGTGTGTGTGTGCGCGCGCGCATGCGTGTAGACATTGAGGTTGTGACACCCCACCACCACAAGGGACATATAGTGTGTGTGCTGGTGTGTGTGTGTGTGTACTGCGTTGAGGAGGTTGTAGGTGTGTGTACACATTTATGCAGTTGCATAACTAAATCACAGTCTGTGTGCTGTGTGTCAGTACATGTGGATGCACATGTGGGTGTATGTGTACCTGCATGGGCGTGTGTAAGTGGATGGTTCATGTGTTTGCCCAGCTAACCAGTCTCTTTATACTGCAGAATCGTGTGTGTGTGTGTGTGTGTGTGTGTGTATATGTGTGTGTGTGTGTGTGTGTGTGTGTGTGTGTGTGTGTAAATAATTAACCCTCTGCCCTGGTTCTGTATACACTGTTCTGTCTGTCAAGGTGACAGCCTCGTCACAGACTATTACCAAACTGACCGCATTGCCCTGCTCCCTGTGAACCTATTCACACACACACACACACACGCACACACACACACACACACACACACACATACATTTAGCTGGGTAGTAAAACAATAAAAGTGTAGCTGTATTGTAAGTGTAGCCAGCGAACAAAAAAATTGTTTCCTCCTGCCCTGGTAAACACACCCTCTCACACACACACACACACACACACACACACACACACACACAGAGGTTACAATAGGCTATTGGATTCTTGACTCATTTTTATATAAAAGATTGAAACTACTGTATATTGTGATCAATTATGCCTAAATAAATTCATCATTTAAACCCTCTGGATGTTACCTCCATGTTATCATGTCATTGATGCCGGTAACCTACAGAAATCTCATCTGATCTGTTTTGCTCTATTCTATTCTGTCCTCTCCTCTGTCCTGGCCTGGTTTTGCTTTGTTCAGGCCATCTCTGGTCTTTTCTGTTTTGTCGCACTCCACCAGCCTAATCTCATGCTAGTTTGACTCAAATATTTTCGGATGCGTGCAGACATTCACCTAGATCATGTGAGTTCCTTTTAAGCCCAGATCTCTCATTTTTACTTTGGCAAACTTGCAAGATGGTCTGGCGTGAGAGGTAAATTTCAGAATGAGGTATGACTATGAGCTATGACTTGGTATCGTCTGTGCATGTGTGTGTCAGACTGCCCCTAACCACCTGCTATCATGTCAGCATGCTCTCTCTAACATGCCATGCCATCAAATTTGTGCTTTCCTACCTATCTACCTACCTACCGCACACAAACATACAGGGTTTGTTGACTTGTGGAATTGGCTGTGATAGCCAAACAATATTGATATGAGGAGTTAAGTCGGGTTGACTGAATTTGTAAATTGAAATACAACACACTAACAACCATACAGTAACTCTCTGGAGAATTTCTAACTTCTGCTGTGGTCACTTGGTAGGCCAGCAGACAGAAAAAGCTTCCCAACATATTACAGTATGCACATATGTGAAAAAAACAACACCATCCACATGTATTATTGAAACCCTTTATATGTGATATTCACGGAGTGTACACAATACGCATCACTTTTGGTTTCTTTTTGACTGCTAACTTGAATTCCGGGCATAAGTCTATTGTGGAGCAAAATGACTAAAAAATGTTGTGTTCGGGAGAGCAAACAGAGGTTTTCGAGGGGAAACGGATTGGTATTCTTTCGGTTTCTATCAGAAAAGTGGGAGCAGGCAAAGAAAACAAAGACAGGATTGGATGAAAAGATTAAAGCAAAGGAAACAGTAGTAATAATAATATATCTTAGAAGAAACAGAAATGCCAAACGTGCTCAAGCTAAGCTAATTGCATTCCAATGGGAAAAGGCTAACTGGCGGCTAGCTCAGTAAAGTAGGTCTGATTAAGACTGTTAGTGAATAATGGCATTTGAAACATTGCTTTGCGTAAACTGTATAAATCATGTAGAGCTCACTGTTTCATTCATACTCACTCATATATTCAATTTGACCAGAATTAGAACTATTTTGTACACACACTGTACACACTACAAGTTGTCAGGTGGCTTATGCTAGCTCATGCTAGCCGAGGACAGTTAGCCTTCTGACTGTAGTGCCAGGTGTTGTACTAGTGTAGTGTTGTAGTGTTTTTTACAATGGAAATGAAGAGAAAAGTGATGCTTTCCTTAATGAAATTATACAAAAAATGGTTTGCTCTGTGTTTTTGTGCTAGGGTAAGGTGAGAAAATAAGTGTCCCTTCAATTTTTTGGTTAAAGTTGGCAACCCAAGTTGGCAGCAAGTGAAACTGGCACTGGTTCCCTAAAGCTATCATAGCACTAATACCCATATCTTTGTCATTCAGTGCAGCAAATCAAATCTCAGTACTAGGAATCAGTTGGGAAACCCAGATCTGGTCTGTTGCCCAAGCAGACAGCACTTGGCAACCGTCCTAAAGTGCTGAGAGGTTACCCACTGGTCCATATATTATCTAATCTGTCAGTCTTTACCTGGTCAAATAAAATCATTACTTGGCAGTAGATGAACTCTTCTTCTTTCCCTCCCCCCTCACTCCTTCACACAGTCAAATACACACTGATAAGGGAGGTAAATTGTGCACAAGGTTGGGAGTTGTTTTTGCCGTTGGTGGGTCAATGGTCATCGCATTGTGACAGTGGACTCACACACACACACACACACATACACACACACAGGTCTCTCCTCTAAGCAGCAGTAGCAACAGCCTTTGTCTCGTTGGTGAAACGTTGGCAGATTCCAGACTGTATTTGTTTCTCTGCTGTTTAGGCATCTCTCTCTCTCTTTTTCTCTCTGTATCTCTCTATCTCTCCCTCTGTCTCTCCCCCTCTCTCTCTCTTATTTTGTATTTATTTTATTTTACATTTTTTTCATTTTTTGACTCCTTTGAGAGGTGTTTTCTTACATAACGGCCAAAGCCATGTATGGTTGACTAAGACAAACTTGTGAAAACAGTAGGGAGATGCTGGAACCCTCCACATTGTGTGTGTGTGTGTGTGTGTGTGTGTGTGTGTGTCTGCGTGTTTGACACACAAATCAATGGCATTACACCAACAAGTACACCACACACACATAGATGTGTGCATGCATTCACAGGTGTACACAACACTAAAGCTCTAACCATTTTCTCCTGTAAGGAACGGCAAAATAATTACCTAATTAATGGGAGTGTTGTAATTTGACTATCAATATGAGATTTTTTTCATTTTAGGCCTTTCTTACATTGATGTTCAGCACATACTTCTTAGACCTACAGACTTTGTTTACATTTGTTTACATTTCTAAAATAATGCTATTATAAGCCAATAACAATGTCTGTCTGTTAAGAGCAGTAGTGGCTGGAGATTAAAAAAACTGAGGAGGACAGGGCTCGGTAAAAGGGCCCAAAATGTATTGCTTTTAAGTCTCCTACACTCAAGACTTTGCAAGAATACTTTTAAAGGAAAGGGTTAAAAAACTGGAGAATATCATCCTCTCTGTACTCTGTCCATCATGAAAAATCACCAGTAATAATAAAATCCCAATAGGAATTTAGAATGTGTCTGTGATACTGTAATCATACTTGACTGCATTTTCAATCAACTATGGTATCACTTTAATATATCTGTAGGGGCTTATAGTGTCTGTGTATAGTGAGCTGGTGACCTTATCATACGTGGTGGCATGTTTTAATCTTCTATGGAATCACAACAGCATTCCTATGATATTCCCATAGAGACTTGTAGTTTTGCTGTGATATTTGTATAGCGCCATTCTGAAATTGATCATAGGATTACTACAGTTCAATTTCACAAGGGATAGACCAGTCTCACCTGGTCAGGAGTGAAACATACTGTTTTTATAGATTCGTATTTCCCCATTCACCAATATTGGCTGTGTTTGGTTTTCTCTGTCAGAGGAAGTGGTGAATGCGTTTCCTGCCCCCCTTCTCCCCCCTCAGCCAGAGCTGAAGTGAATGCAGAGAGAGGAGGGGAAAGCAAAGCAAAGCAAAAGAAGGTTAGCTAGCGAGTGAAGAAAATGGCGATCATGCAGGACGAATGCCTCCCCTCGTAGATGCTGCAAATGCGTTGAATTTCTTTAGCCTTACAGCCGGCTTTCCTTTCCACTCTGTTGCACTTTATACTTTATAAGGTAAGGTTGCTTTTACGGTGTTTTCTTGGTGCGGGGACGGTGCGTTTCGTCGAGCTACGCAGCGAGCCGGGGGCAGGGGGAGCAGACTGGCGTAGTTAGTTGAGTTTGCCCGCTGTTGTTTAGCCATGATTGACCTAACCTACTGATAGCCTTGTAGCACTTAGCGAGGTGGCTCAGTTGCATTGCAGCTTGCTCTGAAAACGACAAACACATCGACTGACCATGTAGAAACATTTTCTGCAGGTGACTGGCCGTAACCAGGTGTGTTTGACAGGCTAACTTTGGTGTTTGTCGGTTGCTTGACCTGAGCGTATTAACGGTAACGTTAGCTAATATATGGCTCCAGGAGCTAGATAGCTTTCCCAGCTACGCTCTTTTTCTGCTGTATATCTTGAGTGGAAATCATTCTGTATTTCGCAAAATATTATTGCCCCAACATAAGTGACTACCAATAAGACGTGTGTTTATGAATTTGATGGACTCTTGTGCTTTTCAATACATATTTATGAATTAAAGCCGGGTAGTCGTTGGGTAGCTGTTAGCTAACCTTAGCAGCTAGCTAGACGACGCAGGTTGTCTGGCAGTAACCCCAGACTGTCCGACTGCTCTTCATTAATTTGAAGACGGAACGGGGTTTTAAAATTTTGCTTTTCCACGAGTATCAAAATTTGGTTATAAATGTGATGTTAATGATATTGTGGTTGTATTGTTACCTGCCAAGCTGTATTTTAACCGGGGCTCGCGTTTAACACCCTCTGTCGGCAAAAAATATAGACCAGCTTGTTTGCTGGCTTATCATAAGACTTGTTTTGCAGTTGTTTCACTTGCCTTCACACTGGTCTGAACCTGCTGCAAATACGGCACGGCCAAGTGTAATTTAATTGCAACGACTGTAATTGCTTGCCATATTGTCGCTCTTGCTAGTCTTGGCTGCATTGGAAAAATACCAGGCTAGAGAGAAGCCATGTTGGCTAAGCTGCAAGCCAGGCAACAGCTGAGATAATGGCCGATCAGGACCCGAGCTGTAACCCTGACCTAGAGAGAGACTCTCTCTCTCTCTCTCTCTCTCTCTCTCCCCCTCTCTCCCACACACCCACCATTCACCTTGCAGGGGCTCGGGTGGGGGGGTGGCTGAAGGTGCATTGACTTGTTCAACCTGCATTTCCACTCTATAGGTGAAATAGTACATTTTAAGTTCTGCAGCCATCACTGTTGAGTCTTGCTGTTTGTTTACATATGTTTGGCCTTGCATAGATTTTGTGGGAGAGGTGCAGGTCTTATAACCTGTGCAACCATTGGCACGAGAAATTTGATTTGAATCCTCTTTGCCAGCTCAGATTAACTGTGGCAGGTGGCGCAGATGAGTACATATCTGTGTAACATTCTTGGATGTAGTTTTGGCAAGTGGCTGTTAAGTCATAATAAACCAATAAAACACCCGGATGTGGGCTATGTTTTGTTGTTTGGTGTTTTTTATTTGGCAATAGGTGGAGGAGTGTAGACTGAGATTTGTTTATGTTTTCGGTTTGCAGATTGTCACGCTAATCTTTTATCTCTTTTTGTTTTTGACTTTAGAGATTTGGAATTGGAAGCTGTTGCCACCAAAGAAACTGAAGAGTCATAACAGGTGAGTGTGCCACCATACACACACACACACACCTCTCCACTACTTTTCAGAGTATGTATGAGATGTGATTTAAATGGTCTGAGTGTTTGCATGTGTTTGCAAGACTGTGTGCCAGTTTGCATCGGCTTTCTGGTAATTTCTCTTTAGATGTTAGCAGGATCATGTATAAGCTAAACCAGTGTGTGTACTAGAAGCCACAGGGCTAGCAAAGGTGTGTGTATGTGTGGGTCAGGGGGACACGGGAGGGGCAGCTGTTGCTTATGTAAGCACATGCAGTTCCGTTTGAATTGAATTGGAGGGTCTGGGTCGGTCCAGGCCGCGATGTGCTGAGTAAGCTTTGCTGTTTTAAAACGCTAAATGAGAAGCCGGAGTCCCGCTGTTTTGTGCGCGGAGAGGTGTTTGTGTAGCTCATTGTGGCCATACAGTTGGTCTACATGCAGACACACAAAAGACCCGTGGACCACAAACTAGCCCATCATCCCGCTCCAAAGGCGCTATGAAATCTGTTTTGTTTAGGTCCAGAATCTGGTTTATTTTATCTCCATTATCATTTTCAATTTCCTGGATTAGGTTTTGGCTTTTTAAGTGTTTGCATAGTTATTATAGGCATCTAGTCCATCACCCCACTGCTCTTTCACATTCCCATCTCGGTCTCCAAAGGTGTTTGTTATTGTCGGTGTTGGGGAACTTCATTCAAAAATGTGATATATTACGTATTCAGTGTTTGCCCTTTAACTGTTTTTAGTGGTAGGTTCAATCCCATTCCTGTTTCCAGTATCAGTTCTGGTACATCTCAGGGTTTGAAAATCATTTAGCTGCTGGCATCATAATGTATGGACTCATTGTTTTATTGTTCTACTCTATTAGTTTGTTTTGGGTTAAATGATAAGGCTAGTTGATGTTTGCTTTACTTTTTCCTAGCATTGGGGGGGATTTTCCAGCTGTGTGTATGTATGTGGGGGTGACTGCTGCTGAACGAATGTGAAAGGGAAACACTATTAATACCTCTTATTGTCTTAGTTATTTGAATATTTTTCCATGTAGAGCAAAGTAGTACATTTATAGTTTTATTGCTTCTGAGTTTCCCCACACGATAACAATCAAATGGCTTGCAAACAAATGCAGATGTATGCAAACGCAATTTCCTCACACGGATCATTCATGTTTGATTTGATCTAAAACAAGGCCCATTGTTTTAGACACATTTAACTAAAATATAAGCCTTTTATATAAGCCTAATATGCGTTTCTCCCTCATTAGCTCGGTGGAATGTGTGCATTTCCACAACAGTGGGAATTCGGAGTTACATAAATAACTTGCTGCCAACAGTTTATTGTCACTTTTGAGGTAATTTAAATTTCTATTCATTTCATTTAGAAAGGGGATTCACTTGCATAAAAAAATAACTCATGTCTCACTCTACACATGCCATTTGGTGGATGCTTCTATCAAAAACCAATCTAATATCATAAATGCATACATTCATAGCATGTGTGGCTCCAGCAGGATTACATGTTGTAAAAAAGAATAGGCTATATTAAGCACTCTGACTCTGAAACCCATTATGCATGCAAGCCCTCAACTCTTAACTGCTTGTGAGGGTGTTGCATCCTTAATCATAATATAATGAAAGATGATCTGTAAACAATACAATGTTGTGAATAGTCTTCTATTCACGTCTCTCTTCTTTTTAGTGGAACAATGTGCTCTCTAGCTTCACTTTTACCTTGAGTTGGCCGACTCAGTGTGGTCCCCAGCTTACTGTTCTGTAAACATGTTGTCATTCTTGGCTAATGATATGAAGAGTTTTCACTAGAAGTGTGTGACGTTGAGGAGCTGTAAAGTAAAACCAGATGATTCCCTGCTGAAGTAATACATTTCAGATCATCTTATTGTATTTGGGATGTAATACAGCAGTGCTACAAATTCACAAGGTGTTGCAGGGCCATTGCTACTGTGGTTGGGGATCAGGTAGTTGACCATTGCCCCTCTGAGCAGTAAAACCACACCTGCAGATCATCATGAGACCGGAACAACCAAGGACCAGAAATGCAGCGCCTGATGCCGTTGACCTGTGCACAGTGTGCAGGCTCAGACAGGACACAGTTACATGTTACATGAGCAAGTTGCTGGAGCAGTGTAGAGGGGCAATATTGCCTTGAGCTTTGCAAATGGGATCAAATCGGTGTGGGTGATATAGTGAGCTGTAAGCAACAGATCGGCATTGTCACAACATTTTGACTTCAATACGGATACCAGCCCAGGTATAATAGTTTTGATTCTAAAACAATATGGCAAACAACTTAAAATGATCTAACTTTAAGGCTTTAAAAAGTATTAAAATGTCTTAAACCCAGTTAGGTCTATTATTTTATTTTGTCCATGCAATGACAGGATTCTTTGATTACTGCAGAACGGCAGAAGCGGCTTTATTTTTATTATTATTTTGGTTTTTAAATTGGTCTGAAGTTCAGTTACAGGTAGAATTAAAAAGGTCTTAAATTCAGTTCTCTGAAACCTGCAAATACCCTGAGAAAGTGTTCCTGTAGGACATAGTTTAATGCAGAACTTGCCCCACCCTCCCATGCTAGCAGCAAAACAGCACAGTCATACAAACTGAACACATGATGATCATAAACCGCGTGAAGCATGATTTTCTGATAAGATGTAAGGCAGACTCAGGCTGTGTATATTTCAAAGGATTTAAGTTTGACGACCATAAATATGCTACAAAACGCTACAAAGTAAAGCACCAGTTGTGGAACTACTCTATAGTATTGTTCATCAAATGAGCTCCCCTGTACTGTTTCAGTATCAGTGCTCCATGCAATAATGAAACAAATGATGCAGGGGCGGGGGATGCACTTCTAGGCAAAAATACCAGTCTATATTGCCTGTCTTATCATGACCCGAAATGAACCAGCCCGAGCTTAACGGTGCTGTTGAAGTGATTGAGTACTTGCGGATTAGCTGAAAATTTAACGTCTTGCGATGTCAGTCTCACAAAGCGGTCGCTGTTGGGCTGTTTGTGCTGAGGAGATCCTCGCTGTCGTTCCGTAATTGAGCGATGACTTTCCTGAACGGGGCCTCCAGCACTCCAGCCTCTGTGAGAACATGCTAATGCAAATTGATGCAAATGACGTGGTGTTGTACATGCAAATTAGCCACGCGACTACCCTCTGGCTTTTGTTCTTCGGGGGACAGATGAAACCTTGTGATTGTGTGTGTATGCGTGCGCTCGTTTGTGTCGGTGTGTGTTTGGGTGCACATGTGACGCCGTGTGTGTGTGCATAACACTACTTCTACAAGCCTACACATGGAATCAATATTCTGTTTCCTATTAATTTGAAAATCCTTGCTGGCATCGTAGCGTGACTCACTACCGGGAGCAAGAAACACTCCTACACGGTCTCGGGATGAAGTTCTGTAAAGCTTCACATTTCTAATCTCTAAAACCCCAGGCACCCAAACAGAGTTTAAGATTATTTTTAAGGTATTTCTGCTTTATTTGACAGCAGGCAGCAGAGGGCTGACAGGGAAGATGGGTGGGAGAGAGAGAAATCCTGTGCCGCACTCTCAGTATGACAAGAGCAGAGCAGAAGTAGGTTTAAAGGTGCTGAATGTAGCAAAGCGTTTTAAGTTGAGAAAGTAAGGGAGAGAGAGAAATAGAGCAAGAAATAAAGGGGAGAGAGAATAACAGCAATATAGGGCATTTGTCAGACCTAAACCTAGAACGTTGTGAGCACATAGCACATGGCTCAGTCCACTTTATTCACCATGACATCCAGGCGACCCAAAGTATTAAAATATTCCTCACAGCCTAAAATTTATCTTGTATTCTATTGTGTAGGCTAGTAAAACGTGTATCAAGTTATTACACTGCTAACCTACTATCCTGTCGCACTGTACATAACATTGCCAGTGACCTTTAAAACTATTTTCCTCATCTCTCCTGCATCTCCTGCTCTGTATCCCTCTCAGCCCTCCCCCCGTCTCAAGAAAGAAAAACAAAACGAGGCTGTTAGTGGAATCAACTCTCCACTTTATAAAAAGCACCATTGCTGTTTTACAGACTTAAAACGAAGCAAAGACCATATTTAGAGCTTATGGTATTTTTGGAAAGCGACCCTTGTTCAGCAGTCTGGTGATGTGTATGTCACAAAGTGAAAATGTTGTCTGATTTTAGAGCTGGTAGGCGTTGGGAAGCGGAGGCACAACAAAAGGATATATTTTTTGTGATATTAGATGGCGAGTTATCTAAGAACCATGCGGAACATGGAATCCCACATAGACTGTATATCTGATGGGAAACCAAAAAACAGGAATTATGCAAGCAGGCTGCCACATCTGTGATATTTATAGCCTTGCTACCTGGGCAAGTTGACATTCCCTGAACCCTGACCCTTGACCCCCACCCCCCATGACCTCCAGGTAAGGGGAAAATGTTGCGGCTTGTTGTGGCGCAGAAATATTTCAGACATCGAATGGGAACAGTGTTGAATTTCAATGATGGCCTCTTTCTCATGCCAACATATGCAATACCTGGGTCACGCCATGTAGCAGCTGGAAATAATTCTTAGCACTTGTTTTAATCTGCACTAGTGTGAAATGGGTGGTGTTTACCATATACAGACGATCCACATAAACCCAGGTAAGTTGTCAATTGTTGGAAGTGTCTTAAATGTAACTTCTTTTCCTGTAATTGTCTCAGCTTTCTCATTCTCTTTCCTGAGTGGCGAGCTCCACCCATCTGGCACTAAAGTAGGCTAAAACAAACCATAGCACATATTTGCAAGTGCAACTTTGTTCCCCTCCCCCCTTTTTCTCTCGTTCTTACTCGCCTTTCCTTCTTTATCTTTCCTTCTGCTTTGGTTGACTTCTGGTCAACCCCCCCCGCCCCCCCCGTCAGCTGTAGCTGTCGGGGGATGGGCAATTGTTGTTCTACTCATAAACAGATGCTGTCCCTAGTGTGTGTGTGTGTGTGTGTGTGTGTGTGTGTGTGTGTGTGTGTGCATGCACTCCAGGAGGGCCCCCACCGTGCGCTGTTGTTGGTGTTCAACCTAGAGCCATCTGCTGAAGCACTTGATGGTCGGAAAAGGAGCGGAGCTGGGGAGGGGAGGAAAGGGAGGGGGAAGGGTGGGAATGGAGGGTGAGGGGTGGGGGAGGAAGAAGATGGTGGGGCAAGGGGTGGGAGCCACAGGGTGTGGGGGGTGGAGTCGGGGGATGTCTGAAGGTGGCATAGAGAGGGGGGAATGGTATTGAATGGTAGGGAGTGTTGGAAGGCAGGCCAAGGCAGGGGAGGTGGATTGGAACGGCTGGATGGTGACATTAAGAGCCGGGGGGGGGGGTGACAAGGGTGCTAAGGGTGCTGGAGCATGAGCGAGTCGGAGGGAGAGGGAAGATACACTCACTTCCCCTGCGGTCAGCCGTCTGAGTGGAGGGAAGAAACACAAAAAAAGTTATGGCAAAGATAGTAAACTAAAACTGGATTTTAAAAAAGGAAATGCTAGAATCTCGATGCCATCTCCTCACCTTATTTATATGATATATTTTTCATTTCAGCCCAGTCTTGGTGTGCTGTCGCAGCTATATATATATTTTGGTGTTTGTGGTCCCTTAACTTCAGTAGTTTTTGTAGCCTGTGGCAGAGCAGCCAGCCAGCAATGATCAAGTCATGCAAATGTAACTGACAATTCCTGCAGGATCCAAGTGCAGCCACGGTCCACAGAGGCAACTGTTGGTTTCTTGCTTTAATAGCTGTTAGTCCTGCGCTGCCTGGGGCGGCACAGGCATGACTTCACTGAAAATCCCCCATATTTGGCTAGACATCGTGATCATCATTGTTAATTAGTCTCAGTGATTTGAGGAACACATTCATTTTACTGCACTTTTGGCATTTTACATCAACATCTTAACTACTGTTCTGACATGAAATGTTTCACTATTGCTGTCATGCCAGTATTCTACGATTATTAATTGTGTAATCTATTTGCGATATACAATTATAGAATAATTGTGCAGGCCTAGTGCTATTCTTCAACCTTCAAAGTGTTTCCCATGTGTCTATTTTGTGTTTTCTCTAGTGATCTGCTTTTCCTGTTGAATGTCAAAGTGTTCTTTCTTTCTTTTTTTTGTCACGTCTACCTGAATTGGTATTTATTTATTTTTGGGGTGTAGGCTACAGCGGCTGGTAAATGTCAAAATTGGTTACCTGCCAAATTGGCTGGTAGACAAGACAGACTTACCAGCCGTATCCAAAATTTGCTGACATCTGGGTGGTGACCATTGGTAATCTCCCACATGAGTGGCCTAACAAGCCTGTAAAGTCACGTTGAAGTTTAGGACTGCGGCAGACGGCAGACAGTTTTTTGTCTCACACCAGCCTCACACCTCTAGCAGTTGTCGGGCCTCTACTGGCTGGTGTGAACTGTTGATGCGTATTGTCACATCTTTGTATTGCAATATATTGAATTTCGATATATTGTCCCATCCCTATAAATATTGTTCACCGGCCACAGTGGCTAGTGGATTTGAAAGTTCACCAGACATAAAGTTAGCAGCCATGAAATAGATAACATCCAAAAATGACTCCTTCTGCAGTGGCTGGTAGACCAAAGACACTTTCCTGCTATAAATCTAGATTGACCATTTGGCTGGTGTTATTTTCACACGCTGAATTGCAGTAATTGAGTTGTCCTTGTAATGGAAATAGTGTAGTTTGATTTCAATAATTTTATGAAATGTTTTCTCATTAATTCAACTATCTAAAAATGTGTACGTTTCATCAGCTGTTGAATGATTTTTTTTTTTTATCATTGCTTTTTTTTTATCTGAATTTACCCTTGCATAAGACTTAAGTGTCGTCTAATGTCTAACTTTGTAACCAGGGCAGGAAGCAAAACCTTTTGCCGTTCGGCTGCCGTGGATCCGAAAGTTCACCATCAGCTTTCACTATTTAACCAGCCAATTGGGCTTTTAGAACAGGAGACCCATAAGATGGTTGGTTGGTCACCTGCCAGAGTGGTTGGAAGTCAAGACTTCCAGGCAGTAAGACGGTGGCTGGTGGTAATATCCCACCCTGCTTGGAGCCAAGACTTAAACATATAGCCTACTGCATGAAGACTTGTTCAGGTCTTGCTCTGCAGGCTGGCTGAGATGACTTTCTGTTCCATAGAAATGTGTGGGACACTTAAGTTTTCTCAAGCTGAATTGCGAGGGGGGGGGGAGAGAAGGAGGCAGGCTTGTGGGGTTGCCAGTGTGAAGAGAAAGGACAGTGTGGACTGGTGAGCGTGTCAGTGAGCTAATGAGAAAGAGGGGGGTGGGGGGGTAGGGAGAGAGGACGCCGCAGTGAACACACAGAGGGGTTGGTGTAATGGAGGGAGAGCTGGTGATTTCATGTGGGGATGGGAAATGGTGATAGACGAGCTGCTTAGAATAGAATAATTGTTAGAGCACGGGTACAGGCTGATTGCTGTGTGTGTGTGAGAGAGACTAGGACTGTATGTTGCATGCAAGTGGCTGAGAGGTTGCAGCGTTGGTGAAAGGCTGTGACCTAGTGTGTCTCCCTGTTTGTGCCTTGCACATACAACTGACAGCATGGTGTGTGTGTGATGCTGTGATCACAATTTAAACTTCTGCGTCAAAGTGTTGCTGTAGCTATGCCGTAGGTCTTTGCATCTGGCTAAAGTCCGCTGATAGTGAAGACAACATGGAGCAGATCGAAGAGAGACTAGCTGAAGAGGCTTATGTTCATTTATACAATACCTCATCTCCCAAATATAAAGATTACCAGATGTCACTGAATTCATGGCGAGAAATAACCCAGAACATGGGTTTCAGAGGATGTAAATACAACTACGTCTGTTAAGTACTTCCGTGCTAACAAGTCACGACACTGCAATTTAGCAGTTTGATGGTCTACACACACAATCACCAACGCAGAACTATAAATGCTCGCACCACCGTAGCCGCCTACGGGTAGCTACGGCGACACTTTGATGCAGGACCATAAGTTGGCCTTTAGTCTGTGATGCATTTTTGTCACGGCAACCTATGTGCTGAGTTCTACGCTCAAACACTTTGAGATGACCCTGATCAAACACATTTATTGCTTATAACACTGCAGCATAGATTTTTAAAGCAACTTTTACTTCGCCAATTAAATGTGCTCATCACAAAACAATCACAGATCTAACAACATAATATTTGGCATTGTTTACGCATCCATACTCAGTGGATGAGTAGGATGAAAACAACGCATGTGCCACTTGTATCACAGCACAGTGTGGCTATAATGGAACGATGCAGCATTGGGAGATTTCTGTCGTTTGAAATGAATGAATTAAAATGAATGAAATAATTCAGCACATTAAAGGAATAGTTAGCCCTCTAACTTAATTAATTTTCATTTTTGGGTGAACTATTTCTTTAAGTTTGATCAAGGGGTAAGAGTGCTACTTCTGTGCACGCACACATTTGAGCGACCAAGGTTGTGTTGTGTGAGGAAGTGTCTTGAATATCTAAAATGAAAGTCTTGACAATTTTCCTCTACATTATAATGATGATTATTTGTCTTAATTTGGGGAGCAAAATTATTTTATTGCACATTTGGTATCTTTATATTAACATTTTGACATTTACAATCACAGTGGACATTCCTAATTACATTAAATATTTCAATATTGCTGTTCTATGATTATTAATTGTGGAAACTGAAATGATGCCATACAATTCTACACAATTAATTGTGCATCCCTGGTGTCTGTATGACTTGTCTCTGCGTCTCCATGCGTCTGTCTGTTTATAGCTAAGGTAACACAGTGCTGTGCTGTAATCCCATTATCAGATTAGACTGGAGGCAGCAGGCTGCAGCTTTCTCCTGCAGGCTAATTGGCACACCCACTGGGGCCAATGCTGCTAAACTAACACTCACTGAGGGAGAAGCCATAGTCTGATTACAAACTAATAGGATACTAATAGGAAGACCTTATTTCTTATTGGGAACAAAAAACATAATATTCTACACCGCAGAAAGTAGTGAAACTGTTTCATTGGTCATAATATTAATAATATTGCTCACAAGTTTGTTTGTCTTGTTTGTTTTGAGGCCAGATGTTATAAGCATCTTGATTATTTTTTGTCTCACCTGCACAAATTGGTAATGCAAATAAAATCAAATTCATTTCCAACGAACACACCACAAACCCTTTCATCCCGTTTATTTCTTCTTTTGCTCTTTCCTATCAAATTCCTGCGTTTTGTTTTTACAAACTCAAAACATAATAGTAGGTGACTCACCAGGGAGCCGAAACTGCTCTTAAACAAATACTCTCAGAATAAATTTTGGTTAACATGAAAGCTAGAGCCAGACCGCTCGCTCTTTTGAAAATGCGGTTAGTCGGACCGAGACACGCCACCACAGAATTGGAACCGATAGAAAGGGAACAGATAGAAACTACCGGTATGTCACAGTTGTCTCGTACACCTAAAATGGCTTCTGAAATTTGTTGTCATGAACATTACCATTGTTCCATGTCTGGACAGTGGATGGGACTCATACAGTTAGAAATGAATGACGCCTTTGTCGTTGCAGGGCAGCAGCCTCCTGAACCTCTTTCACTGCGCTGGTGCTTATTTCTATGACAAAATTATCAAGTGTTATGGCAGCCATCTTAAGTGCACTAGCCAAATGACCTTTCAGGAATATTACTCTGATGGGAATGCAAGTATACAATCGCCAATAAATGTGCATTTCCAAACTATTCGATTTCACCTCTGCTTCTCAAATTTATCTCTTCCTACCAAACACACATTGTTTCTGTGCCACGTATTTCTCAGTAACATGCAATAGTAATACTGTATGTATATGTATGTATATGTATGTTTACAGTACAGTTATGGTACCTCCCTCCTGAGAAACCCCTCCTGTTTTCCTCCACAGGGAACCCACCCACAGAGGGAAGAACGGTGGATGGAAGAGAGAGAGAGACAGAGAGAGTGACGAGGAAGGAGGATAAGAAGCTACAGGACTGGACAAAAGGTGAGAGGAGAGGTTACGGCCTCTGTGCGTCTGTTGGGAACCGTGGGATTGTTGAGGGTGTGTGTGTGTGTGTGTGTGTTCAGGGCCAGAGTGGCGAACACATGACTCACAGTGACACGGTCTGCAACACAATGTCTACACCCAGCCCGTAACATCATCAGTTGTCTCTTATAGTTGTGTAGCTGTGCGTTTACTGGGCTTGGTGTGAACTGTTTGCTGCTTTTCACTACAAACACACTCTTTCTCACCCACATAGACACTTGGGACACATGCACGGACAAACACGCACAGTTTGTCTTTGTCGATTTGTGGGGAGGTCTAGTTGGTTTTATTGATTTGCTATTGTAAAGTTACTCTCCCTTTGTCAGGACTCTTTCTGAGTCGTTCTGATTTATCAGCAACTGCTGCTTTTTGGACACCAACTCCCATTAGCCGTACGCAGAGCTATTTATCTACAATGAGCTGTGTGCCATTGAAACGGCAAGGCCCAATCGTGCTTTCTCATAGAGCGCTCAATAAGCTGATTTTGCCAAGCACCAAATAAAATTCCACACAGTAAGCAGGGATATGATTAATATTGCATATCAATGGACGTGTGTTCCAGGAAGTAAAAACAGAATCACTGGAGGCTTAAAATAGTTCCACAACCCTCGATGCTGCAACTTTGCATACAGAGACAGATCTGCCAATACCTGATAGGCATTGGCGCAGGATAAAAATGTCATGTTTTTCCTTTTTATCTTTTTTTTTCCGCTCACATGGTCTGGATCGTATCCCTGCTTTCTGTGTGTGTGTGTGTGTTAGTCCTCTGCAGTGCAGTGTGCTTTGCTGCAACGACAGCGTCAGTGTACTTTGCCGTGTGACGTAGACATGTTTTCCATTTGAATCTCCACTACAGTTTCCATTGAGACCTGCGTGTGCGAGCCTACTTCTGTTACAGTTGGAGCTACTGTCGTGGCTAGTGTGGACAGGAAGTCTGACAGCCTCTATGCCTCTGACCTTGAGTCTCTCTTTCTCTCTCTCTCTCTCTCTCTCTCTTTCTCTCTCTCTCTCTCTTTCACTTACTTTCCCCTTTCTCTCTTTTGTTTTCACTCTCGCTCTCTCGCTGTCTCTCTCTCTCTCGCTCTGTCTCACTCGCTTGCTCTTTCTCGCCCCAGTAGCTGAGGGCCACTAGATTTAGTGGATGTGTCCTAGTACAAAGAGACAAGTAGTTCAGAGGTTATTAGTCTCTGCAGTACTAGATCGAGAACTGGCACAACCATTTTTTTGTTAGGGAAATCCTTCCCCCAGATCACATTTGTGCAACAACAAGAGTGTAATCATCGTAACTGAAATACTCAGTGTCTTAGCTCTAGCTGTCTATTCGTCAGATTAATTTGCCTCCAGTTCTCTGAGGCCCTTTTGCTCACTCCAGTCAGATTGCCTTTGGACCTTGAATCCAGCAGGAATGTGACATTGTAGTATTTCTTTTTTCATTGTAGCTTTTTTTGACACAAAACTCCCATTCAGCTTTTAATGAGATTCCTGTTTCCCATTTTGTTTTGCTTTTTTGTGCTCTTAAACACATCCTTGCCCAGGTTTGGAAACTCACTTTTCTCATTTCTATGGGCTTACTACTACTACTACTATTACTGTCTACTGCTGCTGCTCCTGGTGTTTTGGACGGCTGTCTCTTTATCTTTATCTCTCTGACCTTGGCTCCTCCTCCAGCAAGCCCCAATAGCCTGGCCTCCTCTGTGTGCGTGTGTGTGTGTGTGCGCGCGTGCACGCGTCTTTATCTCTGTCTGTGCTCATGTGTTGTGTGTGCATGTACGTGAATTGCACTGAGCTTCGGACCTGTGCCAGAGCTGGCGTTCTCAAGCTATGCTCAAACAGCATAGTGACGGCGTGCTCTGTAGCTTAGGGGACAAGGGCGCTTACCTTTGTACTCAGTGGTTTGAGGCCAGCTCATGATGATCTGTGTCATTTATCAGCCCTCTCACTCTTTACTGTGTGCAATCTAATAAAGAAGAAATGTAAATAAATGCTAGCTAGATGGATTCTAGATATAGATGAATAGATGGATAATCAGCAGGGCCAAAGACAAACTTTTTTCAGCCTGCCAGCCTGCCGGCTGATGGAATCCAAAACTCTCAAGCCATATTCTTTATTTGACATCTGCATAAGAAAATAGAAAATTTAAGCTCTGGCTGGTTACCTGCCAAAGTGGCTGGTAGACTAGACATAGTTTACCAGAGCATACCTGGTGGCAAGTAGTCCCACCTTGCATGCGGGTGGACAGATGGATGAAAAGATAAATGGCTGGATGATGATGGACAAAACCCACTAATGAGTCATAAGTAATGCTTAAGCAGCCCTTGTTGTGGCACCTTGCCCTCAATATGAGTTTGTTGTGTGTAAGTGCCCCTTAAAGCTCCTCCCTAACATGATGTGACCCTGGGGACCATATGACTAGTGGGCTTATCTACTGCCACACACACACACACACACAGGGGTCCCCTTCAGTCTGTTATCGCCAGGGTGGAAAGTTTCCATCGGCCACCAGTCAAATGTCTGTACATTTTGTCTGTGGCTGGGAATTTTGTCTCCTGTGTCAGCCACTTTGGCAACTACCCAGCCATCACTTGGAGGTCCTATACTATTGTAATTGGGTTGGCTATAGCGCTGCAATGATTGTTCGATTGACAGAAAATTAAATTATAATTTTGATAATCGATTAATCATTTTAGTCATTTATCAAGTAAAAATGCTAAACATTTGCTGGTTACAGCTTCACAAATGCTAAGATTTGCTTGTTTTTCTCTGAATACTTTGGGTGTTGTGGCTGCTGGTCAAGTAAGCAATCTGAAGACATCACTTTGGGTTTGTGATGGGCATTTGTCTTTTTTTTTTGTCATTTTATGGACTAAATGATTAATCAATTAATTGAAAAAATAATTGTCAGATTAATCGATAATGAAAATAATCGTTAGTTGTTGCAGTCCTAGTTGGCTAGTAAACAGTAAAAACACGGCCAGACAAATCTGTGCGGCATGTTTTCGTGTCAATATAATAAATTCATTTTATCATTAATATTCAAATTTCAGTCTAATTTGACTAATTTCAATTTAGATTTTTAGAGGAGACTGACAGCCCTACACCTGAAGTCCTCTAAATTGCACTGTAATCAAACACGCAGGCTTCATTCTCCATGCTTTGAGTTGGCACCTCACACACTTCCTCAGGGTCTGCAGTCCCTCATGTTAAATTCTCTCAAAGGAGGGAATGTTCAGCCAGGGAAATGAGGACTGTGTGTGCTCACTCGCAGTTTCCCGAGGCTTCCCTATTGATCGGGGGTGTAGCTTGTGTGTAATCATCATGTGTTCCTTTTGCTGATGTCATCATGCTTGGACAGGCCCAAAGGAATTCAGAGTGTTTAGGAATGTTGCCACGACAACAAGGCTTTCCCTAACAACTATTCCTTACTGTTTAGTTCAGGGTGATGTCTAGAAGGGACACAGGAGATTTCAGGAAGTGATCTCTGTGTTAGTTGCTGTAGAAACGAACTACGCCCACAACGCTTTGCCAGTGTGGTTAGTAGCTAAATGAAACTGGGTTTTTGGTGATTGCAAAGGTTAAGCAAAAAGCCTATGTTCTAGTAAGATTCATAATGAAATGACACACCCATCAAGTTTGGATAAATAAATGGTCAGCGATATATTTTCCATTTACATGTAACATAGCCTGCACTTACCTGTCAAAGCACATTGATGTAAATGCGTTAGATGGAATTATTCCCACAGTGTTTGTATGTGTGTAACCATGTATAAGTAAAAAAAAAAAAAACACACCATAATAAATCGATAGATTGAGCAGAAGTCTAGGTGTGTTAACCGGGTTATAGTTACTCTGATTATGACATTACTCCGAATAAGATAATCAGATAAAGGCGTTGTGCAGGTTAACATAGGCCACTCATTGACCGATGGATACTTTGTGTACAGCACTTACACTTGCACTTACACATTTGGCTGCGTGTTCAGCAGGAACCTCGCTGTAAAGTGCAGCTTTCATGTTCTCTGTTATTCATTGTTTTCAACGGAAAGAACTGTTGCATGTTCCCGACAGCGCTGAGAGCATAACTTGTTTTTATCGCTGTGCAACTGATGTTAAAAGTATTTAAACTTTTGGCAAAAGAGCACCACACTTCAGATGGGTTTTCAGTTGTCGCATAGCAACAGCAGGACCCATGACCAGCACTTCCATAAGCATCTGCCTTGTGCTACTAGCTAAAAAAAGGATCCTTAGATCATTGCCTTCAGAGTGATTGGGACATCAAGTCAAACACTGACCGGACTAATAAGTATAATCTGATTGAGAGGAAAACTGGTTTTGTTGAAAAGCTTTATACTTCCACCTGTGAACTAGAACATACTACGTTTTGTATCGTAAACATGGTGGGAAAGTGGTGCCAGTGGTTCCCAAAATGGGGTCCAGGGACCTCAAAGGGGATTTAGGAGGTCCCCAGCAAAACGAGGAATGGGTGAATGTCACGATTTCACTCCCTAGACGTTAGCACAAAGAGGCTATGTATAAGGATAACTGTTTTGATTATAGGTTTCATGCTCCTCACTGATATCAGCCCACCTACACTACAGCAGTATAGACAGTTATGCAATTCCCTCAACACTCAGACTCACCAACAGCCTCAAACGTCCATACTGATGTACCTAAATTTAATGTAACCCAACACAGGCCGTTTCCTCCACAAACACACACACAAACAGCCTGTCATGTCCATACAGATGTATCTTAGTTTAGATCCACCCCTGTTCTCCTCCTACTCTCAGGTTAGTTTATATAACCAGGATGTAGAAAAGTGGGCCAAAACACTTTGCTTCATACTGTTGTTCCTTTACCTATGTCGTAGGTTTGATTTCATAGATGTGCAGAAGTATTTAACCACACTGTATTTAGATATATTACTTAAAAGTATTGTTCTGGGCCCATTAGTAGCTGGTAGTTCAAAACACAAGCATTCACTTGACTGATAAATATGGATTTTTAGCACTTGTAGCCAGTTTTGTTTTTAGCACATTTAACCTGTTGGTTTCTGTGCCATTTTAGCTAGCTTTTTTTATAGCATGTTTAACAGTTGATTAGTTAGCACATTTAGCCAGTTGTTTTTTAGCATGTTTAGCTAATTGGTTTCTAAGCACTTAGCTAGTTAATTTTTTTACATTTTGCCAGTGGGTTTATGACCAGTTTGTTTCTTTGTTTGTTATGCCATTTGCTTTGTAAGCATGTTTAGCTTGTGGTTTTTGCAGCCAATTTGTTTCCTTAGTGCGTTTAGCTAGTTGGTTTCTAAGCACTTTTAGTTAGTGGGTTGCTTTCTGAGGATGTTTAACCAGCTTGTTTCCTACAGTGTTTAGCGATTATTATTTTTTTGTTATGTTTTTTATATTTTTGCATGTTAAGCTTGTGATTTTCTTAGCACTTTTAGCCAGTTGGTTCCCTTGCTAGTTGGTTTCTTAGCACGTTTTGCCAGTTGGTTTCTTTTATACTGTTAGTTTCTTTGCTTCCTTGCTGCGTATGCTGAAAGGAGTACACAGTGTGCTGGATTCCTGTGCTGCTGACTTGAGGAAGATGACCTCTCTCCTTTTATACATGTTCGAAGCTGCAGCTGCATTCCTCTCACATCAACCTGGGTGACAGGCTAGACAGGCGCTTTTACTCTCTACCTCTTTCTTCCTCCCTTTTCCCGTCCCATATCTCTCTCTCGGTCTTCCCCTCATTCTCCCTCCTCCTTACCTTGCTATTTCTCTCAACTACCTTTTTCTATGCTTGCATTCACTTTCACTCTCTCTCTCTCTCTCTCTCTCTCTCTCTCTCTCTCTCTCTCTCTCTCTCTCTCTCTCTCTCTCTCTCTCTCTCTCTCTCTCTCTCTCTCTCTCTCCTCTCCCTCTCCCTCCCATGTCCCTATATTCCCTCTCACCCCCCCCTCCCTCCTGTCTGTAAGATGATAGCAGTAGTCAGGCTGCAGCCAGCTCCAGGGGCCCTCATGAAAGCCATTCTCAGATGGAAGGAGAGGGAGAGAGGAACAGACTGTACTGTGTGTGCTGAGCAGTGATGATGAACACGGTCACACACACACACACAGTTTCACGGTCTACTGAAGGAGGGTAGGAGAGAAGGAAACAGGAACTCTTGTATCCCCTTCAGCAGGAGTGGAGGAGGGAGAGAAGGGAACAGGAAAGGAAGAGCAAAAGGAGAGGGAAGTAAAGGTTTCTGTCTCAGCACACCTGTGACACAGTCTCTGTATGAGCATATTTTATGCTGTAGATTATAATTATCAGTATCATCACTTTACTTTAAGTGCATTGTGATGTGTTACAAGCAGATTAAAAGCCCATTAGAAGCATAGATAAACTTAACTGCAATCCTCAAACATTAGAAAATTACATTCAATTCAATATCATGTCATTATACAGTTGCCCCAAAAACTTGCAATGTGCTTACAATTCCCTATGATGCCTTATAATGCATTATTATATAGTAAAGTGTTAATTAATCTTTCTACGTTAGCTTGTTTTGCACTCTACTTTATACCTTATAAGGGACTTATTTTTCTCTGTGTAGCTATCTTGAGTCAGATGCTTTCAGGTTGACAAAGGTCTTTCCATTATGGAAGGTTGAGTCAAGTTTCATGGAAGTAAACAGCTCAGTTCGCTGGAATGGACCCAGCACCCTCGGACGCAGTGGCTGGTGGAGGGAACCCGTCCATTTCACAGGCGGTGTTCTTCCTTTCTGTTCTATTTTTGATTTTTTTTTCTCTTTTCTTTCCTCTGAATAATGCCGGTCCTATAACTTAATTCTGGGCCCGGTGCCGGTCTTTTGAGCACTGAATTTTCTCGTTGTGATGACATCATTGTATAGTCTGTTTTTGATTGGTTCCAGAGTTTGGCTAAGTAGGTACAAGCAGGCTTTACATGTGGACTCAGAGGCTGGCTGTAAGCCCGGTTTTCTGCAGAAGCGTTGTTTAGTTAGTGTAGCTTTTGGCTAGCGGTGGTGGAGTTTGCCCTCAGTTAAAATGTCGTCTATCTTTGGTCACTATGTAAAGTTGTTGGCTGGCAAACTGAGGGCTTAAGCATTGATTGCAAGTTTGCATAGGATAATACAATTGTCATACCTTAGTAGCCACCACAAATATTTGCCCTCTGTGAAATAAGATGTATTACATTTTATGGTTTTGTAGGAAGTAAGGTTATTTTTACTACGTTAGGCAGCCAAGCCAGCACTGATAAATCTACGACAACACACATGTAACACATACATGTTACAAAGCATGTAAAACACACGTGCAGAGCGGATGCATGCAACTGCACACTTGCTCCTTGTGCACACACAGGTTTGTTTGTTCTCTTATCAGGGTGGCTAGTGAACAGAGAGGTTGCTATTTGAACTGAAGGTTTATAAATAGACCTGTGTACTGCTGCAGCAGGCAGAGAGTGCTAGCACGCTAGCTAACCTGCACCGAGAAAGGTCAGGAGACACACACACACACACACACACACACACACACACACACACACACACAAACTTCTCGCTGTCAAACACACTCGGTTACTTTCACTGAAGAATGTCTGTCTGTCTCCCTCTCCCCTCTCTCTCTTTATCAGTCCCTTTCTCCTCTCTCCCTTTCATTCTGGCTTTTTCCTCTCCCTTTCTTTCCCTCTGGCTCTGTCTCTCCCTCTACCTCTGCACCTCTCTTTTTCTACCTCTCTCCCCTCCCCCTCCCCATTAAGAGGTTGTGCTTGCCATGGTATCCCAGGGCAGTGTTGCCAGCTGAAAGCCTGTTGTATAACCCTAATCTAGTCTAACCCATACACACTCGTCCACCTCAAGAAGGAGAGACGGGGAGGGATGTCAATCTCCCTCTCCCTCGCTCTCTCACACACTTGTGTATCACAAGGAGAAGGAAGGAGTAATATTGGTCTCTGTGACAGTCTAGCTAACTATTCTAATTCATGCTCTAGTGTACCACAAGCAGGGGAGGGGGAGGGGAGGGGGGCGGCGGGCAGAAAAGGCGATAAAGAAACGGGAACTAATCTGTCTCCTTCAACAGGAGTGAAGTGGAGGGAGGGAGAGAGGGAAGGGAACCGAAGGAAAGGGGAGGTCGTAAAGAAAAAGCGAGTGGCGTAAAGGAAGAGAGAGGAAGGACAATTCCCTTCGTTAGCATAAGGAGCAGATGATTAAAGGGAAGGAGGAGATGAGGCAGGGAAGAAAACGGGAAAGGAAGATAAAAACGAGAGCAGGAAGCAAAGATTTCTGGATCTGCACACCTTTGACTCTCTGTTTTGTACATACACACACACACACACACACACACACACACACACACACACACACACACACACACACTCACACTCAGTGGAATAGAATTACCATTAGTGGTTGGTTCACACCCCACATCACTCCCAGCCTGACACAGTGACCCTGTTTGAAAAGCTGAGAGAACGGAAGAGAAACGACACTTTGATCCCCACTTGTCTTGGCCTTTTTATTTATAATTGCTTTTAAAAGGTCACTCCATCTTGTTGCAAAGTATTATGCCTTTGATGACTGTTGTGTTTGTGTGGTTCACATGCTGACAAACCTCTTTGAAGTTATTGATAATGGACGTGCAAGATGTTTTAGCTAACCGAGCTTACTTTTTCTCTCCTCTTCTCTCTCTTTTTCTGTCTTTCTCTGCAGTGCCAGAGCATATCAAGTCCAGGCAGAGTCCTAAATCTAAACCACGTCCCCCCCCTCCCCTACACGCACACACGCACACACCTCGCACACACACACCCACGGACACACACATACACACACACACTCTTCAGCACGTCCTCAGCAATGCCAAGGGGGCCCACTCAGCCTGCCGCCCGCTCTGACAAGCCCCGCCCCTTCACCTCTGACCCCTGAGGCTGTGCCCCTCTGAGTCGTGACCTTTGACCTTCCCCCGTCGCCCTGGGAACCAGAGGTCAGCTGTCCTCCAGTCAGCCAGGGGGCGCCCTCACGCCCGGCCAGGAGCCGCAGCCACGCTCCGCACTCACAGGTAAACGGAAACATACAAAAGACATGCAAGCAATCAGTGGATTACATTCATTCAAAAGTATGATAAAATTCAGTTATGGAAAACAAATAAAAATCACTAAAAACTGCATACATATGTAACAACTCACCCACAGTTACTTACATTACCAATCGTGCAACTGCTAGCATAGAACCAACAGCCAGCTGGTTCTGTCCACTAATACTCTTCCCCACACAATCCCTGCTCACCTCGAACCCCTTTGTTTATATCTTCCTTGCTTCCTTTTCCGTTTGCTTGATGCTTATGGAATGATCTGCCTGTCTTTGCCTTCTTCCTTTTGGGTCAAGCTTCCTCCTCTCTCTTTCTCTCGATCTCTATCTAACTCTCTCTCAGTCTGACAGTCTTTCCTCTCTCTGTTTCCAGGCATGGCTCCCATTCGGGACTCCGTCAGCCACTCCCCTAATCAAACAGGTGACTACACATTCTTCTCTCTCTTCTCTGTTCCCCTGTGTGTCTGTCTCTTTCTCTCAGTCTCTCCCCTCAGCCCCTTGACTCTCTGCTCAGTGATCCTCCGACTAGGTAGATGCGGAGATGTGTTTTGTTCACAGCGTGTCGGCGTGACACAGAGAGAGAGAGAGAACATGAACGAGTGAGCGAGAAAGTGGGTGTGAAAGAGTGCGAGAGGAGACTTGGCAAGCGAACAGGACAGGCGCCACAGAGAGCTGGCAGCCATCTTCTGCGTGTTTGTTTGTGTGAGAGAGAAGCTTTGAAAGCAAAAGATACTGTGAGTGAGAAAGAGCGAGAGACACGGTGGCCTAGTGGTTAGAGAGACTTCCATAATTGAAAGGTCACAGTTTTGGTCTCTGCAACACGGTGAGAGTCAACACAAGAGAAGATGGGGCTGCATAGATGGCTGATGACAAAGCAGGAAAATGCGAAAAGAAAGAAGTGATGGACATTGTCATGAAGGAAAGAATCCGAGGAACTAGAGGAAACTATGGAGGTGTTTATTTTGGGAGAAACCTGCTTGACACAGCATAGAAAAGCAGGCTTTTTTTTTTTTTACCTGCCCAGCCCCTCTCGCCTTTTTTCTCTGCTCACTCTATCCCACACTCCCATTTTCTCCATCCCTCATTCCGGTCTATTTTGCTCCCTCAGCCATGAGCATTCAACCATTCCTTCAACCATCGCTCACAATGCTCTCCATCTTTTTGCTTTCGCTCTCCATTTCTTCCCAGGCTATTTCCAGGTCCTCTCCTTTCACCTCTACCCCCTTCACGCCCTCTCACTCCTCGATCGCTCCTTTCTCCTCTATTCTCTTAATCTCTCTCCAGTTGCCACACACCTCGTCTCCTTTGCCACCCCCTCCCCTCCCTTCCCCTACGCTCCACCCTCTCTCCCTCCACGCTCAATTGCCACCTCCCCTTATGTCCTCCGTCTCTCCTCTCCTGCTGCTCCTCCTCCTCCACCTCCCTCAAGCCCAGTTTATGGCTCTGGCAGGCTTTTTGGGTCCCGCTGTGGGGACAAAATGGTGGCAGCTGTGTCCAGGACTGGGCCTGGCACTGATCACACCCACAACAGTTGGACGGCTGAAGGTGGGAGGGAAAGAAAGGGAGGAGAAACAGATGAAAGGGACCGTGGAGGGAGGGAGTTTGGATCGAACCACATCCTTAGTGTTATTTTATTTCTTGACATTTTACATCATAGCAACATCTTGTAAGTCTTTTTTTTGAATCAGCACTCGTCCTGAATGCTGGATTGCATTTACCAAGTTTGGCTGAGAATTTGGCAATTTAAGAACTCTTATACTTATAAGAAACTTATAACATGATCCTCCACCCCTGTCCACCCCGTCTCCCTGCTCTCTCTCTCCAGGTCTGGAGCATCCTGGCCTGGACTCGCAGTATGAGCCTTCCCCCTGGTCGTCTGGCTCTCCCTGCAGCAGCGACAGTAACAGCAATTGGGGCAAAGTCCTAGTGGACGGGAGCACCGACAAGCCCAACAACCCTTCCTCCACTAACTCATCCGTCTGGCCCCCTTCCTCCTCTTCTTCCTCTTGCTCCTCCTCTTCTTCCTCCTCTGGCTGTGGGTCAGGATCAGACCCTGAGTTGGCGTCAGAATGCATGGACGCAGACTCTAGCTCCTCGGTCGGCTCGGAGAAAAACCTCGCGGCTGTTGCTGTGACGGCAGCGATGATGATGTCAGCAAATGCTTCTTCCTCTGCGTCTTCTACGACTTCCTCCTCCTCCTCTTCTTCTGTGACTTCCGCCATGATGGTCGGCGTTTCGCTGAATGGAGACAGCAACGGCAACAGCCGGCAGATCATTGGCGGAGGGATGGGAACCATCGGCGGCGCAAATAATGGAAATAATAACATCGCCGGGTCCTCCCACTTCTCCGTGGCTGGTTCCGGCAGTAGTGGCAGCAATAACATGGGTAACCACAGCAACAAGCTTGTCAATAACAGTGGTGTATGGGGCACCCAGCCAGGCAGCAACATTACCACCACCGGTGGCAGCACCCCCTGCATCAATGGAGGGTTGAACCCGAGCACTTTGAACCCAAACGCCAACCACGGTGCCTGGCCCCAGAATCCGACCCCAAGCCCGGCGTCCCAGGGCCAACGGCCTCCACAGGTCCAGGGGATGAGTTCCAAACTTGGCATGGCTCCCCACCAGGGCCCATTATTGGGCTGGGGTGGCATAGCAGCTCCAGACAACAGCAGCATGATGGAAGACACCGAGGTGAATAATGGTACAGCAAGCAGCAAGGTGTTAGGAAGCAGCAACAGTGGTAATGGTGGCCAGCAGCCTACCAACCTTAACACTGAATCCAATGGACCAAATAACACTATGATGATGAATACTACTACTACTACTACTAACGCCACAATGACCTCTAGTCTACCAAACTCTACCGCCTCGCCCCAGCTCAGCGGGGATGGTTCCTGGGGCTCCATCGGAGGAGGGAACGGGGGTCCGCTGGCCAATGGAAACCCCTCATCAGCCCCCCAGCACCCTCACGGAGAGCTGGGGGGTCCTGGGGCCTTCGGTACGCCTTGGGGCGCCACTACCTACCCCGGAGACAAGGGCCCCTCTAATGCAGACACTGTGAACCCCCAAAACCCTGCCTTAATGCAGGCCGGGAACCCCCAAATCTCCTCTGTTGCTGCTTACAAGAGTAATAATAACCACAATAACACTGGGGCCCCACGCTGGGACCAGGGGCTCGCCAACAACCCCAACCCAGCTCAGAGCAGCTTGTCCTGGGGTGCCAGCCCAAATCAAATCCCAGGCTCTGCAGGCCAAACACCGGGAAATGGGAACCCAAACATAATGGGCCCTCCAGCAGGGATACCTCGCCCCTGGGGGAGCAGCGCCTCCTCTTCCTCCTCTTCCTCATCATCCTCTTCCACATCCAACAACAAGATGTCCAATGGGGAATGGGGCGCTATGCCTCCCGGTAACAACCATGGAGACGCTGCAAGTCGTAAAGGAAGCTCCTCCAACAATGGCTGGAAGAGCCTGGAGGATGATGCCCTGGGGATGGGAGGTGGTGTTGGAGGAGGTGGAAGCCAGGGCCCGGGGAGTGTGACCGGAGGCTGGGGTCGCTCTGGAGGAAGTGAGGGAAGTGGAGAGAGCTCCGGAGGCCGCTCCGGCTCGGACAGGGACGGCAGCCAGCAGAGAGGGGGAAACCGCCGAAGAATTCCCCATGTTGCATCAACGGTATCTCCTCTGACCCGGGCCGAAGTGGACCCCAGGGTTCTGTGCAACACCGGATGGGGACAGACGCCCGTACGACAAAATACCGCCTGGGACGTCAGTTCACCTGCCACCAACCACCACCAGGGCCCTAGAGGAGACGAGAGGAAGCCCAGCAATGGAGGTTCTGGCTGGGGCACAGCACCACCGGCAGCCCCCTCCCAGACCTCCAGCTCTGGAGGTAGGGGCATGATGTATATGAGGCTCTGTCTGTGTGTGTGTGTGTGTATCTGTATTTTAGTGTTACAAGCAAAAAATGTAAAAATACACAAAAATATTAATTACTGCAGAACACAGGACCATAACTGATCTCCCTCTTGTTCCCAGGTTGGGGGGACGGGCCGGTGGGCTCAGGCCCAGACACGGGAGGCTCTGGCTGGGGAGAGCAGAGGCAAACCTCTGGGTGGGGGGACAGCAAAGGCCCAGGGAATGGAGGAGGAGGGCAGGGAGGCTGGGATGATGGATCCAGCTACAAGGGGAGCAGCAATAACAGCAACACCTGGAGTAACAACATCAGCAAAGATGACAGGTGATATATCTAGAACTTATTGTATAACTTATAACCTGTCTGGGCATTATTGCAAAAACCTGGTTTTCAATGAATAGGTCTGCATGAGTATAAAGAGTGTGAGTTTTCAGGGTTTTTTTCAGTATTTCTTTTTAGCCATATATCCCATGCATTTCCAAAGTAGATTTTTTAGATATCCCTGCTTTTTGTGGCCGTTATTTTCTGCTGCCCGCTTTGTACATTCCTAATCAAACCTTCATTTGTTTTTCCTTAGGTCTAACACCTGGACTAACGCTCCCAAGCAGCCCAAGCAGCAGCAGGGGTGGGGGGGCAATGGTGGAGGCGGAGGTGATGGCTGGGGCAGCGGTGGAGACGGCCCCAGAGGAGGGGCCAACAACCACTGGGGTGAGCCCCAGAAAGGTGCAGGGTCGGCGAGCTGGGACAGCGACAGCGACCGGTCCGGCTCTGGATGTTGGAGCGAGCCGAGCCGAACCAACACCAGCAGCAGTAACACCTGGGTCGGGAGCGGGGGGTCCAATACGCCAGACCAGAGCACCCCGAACCCAGGCTCCAACTGGGGCGAACACATCCCCAAACCCAAACCCCAGAATAACAGCCAGGGCTGGGGGGAGCCTATGAAGCCCAATCACGGAAGCCAGAACTGGGGTGAGCCGGCTCCTAAGCCCTGTAACCCCTCCAACGAGTGGGGGAAGGGTCCTGAATCCAACATGTCCAGAGGCAACCAAGGCCCCAGCAAGCCCACAGGTGATCATTAGGATTATTAGTCCTTCTAGTTATAAGCACTTCCTGTTAGAATGTCCAATAAGAGATACAATCAGGCAACAAATTGAATTCTTGCCACTAAGCATAGTTTTGGCAAATATTGCCCCCCTCTTTTCCTCTTCCATCAGGTTGGTTGGGAGGTCCCATGCCAGCAGGCAGTCAGAAGGAGGAGGAGGCGGCGACTGGGTGGGAGGAGCCTTCTCCAGAGTCCATCCGTCGGAGGATGGAGATTGATGATGGGACAGCGGCATGGGGGGACCCTGGTAAACGCCTAGCTAACTGTAAATAAATCTATTAATATGGGGTCCTACAAGGGCTGCACAATTAACCATATATAATTGTATATCGAGACTTTCTGACACGTGGGAATAGAATGATTATTGATTAGCATTCATAGAGTGATCCTATGTATGACTCACCATGATATCACCATGACACATTTCTAACTGCTTATCCAAATGCAAATTGAGAAAACTTCTTTCTTGGGCAAACCAAACAAATCAATCACTTCATAACACTCTGTATCAAGCACTTTTCATAAAGTCATTTAATTTGTTCCCTCCTGTAAAGCTTGACTCAAAATTCAAATCTTCTCCTAGGTAAATACAGTGGTGGATCTGTCAACATGTGGAACAAGACTGGCCAATCAGACCAGGAGGCCATGGCCATGGGCCCACCCCCTCAGCACCAGTCCCACCAATCGCAGGGCTCGATGCATCCTCCTCAGCCCATGCAGCCTCCGGCCCAGGACAAGAGCTGTAATTCTGGTGAGTTGGAACATGCGTACACACACACACTCTAACACTTTATGCTTTGTTGCTGCCTTGGCCAGGTTTCCCTTGTTAAAGAGATCCTTGATCCCACTGGGACTAACCTGGTTAATAACGGTTAAACAAATAAAAATGATTTCACAAACACGCATAAATACACAACACGCCACCACCACACACCATACATGCACTGCTACTGTTTTGGCTAGATCTCCCTCGTCAAAGAGATCCTTGATCCAAACTAACTTGGATAAATAAAGGTTAAATAAATACCTAGTCAAACATGCAAAAAATCTAGCACTCACACACAAACTCTTTCACACAGCTTTGAATATAAAAACACAAATACATAGAAATAATTTGCACGTGCACATGCAACACTAGCACGTGCACCCGCGTTGCTTACACGTGCACGCACAACACTAACACGTGCGCACATAAAACACGGCAAAGATGATTCTAATGCAGCTGACTCACACTTGCTCCTATTATATTTCAGGCCCACGCAGGTCAGATTTGGTTGGCATCATTACAACAGATTCTATCATTAATTCCATGTCGCTGTGGTTTTCAGCCTGCAGGCGCACTTTCATCACCATGCTGTTATGAATGACAATGTTTCAGTCAATTCCTGAATCGAACAGATACTCCTACATTTTTGACTGCATTTGTAGTGACTCTGGGTTGCATTAGCCTACTGCAAAATATTCAGTTTATTTGTGTGTACATTAGCAAGCTGCATATGAAAATGCAAACCGTTAACTGCAAATATGACCTTTACCAGGATATGAGCTAGTATCTGGAATATTCTGAGCATGTATGTGCAAGCCTTCTGGTGCATTCTGTAGGTTAAGTCTTAAGAATGGGTAAAAAGGTGCAAGTCCCGCGCACCTAAAATAGGGCGGCTAAAATACGGTCTTCAACGGACATTGATGCAGACGTGCATGTACACACGCAAATGTACAAAGGCAGATACAACTTGCACAGAAGCATGGAGAGACACGGAGATATACACACACAAAAACACACACACGCACCGCCATTCTCTTCCATCTCCCCGCGGTGTTGTCTGTGTTGAGGGCTTTTTGTAAGGCAAGTTGAGTCATCCCTTTGGAATGCTAAGAGCATCGATTTTTCTCTCATTCGCTTTTTTTTTCTCGCTCTTGCTCTCTCTCTCCCTCTCACCCGCCAGTTCTGCTGTGAGGTTATGCAGAAACACAGGCCTTTGTTTAGACTGAAAAGCAGAGTTAGAGAGACAGAGAGACGACAGGGAAAGCAAGAACGGGGGGGGGGGGGGGGGGGGGGGGAGCCATGAGTGGTAGAGAGGAGAGGAGGAGAGCTGGCGATTTAGTCAGTAATAGAAATGGTTCCAGGGGGAGAGCAAAAGGAGTAAAGAGACTATTCTGTCGAGACGGGGAGAGGGAGGGAGCGTTGGGGTTATTCAAGGTAGCCCATAGGGTTGGGCGATAGGACGAATATATCGGCTATCGGCGATTGGCTGAGTCCATCGCCGGTTGATTTTTTTGGGCGATTTTTGTCATTTTATTTTGCTAATTTAATGGTCTAACTTAATGGTAAATAATTAACCTGTAAAGCGCAATTCAAAGCGTGTGCGAATAGGAACTGGCTGTTGGAGTTGGGCGCCGTTATCCCCGTATTTAAAATCACTAATCTAATATCACAATCTAATTTTCGCTATGTTCAACTCAGATTGGGCAGCGACAAACCCATTTCAGATCCAGTTTTTAAGTCGCTAACACTTTAGCATAATCAAATGGGATTTGTCACTAATTAGCGTTGCAGCTAGCGGACTTTTAGATCGCTAACGTTTTTAGCATAAGTCAATGGAGTTGAACATAGCGAAAATTAGCATCACGGCTATGGACATTTTCTCTAGTTAGCTAACGTTACATACTAGAAGTTGACTGTCGCTGTGAGATGTGCGCGACTCACATCTACGGTTGACTCAGATCGGGCAGCGACAGTGTGTACAATTTAGTTTAGTTTTTGATTAAAGTGAAGGGGGTTAGCCCCGAAGTTAGCGACAATGGCTAACCTGACCAAGCTCACTTAAAGACGAGATGAAATGAAAAATGCCTTTTTAACCCTTTTAGATCACATCCCCGGTCATACTGTGCACCTATTTAACAATATACGCCAAAAAAAATACCAAAAATCAATTTCATTGTATTCTTATATCAAAATTCAATCATGTTTTCTTCCTGTAAAACAAAATATGCCGTGTGCTTACGTAAGCATGCTCGTAACTAATTTCAGCCAATAATATCATGACATCCACCCATCAATCAATCTTCAACTTTTAGCGCACAGAGCTAAGAGGCTAAGATTCATTAGTTAGCTAGCTAGCAACAGCATGGTACGGAAGTTAGATACTCTCGAAATGCCGTTTCATCTCGACTAGTATCTAACTTCCGTATCGTGACGCATTTCCGAGTGAAACAGGAAAGACAGGCGGGACATAACGTTGGGAGGAATTTGATTTGAACGTTGAAAAGTGGGTGTGTCATAACACCCGAAGACACACCGAAGTACCATGCTGTTGCTAGCTAGCTAACTAATGAATCTTAGCCTCTTAGCTCTGTGCGCTAAAAGTTGAAGATTGATTGATGGGTGGATGTCATGATATTATTGGTTGAAATTAGTTATGGGCATGCTTACGTAAGCACACGGCATATTTTGTTTTACAGGAAGAAAACATGATTGAATTTTGATATAAGAATACAATGAAATTGATTTTTGGTATTTTTTTGGCATCTATTGTTAAATAGGTGCACAGTATGACCGGGGATGTGATCTAAAAGGGTTAAAAAGGCATTTTTCATTTCATCTCGTCTTTAAGGTGGACCAGCTATTCTCATTGTAGTGACAATCTCAGCCGCTCTGACACCCGGCGAATATATCGGCAATCGCCGGTTGTTGGGCTGACGGTGGCCGGTAGGAAAATTTTGACATATCGCCCAACCCTAGTAGCCGACTACCCAGCTAACTAGAGCAGCAAAGTGGACAACTAGCTCACTCACAATTGCAATGATGAGGCTGACTAGCCAGTTATCTATTGTAATGAAATAGATAACCAGGTTGTTTTTTTATTGAGACCACAGTTCATGAGTCCATTGTTAAATGGACATTAAATGTCAGTTGGTACGTGTTCCAAGTCCATGCTCCTTGAGGTCAGTGATTAAAAAATAAAATAAAAAGAGGAAAAAAAACATGAGGAAAGGAAAGTGCAAGTATATGTATGCTATGTATGTGTTATACATAACCCATACATGAGTTTCTCCAACGAATGTAGTTTACCACTCATCATCCAATGTCACTTCTACCTATAAAATTGAATTTATTGTAGTAGCTAGTGATTACATTACATTACCAAATCTGGACAGATTCAGGTGGTTAAAAACTATTGCATTGAAGTAGATAACTAGCTAGCTCGATATTGTTAATGTCCAGGTCATGAACAAAATGAACAAAGAAAATACTATGCAAGAGTTAAAAAGCGTTTTGAAAGCATGCTTTTTCCCGTTTGGGAAATAAGTGTCTATTTGCTAGACTATGTCTTTTCCTGTTGGGAAAACACACACACACACTCACTCATTGTGTTTCATCACTCCTTTAGTCCCAGGTCAGTTGATGCCGCTGCGTAGACAGGGAACCAAAGAGGAGAGAGAGAGACGCAGGCTAGGGTTACAGAACACCAGTTGGTGTGTGTGTGCGGCTGAGAGTGTGTGTCAAACATGGGGGCACGCGCACAAACAAACGCGTGCATCTGCCTAAGTGTGCGTGTGCATGTGTGTGTGTCAGCTTGTGTACATGCATGTTCTTCTGTGTGTCTGCCCGTCAAACTGTGTATGACTTCCTATGTGTTTGTATGTGCGTCTACGTGTGTGTGTGTGTGTGTGTGTGCCCAGTCACATGAGGGACACTGGAGCCCGAGGCTGCCCCATGATCTATCCTATTTATAAGGGGAGGTATCCCTGGCATCCCCCCCACCGCCTCCTGTGGGGGGAGAAAGTGGCAGGACTGGGTGGTCAGCTGTAAGAGGAGCCCTCTGAACAGCACATACACACACATGCACACATTTGAAAGCGTACACGCACACACCCACAAGAGTTAAAGTAAACAACACTTACATAAACAAGTTGATGCAGGGTTCCCCACGGATGTGAGCAGGGGTCTCTCCTGCAGCTCTGTTCTCTGACTCCAGCACAGAGGAAAAACAATTCAAATTTGTAGCTTGTAGCATCCTAGTTATTAATATTAAAGTGTAGGTTCCGAGACAAGCTTTAAAAACGGTAATTTCCTCACTGTGATGGGTTACTCAAATTGCTTCTGCCTCTCCTCTCTACTCCCTTCCCCATCCCCCTCTCTCCCTCCAGGTTGGGGTGAGCCCTACACCCAGCAGAAGGAGACCTCGTCGTGGGGCGAGCCTTCCGCTGGTCCTCCAGTGAGCGTGGACAACGGGACGTCCGCCTGGGGCAAGCCCAAGGACAGCAACTCCGGCTGGGACGAGCCCAGCAGCCGGGACAGCAGGGAGTCTGGATCCGGATGGGGAAGCCAGCATAAGTCCACACACACAGGTAGGCACACACATCACATCACATTGCTTACATTAAATGAACCATAAAGGATACACAGACCACATAAAAATCACCAGCTTGTACTCAGAATTTCCCTCTCCCTCCCTCCTTGACCGCTGTTCTGCAGGCCCCAAGCCCATGGAGACGTGGTGCGGCGAGGAGGCGTCCATGGGCTCCAGCTGGGACCAGGAGGAGGAGGTGGAGATCGGCATGTGGAGCAACAGCCAGCAGGACAACCGGTCCCACGAGCAGAACACCTGGAACTACAAGCATAAAGGCTCCAACAAGGTGCGCTCGCCTTAGCTCTCACTCGATACCACAGAACCCATCGGCAGCCTCATATACTTGAAGAGTTTCATTCCAGAGCATGGGTTAAAAGGGCCACCTAGAAGTTTAACAGGCAGCAGAAACCTTGCTAATGCTTGACTTGTCTCCAATGGATTCTTTTTGTCTGCTGTGTTTCAGATGAACAAACCAGTCAACAAGCAGGACGAACCCTGGATGAAACCCTTTATCAACCAGTTCAACAACATGAACTTTCCCGTAAGTCCTGTCTCTGCTGCTTGATCTCCCCTCTCTCTCTTTCTCATTCCCCTTTAAAATCAACATCTTCAAATGGCCATATAGCTGGTGGCATCTATGGAACTTTTGATAACGTTGCCATGGAAATGAGTGTTGGCGAGGTCCAGAAACCTAATCTGTTACCATGGCAAAGGCATAATTTGGCCAAACGGTTCGGTGGCATTTGTGTTGAACATCCCAACTTTGTCTCATGCATTATCCACATAAGAAACAACACTTGTTTCCATGGCAATATGTTCACAATTCTATGGCAGCCATATTGGGTGTAATGAGGGATCATGACCCACCAGGAAATGTCTGTCTGTTATAAAACCACACTTGTATCCAACTTTGTTTATGCGCAGGGATGTGTTTTTCCCTGTCTATTCCCTGTCTGTTCTCCTTGTTAACTCTTCATGTGTTTTTTCCCCGTCGTAGAGAGACTCTCCTGACGACTCCATGAAGACAGGAGGAGGGATGGTGCAGGACAAGCGCATGGACGTGGGCGGCATGGGAGACTACAACGGAGTGATGGGGAAGAACCCCGGGTCTCGACACCAGCTCCACAAGGAGTCTCCTATGGATCGCAGCCCTTACTATGACAAGGTACGCACCAAAACCCTGATTTCCTGGGAGCCAAAACGGGTCGTAGGCGTACTTCTGTACAATATACTGTAGGTCTAACACAGCAGCGATTAATCACATTTTGGGAAACAGAGGGTTGGTGAATCTCTGCGCCAGCCTGGTGGTGATAAGGTAGGTGTAGAGTAGAAGAGGGTCATTTCAGCCATGTTGTGCTCACCGCCTCCAATGTCTGGCTGCGTATTCTCTCTCTCAGCTCTATAGTGCCCCACAGTGGTACTTCTGACACACTGCATTTGATGTGTACACTATGGAGGGGATGGTTCATTTGTTACTTGCTTGTCTGCATGAGAAAAATGAGCGATAAATCAACTGATGGCTCATCATAAAGGCTTATCAATTATGTTGAGGCAGTTATAACAGCAAAAGCAAAGTAAATCCACAAACTAACGTGCTTTGTTGTTGATAATAGTGACAAGAGTCGGTTGATTTGTTAGTGATTTGGGATCTTGCTATATGATTGATTCCCTTTCGTAGTCCTGTAGAAAGGAGATGTGGTTTTGTTTGGCTTGGCCTGTAGCTGCCGCTTTTCCTTCTGCACTTCTTTTAACGCTGCTTGTCTCTTCCTCCTTCTGCTCCCTTCTGCCCTCTTCTGTTTTACCATTGCTCTGGCTTCTTCTCCATTGCCTACTCTCTTCTTTTTTCTTTTTTTGTCCTTTTTCTTCCTCCTCCTAATCCTTATGTCTTCACCCTTTCCTGACATGCTCCCTACTCCACCTCTTCTCTCTCCTACTTCCTCACCCTTTCCTCATTCTCTCCTCCCTTCTCCCTCTCTCCTTCCACTCCCTCTCTGCAAATAACCCTTCTCTTCCCTTTCTCCTTCCCTCTCTCTCCTCTACCGTTCTCTGGCTGCTGCCGCTGTGCTTCCTGTCCCTCCCTCTGTGCTTGCTGTCCGTCCGCTGCGCACCTGGCTTTGCTTCTGCAGCTGTCCGTTTCCCACTCCGCTTACGATAGCCCCGCCTCTGAGGAGCTCTCCTCCAATCAAAGCATGAGCTTTCCCCCTTCCAACTCTGCTCAGCCTATCCCCTGTCTCGACTCCGGGCCGGCTCCCGCCCACTCTAACCCCGGGGCCGCTCGGCAGGTGAGTGTGGGAGGATGGAGAGGATGGTGTTTCTTCTTCTGCGTCTGTGTGTGTGTGTGTCTGTGTGTTTGAGATCTAACTAATACTCTTCAAATATACTGCTGATAACATGAGATGAAACTTTATTGATCCCTGTGGCGAAAGTGGCAGAAAAAAGTCAATGTTGCCTGCATATTACATGTGGCATTCTGTCCCAATTTTTGTTGTGATTGTATTGAGGGCAAACTAACAGTTTATTTATTAATGTTTTTTAACAAGCGATGATGTTAACAGTTAACAGTGTTAAGGATTTCTACAGCTGTGATGACTGTAACTGTCCTCGTTTTTTACATTGGGGAAACGTAATTTGTTCTGTTTGTCTGTAGGAGTTGTTCGATGACCATTACATTAACATATGCGTGCGTGTGTATCTTGTCTCCACAGAATGTAAACCCCATGTTGGGTGGCAGTAGCATAGCACAGGGCCGAGGCGGCCCCCAGCCCCAGGTCCCCCCCCAACCCAACCTCCGCAACCAAGTGCCTCCACCCATCCTGCCCTCTCAGGTAAAACACACACACACAATTTATTAAATTTTTTCCTCCTATCTCCTCTCCCTCGTCTTTTTTTCTCTCTCTTATCCATGATGTGATGTGCGTTTAACATGTTCTCCGTTATATTGTATTTGAAAAGTTGAATGACATTGGCTGAACTAAAAAAAACAACTCCTTTTTGTCCAGGTCCCTCCATCCCTGTTGAAATACCCCGGAGGTAACGGAGGTCTGAACCCTCTGTTTGGCCCTCAGCAGGTGGCTGTCCTCAACCAACTCACCCAGCTCAACCAGCTGTCACAGCTCAACCAGATCAACCAGTTACAGGTAGAGGGATACACACACAAACATACACACATTCACTCTCACACCACACAGTCATAGATAGTTGGCATAGATCTACAAGTTGCTGGTAGAGAGATTTGTGCACACCAGGGTTTTGCATGTATTGATTATATTTTGGCAGCCTGCCCAGATAAATTGACAGCTGCCAAAGTAAATTTTGGTTTTAGATTTATATCAGGTGCTGTGATACACTAAGCTGCCATCCATACTTGATGTTTTTCATCAATATAGTTTGTAAACAATAAAGATTTAATGCCATCAAACAGAGAAAACGTTAGAGAACTACAAGAACCATAATTTACTGTGCCTATAATGTCACACAGTGTAGGTGAACTATCTATGAACTGAATACAAACTGAGACTTTGAAACTTAGCCTCGTGATGAACTTGAGTATTCAGGAGGTAACCTATTTCTAATTAGCTGTATGTTATATTTACTTCATAAAACTAGTGATAGAGGAATATAATGGTCAGCTAATGCTGTAGTAATAAGTTAGCCATTGCTAGCTTTATTAGCTTATAGTTAATAGATTAAGAGACTTTAGTGCCTGAACAAAGATAGATACTGATCTTGCTAAATGAAATGTCAATAAAAACGCAGCCAAAGTACAGATTACATACATGCAACTGAAAACACATAAAATCCCTCACTACTTGAATAGAGGAATACACATACACACTTGTCACATGCCTGCACTCGCTCAAACATACATACTGCCAATCAAAGCTCTTTAATGTTCTCTCACACTGTTGCCAGACCGATGTACCTGTAAATATTATTAATATTATTAATTCTAATGTATATGCACTAAGTGATGGTATCACTTCATCTTACAGAAACTCAGTTTATCTATAAAAAGATCAGCAAGCTGCTTTGTATAACTGTTACTTACTGGTTTTTCTTTTTGTCTCTGTGAAGCGTCTTCTTCTCCAGCAGCAACAGCAGAAAGCTCAGAGCCAGAGAGCCATGCCTGTGGGACGACAGACTGAACAGGTGTGTGTGTGTGTATTTTAATGTCTGTGCATCTCCCTGTCTGTCTCCTCAGTGTAAAGGTTTTTATGTCGGGGCGCAGTAGTGTCTCTTCCTCTCTCCTCATCGTCGTTCTATTGGTTGTGGTTTCTCTAACCCCTCCCCTCCTCCGTCCTCAGACTCGTCCTATTGGCTCGTCCCCGTCGATGATGCAGCCGCCGCGGCACCTGGACCCCTCCCTGCTGAAACAGGCCCCGCCCCTCAAACCCTACCTGGACAACTACATGTCCCACAATGCCCCTGAGATGCAGAAGGACCCCGCCGCCCTCGGCTCCTTCAGCAACTTCCCTTTAGGTAGGCTAGCCACTAGTCAAGGTGATTCAATTTACATCGCTGGATTAATTATTTTATTACCTTATCAGCCAGAGTTCCTAGGAATTTGTCTTATTGTGCTCAAACAGTATCACATACAGGCATACATACACAATATCGCCCCATACCGTATCAATGATAATATGCAGTAATTAAATGCACAAATAATTCAGACTAGTTGGTAATCTCTCTCTTGCACTTTCTCTTCTTCCCTCCCCTCTTTCTCTGGCTCTCCCTCTCTCCTGCTTTGTGTCTGTCTTCTCTCTCTGCCGTCTTCTCTATCCCTCCGTCCCTCCCTCTCCTCCTTCATTGGCTCTCCCTCCCTCCCCCATCCTCCCTCCAGGCTTGAACTCTAACCTGAATGTACCCCTGGACATGGGTGGCGGTGGTAGCAGTGGTGGAGCTGTGAGCTACAAGGAGCCGCCCCAGTCCAGACTGAAGAAACTTTGGGCTACTGACCCTCTGGAGCAGAACAGCAAACCTGGTGCGGAAGGGCGTGTTTGTGTGTGTGTGTATGGGTGCGCTTGGAAATTGACCCTCTTGGAGTGTTAGTTACGCACTTTTGGTGTACTGGCTAAAACGAAGGTGCAGTAGAGTATTCAGATTTGCCCTACAAAGCCAAAGAGTAGTAACTCTGTGAGCAGTGAATAACACTTGTAGGTTTATCTCCTGCCGTGAAAAAAAGTATGCTTGGTACAGAAGTGGACTGTACATTATTTAGTAGGTTTTATGGGCCTAATTGTTGTTGATATTAAATCTGAACACTAGTCATGACCTTTGACCTTGAGACAGCTTCGGATAGGATTTGCCAACATAAATATAACACAACCCATGCCGGTTTGTCCTAATGTGTGTATGTATATCTGCGTGTGTTCCACAGGTGCTATGTCGTCTGGGCTGCGTCTGGAAGACTCTCCCTTCTACGACTTCCTGTCTCCTGGCCCCTCCCCCCTGAGTCCTCCCGGCCAATCAATGGGCTCGGTGGGCGACGGCTGGCCCCCCCGTGCCAACTCCCCCCCTCTCCACGGAAACACCGTCACCTGGCCCCCAGGTACAAAAAAAAAAAAAAACATAAACATGGAAAGAACACAACCCAGGGTATCCGCGGGTCATTAAAAAGTATGAAAAAATATTAAATCAATTTTGGGAAAATTAAGGCCTTAAATGGCATTAAAAAGTCTGAAATTAGATTCCCAGAGGTCTTCAATATTTTCTCTATAATTTTAGCAATAATCAGTAATATTTTACTGGCTTGTTGCACAAAATAACTGTAATATATCAGCGGGGGTTTGCAAGTGTTGTTGATCAACGGCAGGCACTCCACCGTTACCTCAATGTTACCTAAACAAGCAGTCCAGTCCATACTCTCTGTTTTGGTGGAGATGATCCATGCCCCTCTTGAGTTCGGGACTTCTTTCAGTTTCATTTGTTAAAAAGCCTGACAAAGCCCGCAGTAAGAAAGCTGCTCCAAAACCAGACTGAATATTGCTGCAAAGATGGAGGAGCTTAGGACTCTGAAAATAAGAGCGATGCGGAGTTGGCCTTACGTTAATTCGACAGGTAAGCTAAGCAACTTATGATGTAGCTAAAGTTAGCCACACGCTACATAGCAAACGTTAGCTCCAGTGTTTCCCCTGTATTGTTTTCTGACAACGCGGGGGGGTCGACGCTTTTTCCACGACCACATGTCGCTAATTGTCATTTCGACCATAAAGATGCGTCTCGGCAGAAATTCATTTGATGAAAAAAAAAATCTAGCGGAGTTTCAGCAGCGTCGGCGCTACTGAATAACTGCACTGCGCATAAATATCTGTCACGCAATATGATAACAAACAATCTGTTGCTAGTAAGCGGCTAAATTATGTAGTTGGTTAGCGTTAGCTACAGCTTGAGCTGCTAGACCTCTGGGTTAGCTGATAACAGAGCATCGCTAGCTATTGATTCCACCTGTTACTTGACTTCATGATAGTTCTGTAACTGTGGGATGTTTTAAACATTAATAACCGTGTGTAATGGGATATGTTTCCTCTTCACTTGACATGCTGAACTGTAACACTACTTGCCTAGGTGGTGTCTGTTGTGGTGACACCAGTTCATACTTTGTCAGTTTCAGACCACCCTAGCTCAGTGGGAGGGAGGGGTGAGAGGTTGGGTGGAGCTGGGCTGTGTGACTGGTGGAGGAGAACCTCCTTGGGACACACGTCTGCCGATGTTGTAGTTCCTGTGGCTGCCGTTAGATATTACTAAAGGGCGCATGTTACTGATCGCTTAAGCTAATTACTTGTTGTTTCTGTATATTAATTGTGATTTATTATAGCCAGTAATTTGCGTATGTCTGTGTTGCCATACTGTATGAACCGTGGAACCTTATAATTCTGACAGACTGATTCAGGCCCGAACAAAACTGATGCATCGTTAGTGGATGCTTGGGAACTTTAGGGGGCGATCACACCAAGAAGCGTCGCTACAGGCGCAGCCGCGTCAAAAACGCCTAGGCAGACCGCGTCGGGCAAAACAGCTTGGTGCGCCTGTGGAGCACTGAGGAGCAGGGCTGCATGTGCGACTGGGTTAAAGATTGCTAATATCAGCTTTTCATCTGTGTTTGCCAGTGTCCCGCCTTTCCTACCACATCAAACGGCATCAAAACAGGAAGGAAAGCCCGCCTTCTGCTTGATTTGATTGGCTGCCTGGCCCAACTGTGACATTGACGAGTGGTGCGACTCCGCGCCTTGCGCTGAAAAGTTGAAAATATTGTAACTTTTATGCGCACCTAAAAACCGCCAGAAAAACGCGTCGCGCGTCGCGAGTCGCAAGAGAAGAGCGCGCGCCATACCATAGGGAAACAATGGTTTTGGTGGTGACGCGTTTCTAGCAACGCTTCTCGGTGTGATCGCCCCCTTAGAGTGGAATGAGTGTGATAAATGAGTGGGAAAGTTAGCGGAGACATACAGACGCACAGGAGATGTGTGACCAGTTACGGCTCGGAGTGGCATTAAAATCTCTTAAAAGTGGTATTAAAAAGGTCTTAAAAAGCATTAAATTAAATTTGCTGATACCTGCAGATACCAATCAGACAACCAATCACTACTCATTGGTGTAAAGTAGGAAGTTCTTATATAGGTATACACTAGGGACGGGACGATATATCTAAATTCAATACATCGCAATACAAAAATGTGACAATATGTATCATGGGGCAGAACAATGAATCACAATATTAGCTCCATTTTATTCTGCTGTAGTAATCACAAATGAGACAGCTTGATCATCCCAAATTATAGTATTTCCACTTTGAAATGGATGTTTTTAAATTGTTGTTCTAGCAAGTCAATGCCATTGCTAGAAAGATTTGTGGCTCAGAAATGAACATAATTCTGCAGTCAGACTTTTCGTATCGTGGTTGTATCGAATCGTAAAACCCCCATGTCGTTTATCAAATCGTTTGTGAGATAAGCATATCGTCCCATTCCTAGTATACACAATGTCCATCATAAAAAAATAAATAGTATTATCACCCCACGGTGTCCTTGAAATTCTAAATATAGGCACCGCAACGGTGGCTCAGCAAGCTAAGTCAAAAATAAAGAGTGAAGTTTTGTCAAGCTCTGTGCACCCTTTAGCTGCTGTAAAGCCCCTTAACTCACAATAGCCTTGCCTTTGAAAAGCTGCTATTGCTAACTGGGGTGTGTGTGTGTGTGTGTGTCCGCAGAGTTCCGGCCCGGGGAGCCTTGGAAAGGTTACCCCAACATCGACCCTGAGACTGACCCCTACGTGACCCCCGGCAGTGTCATCAACAACCTCTCCATCAACACCGTCCGCGACACAGACCACCTCAGGGACAGGAACAACGGTAGGAAACCCCAACATAAACACACACACACAGACCACAGCCTAAACACACAGAAGCACTCACCGTTCTCTCTCCGTCTCCCAGGGCCATCCTCATCATTGAACACCACGATGCCTTCTAACAGTGCCTGGTCATCCATTCGTGCCTCCAGCCACAGCGGTTCCCTCACCAGTACAGCACAAAGCACTTCAGGTACGCATTCCAGTGTCTTGGTGGCTTTTGAGTTTATATTTGAGCCTGGACTATCTTCTTCTTCCTCCTCCTCTGCCTCTCAGTCCAAATCTTCTTGATGGACACCAGTTATAGGGGGAAAAAGTTCTATTTATATTTTGGCCATTAAGCTCACAATGAGTGCAACAGTAAAAACTACAGAGAGATAAAAGGATTTTTGCAGCTGAGTGCAGTGAGTCTTGTTGGCCTTCCTGGCCTTTTGTTTGTGTGCATTACATTTATTTATTTATTCTATTTTTATTTATTAACAGAGCTAGGAGGTCTCACACATAGCTGCCCCCCCGCCCTTTTTAACTCTATGTATGTACATGTATTGTGAGTGTATTGTTGGGTGTTGCTGCGAGCTGTCATATGCAATTCCCCTTTTAGGGATTAATAAAGTTGTCTTGAATCTTGAATATCGCATATGGAATCATATTGTGAGATAAGCATATCTTCCCATCTCTAGTCATTGATGATCTTTTGTTTCAATCATACCATACTATGGCTGTTAGATATTTTGTTAAATGTTTCCCGGAGGACATAAGAGCACGTCGAGAGCAGCCACACTAAAGGTTTCACTTTTCCCCTCTCTCCTTGCAGCCAGACCCAGCGAGTCCAAGTGGTCTCCCGGCGGCGGCTCTGTGTCCAACTCCTCCCTGGCCCACGAGCTGTGGAAGGTCCCCCTGCCTCCTAAGGCGCTGTCTGTGGCGGCCCCCTCCAGACCCCCGCCCGGCCTCACCGGCCAGAAGCCCAGCTCGGCCTCCTCCGGCTGGGACGGCTCCGCCCTGAGGCTGGGGGGCTGGGGCTCCACCGAGTCCAGATACACACCTGGTGAGGGCAGAGGGAGACGCATGCACACACGCTCGCACGCACACAGACACACACAAAATGAACATGCATAACAGGATAACACACACACACTTGTATACTTTTTGTGTGTTTTTCTTACATATTCTAATTTTTCCTCTCATTTGTTATACATTGATGTTCATAGTTTGTTTCATACTGCACATATTGTCATATTGTACATATTCTTCATTCATTTTTTTTTCTTCATCCCAATAAGTTCTACTGCTACTACTACTGCTGCTATTTTAAACACCCTCTTAATGCTTGAAGAATGCCTTTTCATACTTAAATTCATACACTTTTACCTAACACGTTCTAGTGTTGAAAATATCTTTTTCGCACGTTTATAAATGTCCACTCTGTGTGTGTCGGCAGGTTCCAGTTGGGGCGACAGCAGCAGCAGCAGCAGCAGCTCAGGGAGAACCCAATGGCTAGTTCTGAAGAATCTCACACCTCAGGTACTAAGACATACACACACACACACACACACACACACACACACCTCAGGAATGTACTTTGCTTTTTCATTTTTTGACATGGCTTCCATTAATTGCCAAAGAAAGATTCCAGTTTTCCTGAAAGGCTCCTGATTTGGAAAGTGTATTAATGTCAATTGTTTTTCACTTGAAAAGGCATTGAAATTAAATTCCACTGTCTCTGTGTTTGTCCTGTGTGTGTGTGTGTGTGTGTGTGTGTGTGTGTGTGTGTGTGTGTGTGTCTCCCAGATTGACGGCTCTACCCTGAGGACTCTGTGCATGCAGCACGGCCCTCTGATCACATTCCACCTCAACCTGCCGCACGGTAACGCCGTGGTCTGCTATAGCTCGAAGGACGAGGCCGCCAAGGCGCAGAAGAGCCTGCACATGTAAGGACCTTAGTCATACACACACACACACACACACACACACTACCTTACCATTTTCTAATCCTGTTCTATAGCAGCGACAAAGGCGGTTGAGAGAATCTGAGGATTTAGAAGTCATTTGATCGGTCATAAAGGTGCAGAGATCCTCTAAACTCCATTTCATTTTAAAACAGTTAACGATGAGGTGTAAACAAAGGCTATGAACTGAAAAAGGAAATGGAGATGCTTTCCCAAAAGGCAACACAACCAGTCATGTGATATTTTAGACCAATTGCAGACGCCACACACTGGGGGCTTCAGTCTCTTTCTTTCCCTTATGCACACACACACTATCTCACCTGTTGAATCCCTCTCCGTCTCCCCAGGTGTGTTTTGGGGAACACTACTATTCTGGCTGAGTTCGCCAGCGAGGAGGAAATCAACCGTTTCTTTGCACAAGGGCAGTCACTGGCCGCTCCCTCCTCGGGCTGGCAGGCCATCGGCTCCTCTCAGAGCAGAATGGATCAGTCCCACCCCTTCCCCAGCCGCGCCCCTGAACCCAACCAATGGAACGGCAGCGACCTCCACAGCTCCTCCCTCTGGGGCGGGCCCAACTATTCCACTAGCCTATGGGGGAGCCCCAGTGGCACCGAGGGCGGGAGGATCAGCAGCCCTTCTCCAATCAGCTCCTTCCTCCCGGTGGATCACCTGTCAGGGGCCGGGGACTCCATGTGAACCGCCTGTCAATCAAACAGGCAGGGGGAGGGGTCAGTAGAGAATCATCAATAATCACCAGAAGAAAACGAAAAAAAAAAAATCAAAAAACCTCAAAAAAATATGTAGTTAAAAAACGCAATGGCACTAGTTGGACTCACTTACAAGATATTCAAAAAAACGGGGTCTCCCCTGTGGAAAACAAGTTACGTTTCTCTCTCTGCACATATGTCCACTTTGTTTTAGCCCAAAAACATATCAGTCGGAATACTTGAATCATGCAGGCCAATTCTATAATGTGAACGGATGGATATTCGCTTCCAGGTAGTGCTCTTTCAGACCGAAAAAAAGCTTCAATCGAGCTCATTATTATATATTTTTTTGTTTCATTCATCATGTTTATTTGAATTCCAATTCTTTTTATTTTTAACGTTTTCTTTTTGTTTTAGTTTTTTTTTTTTTTTTTTTTTGCATTTGTTTGCTGACAATGTTGGAGTATGAGCTTTTTTAACTTTGCACTGAATGTGGTTTTTTCTCAGTATATATAATCTGCAATATAGAGGGAGCAGCCAGTTTTTCCAGTGTAGCTGTTTACTCATTGAGGTCCTTACCGTATGTGTGCGCGCGCGTGTGCGCGCATGTGTGTGTGAGTACGTGTGTGTGTGTGTGTGTGTGTGTATGCGCTCCTCTCTGCCTTGGCACGCCTACCTTACTGCGTTGTCGTGGAGATCAAGATCAACAGATAGTTAAAAGAAGAAAAAAAGCTGACTTAGGAGGATTATCTGATGATATTAAAAGTGACATTAAAAAGTATTGCACCAATTTTGTGTTTTAAAACTAAAGAACGTTGAGCTCTGCAGTGCAAAGGACTGTAGCCGCAGCTGGGACTAGCAAGCCCCGCCCACCCTAGTATAGGGGGCGGGGCCTATCTAGCAAGCCCCTCCCACTAGCCCTCTAGTGGGCGGGGGGGAACAGCACTTTCAGAATAGGCTTTCAATGTTGTTTTGGAGGTGCCACACTGCAACCTCTTGTTTACAAGACTTAGGAGGCGGAACGTGTGTTCATTCTTCCTTCATTTTAAAGAGAAAATGGAATAAAACAGAAAAAAAAAAATACAAAAAAAACTTAAAAGTGATATCAAAAACCTTTTAAAAAAAATTAAAAAAGCAAAGAAAAATGTGACAAAAAAAAGAATTTAAACTCTTATTGAGGATGAAGACGATGCTTTGTAACTCTGGGAATTCGGATCAGTGTTTTTGGCCATGGCGTTGGTTATTTGAACTATTCCTCTTTGTCTGCTAAATAACCAGCAATGGTTCTCAGGAAATCAAGCCAGTTTTCCCCCCCTTGTAGTTGAATTAAAAAAAAAAAACTACTACTACTCCTTGTAGGAAAGGAAAATCCAACTTCTAGCACTGAAAACTACGTATAGGTCTGTAAGTTTTTTCTCTGCCAAATAACTGCTTTAAGCTGGAGAAGCTCGACACACTGCTTTCAATATGCTGTCTTTTGAGAGGGGGGGGGGGTGTGGGGGTCCGCGGGGGGCGGCGGGAGGGGTGGAGGACGGGCAGTAGAAATCCCAGTGCTCCCTCTCTCCTCTCCTCCTCCTCCTCTTCCTCCCCTTCCTCCTCTCCTCCGCTCCACTGGTGTTTAAAAAAACGAAAACAAAAAAAACAGTAGGGAGTGTTTAGTGTGAGTGTGCGTGACTGACTGACTGACTGTCAATGGAAATATTCTGTCTTGTCGGACTTATAAACCAAGAGAAAGGCGAATCTGTATCTATGCATACTGTAGCCTCTCACACGGCCTACGGAGAGGCGTTTATTTTTTTTTCTTTCTTTTCCATGTCTCACAAAATGTTTTAAATGTTTCAATAAGTAATTACAACATAATGCGAAATATTACCTTTTTTCTTTTTTTTTTGTTGTTTTTGAAACGCTCTCATTGCCACAAATGGTGTTTTGAAAAAAGGAAAGAAACAGAAAAGCTTAAAAAAAAAAAATCTCGTTTTGGTTGATTATAAATATTTTAACAGTGCAAAAGTCGTCCACATTTCATTGCCTTGATCCTAATTGTGTCCGAAGATGCAACAACAAGTCAAGTGGCTTCTACCTGTTTACAAATAGAATATGATTGTATTGTTGTACTGTTCTTTTTTTTTTTTTTTTTCTTTTTTGGGTTTGTGCTCATCTGAAGTTCCTGACCTGATGAATCTAGTCTGAGTGTACGTATGTGTGTGTGTATGTGTGTTAGGCTGCTCTGTACTGGTAGATATGTGAGTTCTACCGCTGGAGGGGAAGGGGTAGGGGCATTTGGGGGGTGGGTGGGGGGGGTTACAGGGTGAATGTAATCCACCAGTGGTGTAGTCGACAAAATACACACGTGTGAATAACGTACATAGATTTACCTATTTACCAGTGATTGTTTAGTTACGATGATGCACAATTTGTGGGGTGGGAGGGGGAGCTTCAGAGAGAGTGCGTGAACGAGAAGTCAGCATTAGGCGAAGCCATGGACCTTAATTTCTTTTTTCTTTTTTTTTTCCTTCATCGTGTAATTATTCTGTGTTGTGTGTGTGTGTGTGTGTGCGTTTTTTCCCCTTCCGATGAGGTTTTATTTCAGAAATAGTAGAAGCGTTTGCTTTAGTTGTGTTCTTAAGTTTAGCCGTGAATATATTTAACGACTTCAAAAGCATACGTAGTGAGACCGAAACCTTGAGTATTAGCCAGACTTTGACAGTGGTGTGTGCCAGTATTGAACCGCTCTCTACCAAATATAATTCAATCAACGAAAAAAAAAAGATTGGTTTACTTAATTCCAGATCTCTTTGCTTAAAATATATATCTCTATTTGTAATTTTTTTTTTTTTTGTCGTCTTGTTTAACAAAATGTTATTAAGCGGAACATCTGAACCATGTTTGTCATTTGTTTATGAGTAACTTAATCGACGAATTGAACTGAGGAGCCTTGGATTTTGCACTTGGGTGGGTTAAAGGAGAGGCAGCGACTAGAGGAGAGGAGTCTGTCTGTCAGACAGTAAGCTGGGCGGACGGTGGTGTACTTTGGCTTTTTAGGACTGGACTGAGGAGAAGGTGTGTTTCTGAGAGTATTGTGACAGGGTAATGTGTGTGTGAGTGTGCGTGCGTGCTCTGACAGTGTAGAGACTAGAGAAGACGGTGCTTTGTTGGTCCCAGCGGGGGAGGAGGGGTGTCTCCAGCCATCGAACCTGGGCTAGAATGGAGTTGAAAACTGTTTCAATTATCCGGAGCCTTGATCTAGCTTCCTGGCACCCGATCAGCCTCAGATGGGGAATTAACTGCTTGTGAAATCAAAAAACCCGACCACTCCACGTGTGTTTTTTAGGTGTTTGAAAAAGCATTCAGCTGCTGTTCGGCCCAGGTCCGGTTGTGCTGCAGGTGGCGGCTGTTGTCATGGAGACGCTCGGGTCTAAGCTTGACCGAAACGAGGCGAGGCTTCTTCATTGGCGCGACTCAGGCAAGGGACGTGGCTTCCGATCGGTTGGTTCTTCCTGGCTTTTCAGGGACGCGGGGTTCCGCTTGCCGCTCGTTGGCTTACCCAGGATCAGCTCTCCCCTCTCCAAGTCCTAACCTTAATTATAGGAGAGGAAACGCAATGCTGATGGGAGTTCTGGGGCAAGTTCACCCTGGAATCTGTCGTTTATTTTTCCCCTTTCCCCTCTTGATGTTATTTTACACTTCATTCATTCTGTATTTTTGGCAACGAAATCTCTCCTAGCCCAGATCTTGGCGCAGTTTTGGCCCTCCTCAGTATCCTAACCTTAACCATTAGTGGGATAAGCACAAAACTGGCCCCCGATCAGCGGCTACGGAGGCAACTTTGCTCTGCTGTTAGAGAAGGGACAAGCATTGTCTGTAAAAACGCCTCTCTTTGTTGATGATGTTACTGTTTATGTTCCTAACTGTAGGGGTCGACGCAGCGACCGCGCTGCGCTTCCTCTCGTCTCGTCCAATCTACTGTCAGCGGGGGGGGGGGGGGGGTGGGCAAAACCCGGTCTCATACAGATACCGTGTGTGTGTGTGTGTGTGTGCGCGTGCGCGCGTGTGTGTTGGAACACACTACCATGCCAAATCGTGGAGGGAGGGTGAGAGGGAGGAAAGGGATTGAATTGATTCGTTTGTTCTTTTCGTGTACGTGCGTGCGTGTCTGCGTTTTACGTGTGTTTTAAAAAGCTGGACAATGTATAATGCTTGAAGAAAAAAAGTCATTTGCAAAAGGATGATGTGAGGAAAACCTTTTTCAGTAAATGAAAACCACCATGAGCAATGTACAATCCCCAGGGCTGCCAAGCAGCTTCCCAATAGGGCCAGACGAGGGGAGGGAGGGAGGGAGGGAAGGAAGGAGAGGAGGGAAGCTGGCTGGTGATACTCTACTACTTTGTTTTTTTAATATTTAATGAAAAATGTTGTGATTCTTCTTTTTTTTTTTTTTCTCTTGACTTATTATCCTGTGAGCAAATGCTATATTATATATATCAGTACGCATAACACACACCCATGTCTATTAAGAAAACAATGGCTCCTACTGTCGATCAAAAGCGCTAAGGCTATTTTTTTGACTTTTACACACACAAAAAAACTGTGAGGATTTGCTGTCTTTTTTTTGTCATTTTACATTTTTAGTATGAATACACACAAACCCTGAAAAGCTTTAGTCTAACCAGCACAAAGACTCGGGTGGGGGGGGGGGTACAGTATATTTAGGGGAAAGGGGATGGGAGTTGCTCAGAGAGACTATGCAGTGGAGTGTTAAAACCCAGGCTTCCATGTCCAACCTTGGGTTTTTTTGCTTTCTCTAAATATCCCAAAAAGTATTAAAAAAAAAAAAAAACACAAAAAAAATACACAGTTGAGATGGGATTCCCAATAATATTCCTCAAACTGAAACATGTCGTGCCATCGTTGAATCTTACTAATAATAATAATAATAAAAACGTAAAAAACCTTTATTACCTAGCAAACCATCGGGCCAGTTGTAGCAGGAGGAGGAGGAAAGGTTAAGATTTGCAAAGTCCATTTCTTTTTTCTTTTTTTTCCACACCGCTTGTCTCCTTCCTCGATAAGACGAGAGGAACGAGGGAGACCGGCGAAAACTGCAAATTTTACTACGACTACAACTTTTTTATAGAGAGATTCTATCAATCCAGAGTGTAGTTGGATCACCTGTAAAACCTATTATGCACATTGCTTTGGGAGACTGTTGAAACTATATATATATGAATACAAACGTACAATGTCTATAATCGACGAGGGGGGGGGGAGCGTCTTCCTCTCTCTTACAAACTGAAATGAAACGGGAAGTACCTTTTTATTTTTTTCAAACGTCTTCCTCGGGTCATCTTAAAGGATTTTATCTTAAAACTTCGGGGGGGAAACTGCACTTTTTGAAGGACAATCTTTATTTGTATGGGTATAAAAATTGACAAAAAAAAAAACGAAGTCGCCTGATATTACAAGGTATAGAAAACCAACTCCAGTGTGCTCTAATAATGAATGTCTCCTCTGATGCTGTCTACTTTTTATTTTTTTTTTTGGTTTCATTTAATCTTTTATTTTCCTTCCTTTGTTGCTTGGTTTGTTCTGTTTCTTTTTTTTTTTCTCCTCTTCCTTATTTTTCTGGATTTTAGTGCTCTTAAGAGAATCCGTACTAAGGTGTAGAGTAGTAGGTAGTAGGTCTTCTGTTGGCTGTACTCGTATACTGATAACTGTTTGTAACCCTCTGGCTCCTGCAGCCGGCATACAAAGCTGTATAACTTGGGTACAACCCTCAATAAAAGACTAACAGTGACTTATGCTCGTGTCTCTTCATTTCTCCTCATTTCCTGACATTTCCTGTTGATTTTCTGATATTTATTCAGTGTGAGAACAGGGACTGGATTCACAAAACCTTTGGGAGAAAAAAAAGATCTCAAGTGCTAAATTTACGTAACTTTCGTCTTAAGAAAAAAGTAAAAAGAAAAGTTGATATCCATGAAAAATAAGTATTTGAACTCTTTTCTTCCTTGTTTTTTGAAGAAAAAACTTTTGAAGAAAAAACTGTCATTCTTGAAAGCAAAGTTCTCAAATTTGTTTTAATTTGTTTAACTTTAAGAAAACCTTCTACTTGTCTTAAAATAGCTGCAGTGAAAAGCTAAGCCTCTTAAATAATTCATTGAAACACATTTTGACAAGTGGATATTTCAAAGTATTAATAGTTTGATTTGCATTTTAAGCTTAACATTGTGTTGTTAAGCTTAGTTTGTCACTATTTTTATTTGGTGCCAGTCTAAAAGGAAAAAGAAACTAGTAAATTAGACACTTACTAGGCCTTTAGCCAAAAGGCAGTAACCAATGTCTGAGCCTTTTTGTATATTTAAAGTTATTTAATGAAGTAAAACCTAAATGTAGCCAACCCAAATAACCGTTCCAAATTCTAGCAGGACGTAGCCTACTATGGATTGTAGCCTGGGAGGAAAATTCCTCTTTTACATTTGTTTACATTGCCTGTTTGAGAAGTCTGAAAGAAACATTTCTGAGATATGAGATTAATCTTGAGGGAAATATTGGGGGCTTCAATTTAAGAGCCTTCAGAACTTAAACCTAAAAGAACCTAAAATGTATTCTTGGGTAACTTAAGATGTCAAGTCAGACTAGGTGGCTGGAGGTGTTGAACTTTGGTAATAACATCACCTATGCCATTTGTTGGAGGTTTCTATCCAAAGCATCTTTAAGTCCCAAGAGTGCATGTATTTGTAGCATTGGTGACCCCAGTAGGAGTCGAACCCCTAACCCCGACAGTGTTCATCTACACAGTAACAGCTAAATTCAGCCACATCCAGTGGGAGTCACAGGGGCAACTGTGACATTTCAAGTTTTGGGTCACTTTAAAACTGTAAAAATGTTTATAACTGTTATTGATTTGATGCACAGTGATCTGACTCTCATTTTGCTGCTGTGTGTGCTGAATAACAGAAAACCAAACTGGTCTCAGGCCGAAGAACCTTCTGATCCTGAAGTCCCCAACATAGCATACTCATCTTTATACTGTATTGTGTAGGCATACTGCAGTGTGAACTATGGACGAGTGGAACTGCTAATAAATATTTCATTTTATTTAGGTGAGATTTTAGTATAAGGGTTTTTTTCTCAGCTGCACAATTTGTTTCACTTATTTATTTTCCCTATATTTCATTACATTGTGTAAATAAACTTGAACTTGAAGATATGATCTAATTATAAACCTTTCCTCACAAAAAGTTAATATTTTCCCCCTGGAGGATATACAGCAGTTTAGACTGGAACTCTTCAAATGATGATTATGAGTGTATTTAACTAATATTGTTTGTCATTATATGAATCTTGTCCCTCGGTGCTGTGTGTCAAGACTTTTCTCAGGTTTCTGAAAACCAGCACTGGCTGGACACATCTGATCTGAAGGCTCTGAACTGGTGGAAATGTCACCTACAAAACTTAAAGTCACAATGAAACAGCATTTTGAGAGCATCCTGCTGTTGAAACAGGACGTTGGGGCGGGACATAACGAGGGAGGGATCATTCAAAAGTGTAAACCAATGGGAGATCAGTTAGGGGGAGAAAGGCAGTTTTAAATGATAGGAGGGGTGGGATTGTTCAAAAATCTGTGATGATTTTATTGGTTGGAATTTTTAGGTCGCATTCTGGAAGTCACCATTAAAGATTTTTTGTTTTCCGGGAAGGAAGTGATGAGATATTGAGATAAAAATACAATAAAATATGTAATTTTTTTGCCTTTTTTGGCATAAATTGTCAAATAAGTGAGTGATATGAAAGCCAGAATGAGCTAAAAAGGCAAAAATGTTTCATTTCAGTGTGACTTTAAGTCAGTGGAACAGTGTGTGTCATGGTTTCAGTCTGATGTCCCTCAAACAAACGAGTCCAATAATTCCTGTATTGCCCATTACACTTGGGCCAAGGACAAACTTTAACACACATCCATTCAGTGTGAGGAAGTCGGTGTATGAGAGGAACGAGCTCCACCTGACTCCTGTTTACTCTAAAAAATGCAGTTATTGTTCTGTCCCGGGCCGTTCCAATAGCATACTGATTGCATTAACTCACCAGCCAGTCATGGTTTTATCAGGAGTCAGACTGAGGCCACAGAGGGAGTGAATCACATTTTTAAATCACTGTTATCATGTGAAAACTTTGTAACTTTGGTGATTTTTATGTTTTAACTAAAGGGTCTACATGCTCCTCTAAGGGCTGAGGAGATTCTGTGACCCTCAGGTTTAAGAAACCCTTTCAAAACCCTACAGATAAACTCAAATACATGACTGTCAAGCTTAAACCAAGGCTGAGATGTGAGGTTTTCACTTGATGACGAAATTGTGTGTGAAAAGACATTACACACACTACAATCCTGAAGACCTAATTTGAACAGAGCGACTTGGAACTATACAGCATGTGTCTTTATTGATCTATTCATGAGAAATTATACATTAGAACCACAAGGTGGAGCTGGAACCCCAAAAAAACAAAAAAACAAAAATTCAAACAGTGGCGGTTTTTTAATCTTATTTACTGTTATGTTTTGTTTCGTCTCCGAGCTCCCGAAGTATACGGACAGGTTCATTTAAATACAGTCAAAACACAAGACAAGGCAGCTGACACCAACAACGCCGCGGGGGACAGAGGAGCTGAGGGAGGGGGAAAAGTGGAACATGGTTTGGCGCCCATCTGCTTCACAAGTACGTCCTGTGAGGTCATGTTGGGGGTCAACCTCTCTGTGGGAGAGAAGAAGAAGAAAAGGAAAACAAATGTGAGGCTATTCCAGCTCATTCCATTAATTCCAAGTGGAAAACTGTAGGATTTTAGGACTTTAAAATACAAGTTCACCTTCAACAAACTTCATGTCATGTTCTTAAATAGCTATGGCTCTAGAAGCAGCCGTTTCCCCAACTGTCCAGTAGTTAAATTAGCGGTCACCTTGAGCCAGTAGTGAAGGCCAACTATTCTATGTATTTACCCACAGCCCTAAACACACAGTAGCCAACAACAGAATGAACAGTCAAAAATATTTAACATGTAAAATGTGCTACAATACTGCAGTCAAATACATTAAATGTGTCCCTATGCGTTACTTTATCCTGTATCCTGATTGGAAAACAATGCGGCGAGAGAGAGAGAAAGACACTTGCCTTTGAAGTGTGCTATGTAAAGAGACTATTCATAAACATCCTTCTTGTCTGCGATGTACTGTACGATCTCCTCGGGACTCATCAGCTTCTCTGCCTCCGCGTCTGGGATCTCGAACCCTGCAGCGGGAACACACACAGTAAGAAATACAGCAGTGTGTACATTAAACACAAACACTGACAGTAAGAAGCCTTTTCCACAACTTCCAGTTCTCAGTGACCGGCAACTGGTTATCTTTCTGCCTCAATGGAAAGTAATTGTTTTCAAGGGGCAGCTTACATTGATATTAATACAAGTTCACAGTACAGTTACATTAGAAAACAACCAGTATCCACGTGTAAGAACTGGCACTGCTCCCTGGTCAGTTTGAGACACGTAAACACCACAAGACACATGAGCAGACAGACAAACAGGCTGACAGGAAGAGAGAGACAATACACACAGACAGATCATAATCAGGCTGCTACACAGACAGACAGAAAGACAGGTGTAGTGAGAGAGAGCGGCGGACTGAGACTCACCAAACTCATCCTCCATTGCCATGATGATCTCTACCTGGTCCAAGCTGTCCAGACCCAGGTCTTTCATAAAGTGGGATGAGGTCTGCAGCTGAGGAACAGAGACCAACGTTGACATTAGATACTCATTTTTCCCTGAATCATTCCAAGAGCCACTGACTAACAAACCAGAGTATTATAGGCAACAGAGCCAAGTTAAGCTCAATTCCAATTCAACAAGTGGACTTTACTATTACTACTACTTTACTATTTACTGTCTGAGTTGACGTTCTTACCTTCTCGGGGTTGATCTTGTCGTAAAGCTTGAGGACGTACATGACGCGGTCTTTGATGGTCTCCAGGGTGAGGGGGGGCAGGTCCCCATACTGTCGGCACAACACACCCACCGAGGAGATCTGAGGAGGGGGAAGAAGAGGAGGATGAGGATGAGAGCAGGAATGATCAGGTGGAGGGAGGGAGGGAGGGAGGGAGGGAGGCATAGGGGGCAAAGAGTTGGTGATCACTTAGGTTTAAGTTTGCAGAGATAAACAGCCCATCAGTTAGCCCTAAGCTGTCTAAGCTTACTATCTAGACACTGAGTGTATGCCAAGCTGAGTAGGCTACAGCAGGATACAGGCAGCCATCCTATGGATAGATCAAAACATTGCTGCATTGCAAGCACAACTTAATAGGGTGTGGCTTAAGTATGCGTAAAACACTACTAATACGACGAGGCAGGGGAAAGTCTGGGAGATAATGAACCAAAACACTTACTTAACTAAAACTAGCATGTTATACAAACAAACACTCTTATACGCCGTAGCAATACAGTACTGAACATATCACTAATGCCTGACAGGCATTGACTTTCAATTCACTTATAATAATGTGTTAGCAAGCAGTTGCTTTACGCCGAAGTATCCAAGTGATTCAAAATACAGGAGAGAGGCGAACAAGCTAGCAGCAAATATGTACCAATGAACTCACTAGCTTGGTAACGTTAGCTAACAAGTGCAACCCGGTCGTTGTGTAATGAAAAACCGCCAGGCTTCAAGCGTTTCCCAGTGACCTCGCTGCAGAGGTTACAGAGCAAGAGCTTTTCAGCAGGGAAAACAAACTCATGCTTGCATGAACTTTAGCCGGCTAAGTTAGCTTGTCAGATGTGAAAGGCGCAGGTAGGTCACAGTGGCCAGCCACTACCGCTAGGCCGCGACGGTGAGAGGAGTTCAATGTTATCCAAGACTTACCCGGGTCTGTTCGAGCCACCGCGTCCGCTGGTTGTTTGACACAAATGAGAATGGCCGGTGGGTCGCTGAGGCCGGGGCGACAGCGGCTCTAACGGCGAGGTGACCCGCTGAAAGCCTCCCCGAGGGCCGGGCAAGCGAGCGGACGCACTGCACTAGGACACGGGACGCCATGATGGTGAAGTTACTGGTTGCTCCCAGCGTGCAAGGCGAAGAAGAAACGGGGTCAAGTGATTGCCAGCGCGCATGCGCACGTCAGAACCCAAGTTTGTATTTGTATTTTTTTTCCAGTACTCTTTATTAAAAGAATAATCCAAAAATACAACATTAAACTCACTCTAAAGGGGCTCCTTGATGACAGGAAAAATAAAATAGCAGTACAGAATATATGAGCTGGAGACGCACAGGGAGGACTAATCGATCCTAGAACTATATATTATGTTATATTTTTTGGTTAGTAATTAACTGGTCATGGTAAGTACAATGAAATTAATGTATGATAACCCGTTCACGATGTCACTGAAATATACCAACATGATTGTGTCATATGATCTACCAGTTTGTTTGGCTTGACAAAAGCCATCGATGATTTTGCCCTCTACTCGTAAGGACTGTAAATCCATTCATGAATCGGAAGAAGGGAGCGGTTGAGAGCAGAGAGCAAAAACAGTTGCATTACTATTGAATTATCAGCAGAAATTCGCGGTCCTAAGACTGCACATTATTTACAGACAATCTACGAAATCCTCAGCCATGGAATTATCTGAAATACTGTACAACAAAGCGGAGTATATTGAAACGGTAATGTGTTTGTTTAATTAAGCTGTTGTTAGCCACTAACGTCACTTGCTACTTGGCTAGCTAGCGTTAGCGAAAACTCGACGGGTCGTTGGGTGGCCAAAAGATACCCAGAATCATTATATTATTTACTTGTGTTCAGTTTATATGCGTAAAACACACGTACAAAGCAATGGTCATCGTTGTCTTTTCATTTCAGGCTTCTGGCAACAAAGTGAGCAGACAGTCAGTGCTGTGCGGGAGTCAGAACATCGTCCTCAATGGCAAAGTGAGGAAAAACATAAATACCTCTGCCTAGTCCATAAATACGAAGGGAAATGTATTTTACAGCTTCCCTTTGGAGCCGTTATTATCTTACGGGTGCGCCCAATTACATGTACTCGACGTTGTGACATAGCTGTGTGTGTTTTTTCCTCTCCAGACTATTGTAATGAATGACTGCATCATTAGGGGAGACCTGGCTAATGTCAGGGTGGGCAGACATTGTGTTGTGAAGAGCCGGAGCGTCATTCGACCACCTTTCAAAAAGTTCAGCAAAGGGTGAGCGACTTTTTTTCTCCCACAATGTCCAAGATTGTAGCTTAATGCTCTGTTTTCTACATAGCAAAACACTCAGGCGTTAAACTGGCTGTATAACAAGATGATAAACAATTCATATGCTGTACAACGAATGTCATTTTTACCTACTAGCTATATGCGTTTGCATCTTATATATCATACGCAGAAATAGGGGTTTATTCTGTTTTCTGGTTGTTGCATGCCTATCTAACAAAGCCTTGACCCCCATCTCTCTATCTCACTCTCTCTCTCTCTCTTTCCGTTCCTCTCTCCAGAGTGGCTTTCTTCCCCCTGCATATCGGAGACCATGTCTTCATCGAGGAGGACTGTGTGGTCAATGCAGCACAGATAGGTTCCTATGTCCACATTGGCAAGAACTGCGTCATAGTGAGTGGCACAAAACCACACACACACAGATCTTAGAGGATGTAATAAAGACATATGCACACCTAGAAACTGATATACAGAGAGAGATATTTGAACACACACTCAGTGAGAGAGGATACAAAAGGGAAAAGCAGAGAGTTTTTTGTCCTCCCTGTGCCGGAGGGGTTGAGCAGTCACATGGGAGTCATGTCCGCTCATAGTCGTGGTTCAGAGGGACTGAACCCAGCAGAAGCAGACCGGTGGTGGGAGTGGTTAATGCAACTTGTGCAGTGAGCTGAGCAGACTTGCACACAGACATGGGTTGGATTACGATTTGAAACGGATTGAAGTTCAATTGTGTTATGTTGTCTTGGTTGAGTAACTGATCTTGTCACAGTGGGACAAATTACATTTAATGGTTATCATTGTGCTGTCTGGATTCCACATAGGATAAGTGGATCAGGAGGCTGTTTGAGAAAAAGTTCAATTTAAAAATGGTTAAATAGGCACAATTGTTTTGCTGACTCCAGTGTACAGAAAATGCCAAAATGTAAACTTAATTGTGTTGTGTGCAGTTGTATATCTTGATTTTGCTTTCCAACATTAATAAGCCATATAGAAACATGTAATTTGATTTAGAATACCAGCTGTTGTTAAATAGTCTAGCTGTTGATGTGAGATGCAAAGAGTGCAACAAAATAATTTTTTCATCCTAAAGTCATCAAGGTTAATAATTGTGATTAATAATCGTGATAACAATATATGGCAAAATAATCAGGATTATTTTAGTCATAGGTGTACAGTTCTGTTTTGGGGTTTAATGGCAGTACACATTGGAAGAATACTAACTGGCTGAAAGTAAAATTCTGAGTAAAATGTTTTTCAACATGAACAATGGTAACTAATCACGGAAAACAACAAAAGCATGATACAAATTAAAAGTCTGGTTTTGGGCGTCATTTTGTTATATTTTGACTGCAGTATGTTGAAAGTATCATGTAGCATTTTTATTTTTTCATGCTATAGCAAAAATACCTAAGGGCATTCTTTAATGTGATTGTGATGCAAAAGATACAATGGGCAACATATGTACTGTCTGAAAAGTTTTCTTCAAAGTTGTATATATGATTTAAAAAACAAAAAACGAGAAAGTAAGAAAGATCACAAACTAGCTTCCTGGTAACCACAAGACTTGGCAACTAGTTGGAATTATCAGCACGATTTTCCTGGTTGAAAATATCCTTTTTACTTACTTACTGCTAGGACGGTTTATGTTCAGACCAGCTTCCTTCCGTTTTGTACTACTGTATAATAGACAGACTAAAGAAAACAGTCCTAGTCAAAGAAAGGATTTGACTTGGTAAATGATGACTTGCTTCCACATTGGTTCTTCTTCATTGGTGTGTTGTCTGCAGGGTCGACGGTGTGTGCTGAAGGACTGCTGTAAGATCTTAGACAACACTGTGCTTCCTCCTGAGACCGTGGTTCCTCCCTTCACCGTCTTCTCTGGATGCCCAGGTCCGTCATACTACACACACACATACACACATATATTCAGACACACACTTATAAAACAGACTTGCACCAGCATCAAGAAGAAAGCAAAACCTAACATCTATGTTTGTCCTTTCCTACTCTCCCTTCCACTGTCTGTTGTTTCTCTCTCTCCCTCCCTCCCTCCCTCCCTCCCTCCCTCCCTCCCTCCCTCCTCAGGTCTGTTTTCAGGGGAGCTCCCAGAGTGCACTCAGGACCTGATGATTGACGTAACCAAGAGCTACTACCAGAAGTTCCTGCCCCTCAGCCAGATCTAAGTCCCGCCCCCTAACCTTCAACTACCACTATCCCCCCCTTCTCAGCCAATCCCAGGCCGGGGTTCAGGATCCCTCATCAGACTGACATGGACTCTTTGAGATCTCACCTCCTCTCCTTCACCACCCAGAAGCCCCGAGATTCTCTAGTTTTAGTTCTTAGAGTATGAGAAAAGTGCATTATGAATAAAATTAATTAAAGCTGCACTAGGCAACATGTATGTTGGCGGCTCCAAATGGCAACTGTTTGAAAATGTTCAACTTAGGTGAATTCAAATTAGGTGAATCTACAGTGTCTCCATTTTTACATTAAAATCTGTCCTAGTGCAACTTTAAATTGAGGACTTGAGGACAGAGGTTGAAAGCTGAATATTGGCTTTTTTATGAATTAGGTTTGATGTATCATGCTATTTCTAGGGCAGTTTGACATGGAGAAACTCGAGGTCTTCTGCACGGCTGCTGATAATCACAGAGAGAAGAGAAACCCAGAGTTGCACATGTGTGTTTGTGTCTACCTGTGGAGGAACTCTCGGCTCTTCAGCTCTCTGACAGCAGCTCCGCGTGAAGGAAAGGAGATGAGGGAAGGATAGGAGGCGAGGAATGGAGGTGGTTGAGGACTGTCGGGACGCAGCCCGTTTTATTTTACGTTCTATGGACCAAACCGGAGCAACAGCGGTTGCATTTGATGACTTGGACGCCGACTGTACATCTGAAATACTCACATCTACAGTTCATTTGGGCAACAATGCGGTATGCACATATCAACTGACAGCGAAGAAACGTTAGTTACTTATGAAGGAGATTTTCTGTTCAGTTTGCATCCTAGATACAAGAGGAGTGCGCGTTTGTTTGCTTTCTCCTTTACAGATTTGCAGATGTTATGCCACAAAACCATTATTTAATGCTGTGTGTATTTTTATGTCATTACGTTTCAGACGATCAAATTAATTCTAACATTAGTTTGACTATTTTGGTGTTGTGCTTGCATAGGTGGGTGTAGGTCCTGTATATTTTGCTTGACGCTTTCTGTGTGCATACAGCAGCCGGAGCCAACACCTCACAAAGTACAGCAAATAAATAAATGCTTTAAAATCTGCTTGATATGAGCCTGGCTCTGTCTTGTACACTAAGATAGAAATCTATATACCTTTTCATCCTTTATTGTTTTCCTCCAGCAGCCCGGGAGATGCATATACAGTAGAAAAGCCAGGCCATGGTCCTTCTGATGCTCTCCTCTGGCACCACCTAGTGGCATGCAGCAGGACTACTTTCTTTAAAGGAAGACGCCAACCCCTAGAGAAAAAGAAAATCTGTTTTCCCTCATCATTATGCGCCAAAATCTAATTAGATCATCTACTGTATTGGGGGAACCTGTGGTGTGAGTATGAAGTATCTGTCACATGTTGTTCTTGAGTTACTGTGTTCACAGGAATGTGTTTACACAGACAGACAGATGCCACCATGACGACATAATGTCCCACATACCATAAACATCAGAAGAGCAGGACAAAGAGCATACATTCCTGATAATCTTGAAAAGTCACATCCCTCACATAAACACAAGCTTCCTTACTCTGGAATGGAGGGTTTTGTTTTTGTGTTCAGTGACCGTCAACTGGGTCATTCACTCTAGTTCTATAGCAAATATGGCTGCTTTTCCTGCATACTTTCTCAAAGACCTGAAAGTTAAATTCATCATCTGATCACTTCCAGGCACGTATAGGAAAAAAAAAAGAGCCACCAAATGAAACAAAACTGTCATTTTCCTTTTTTAATGAAACATAGTACATCAAATTGCAATTCAATGGTTTTGTTTTATTTCTTTTACAATGTGAACCACATATATCATACCAACACCTAAATGTTAAGTATATAGATTAGCCATTTATTACTTTTTAAACAAATAAGTATCAAGAAACAGCTGATAATAGTGTTGGCTCCAGAGAGACGTGGCATGAGTCAGCCTTTTAAACAATGTGGATGAAGTCCGGTGATTGGTTGAGGGGCAGAAAAACACACGGTGCCCCCTCTATTATAACAGCCTAGTCAGTGGGGTCAATGCTGCAGGTAGGACCAGTGGTATTGGAGAGATGGCACAATCCCGTTCTGTGCTATTAAGTCTTCAGACACAAAGTATATACCGAGATGTAGATTTTACAAGACCACAAGCCTGTGGCTAAGTCTTCAGTCAAGGATAGAGAAAATAAAATGGCCTCTTTAAAAGGGCTACTCTGATATTTTGAATTTTAGTTTATTTTTCCTTTCACCAGGCACTTTACACTAGGGAGAAAAATAATCTTCGGCTTCCCTTTACTTGACCTGTTAGCATTTATTGAAACCGTGGGGAAAGCTATAGCTACAGGTTTGTAGCTAACCATGCCATTTGGTTTCAATGAGGAATGCTACCAATGCTATCGCGCAATGTTAGACATAAAGACACAGTGTGCCAAGTGTCTGGTGAGGAAACCACCGAAAATTCAAAATGCATTCCTTTGATTTAATGGAGAACGCATGGATGAGATGGCTGCTAAAAGGCCCTGCTGTCAGGCTAGTCCCCAAGATTCAGCCCTGCATCTCCAAACCTCTGCCTGTTCAGCGCAGCAGATTCTTCCATCAGCACTTTGCAAGGTTGAGCCCCACTGATTCAACTGCACTGGGTCCAAACTGTCACTTTTAGGGCAAAGTTCCTATTCAAGAAATGTGGATCCTTCCTATGTTTTCATTGTTCACAACAGTTGTGAAAGTCGAAGCTATTGAGAATTTGCGAGACTTTTGTTTTTGCAAAATATATATTGTCAAAGAGTTTACGTGATCCAAACAGCCTCACCGTGAGTTACTTGTTGACCCTCCTTCACAGTAACCAGGAGGTTCTCTGTAGCTAACTCAGCCTCACTCCTCAGGTCTTCATTTCCCAATATGCGCTTTACATTTTCCTTAATTTCATTCAGTGGTTTCACTACTACGCAAGAAGAAAACCCTAAAGACGTTCTTTATTCTGACAGAGTCGAGACAAATTTTTAACCTGGTTCATTTTTTTTTCTGGCTAGCCAGCAATCATGTAGGAATACAAAAGCCAACCTACACATACATGAAATCTTTGACCAAAATGTAACAACAGAAGTTGAAAACTGGCATGCTTAAACACAAATAAGGAAAATCCACTTTCCTGGTCAGAAATGTGAAGGGGAGTGAACAAGTCAGCAAAAATGAGGAGAGCAGAGAAGGAAACATTGACATCTCACAAGTCAGTTGTAGGGGCTGTTACAAATATTAAGTTACCTGCCAAACAGCTCAGTGAAAACTGACTGTACCACTACTAGGGCAGAGCATCACTGGAAATCTTTATAATACATTTACCAATTTGGTGACCAACTCAAGATCGCTTCCTATGCTGAATGAAAGCATACTCCATGATGCACTTGAGTATATTATGCCCACAAACAAGCGTAATCCTATATTTGAAAGCTCCAATACACGTTGATACCCTAAAATATGCCACAAATTGGTACAGCAACACTAGGCGTTATTTTTAAATCCTCAAATACACCCAAATTTCTGACTCGTGTGACAGCAGCATCTCGCGCTCCTCTGGTCTTCCCAACAAAAAGGATGGAAGGCAACATCCATTTCGAGAATGAAACGAGCCCCGAGTTGCATCAATCATCTTCTGAACCAAGCAAAATCAAACCTATCCACATCTCAATAATGCACACACCCCTTATACAAAAAGCAGGCCACGTCCCGACACCCGAACAGACACTAGCTTGAGTTATCGAGTGGCTCATGTGCACTAGTTAGTATGTTCGGCGGGGGTCGCTGAGAGACGCTGCCTCTGCAAGAACATTTCTGTGATTTATGCTTTTCTACAGCACCGATTATCTTCCAATAAGTTAAATCATTTCCCACAGGCAGGCAAGGGGAGGATTAGGGTTGTCTGTATAGGGCCGGATGAATACAAGCGGAGCCCACGCACAGAAACGCTCCAACACATGATGAAACACTTTTTTTTGAGGATGCGCGTTGGAGCTGGAGGTGTGCGCGTGGGCTCCATTTCTAGTCATTGTGCGTCTTTTTGCCAAGCACCCACCGTGAAGTAATGCGTGTATCGACCACAAGCGGGCCTGTTGAGGGCTGGAGAAGGCTACAACTGGGATACAATGGAAGAGTTGATTTGTTTGCATGAGTTAGAGGTGAAAGCTAAGTGCAAAAATCATTATTGCAACTCTCATTAGAATAATCACACGATCACATAAAACAGCAGCTGCTTTTGTAATAAGACTAGGGGGGGGAAAGGGGGAGGGGGCGTCGAAGTCTGCAAACAGGTTGATGTCTGAGAAGCTGTGACGACAAAGAAACTTCTTTTTCCTTTCGATTACCACTGACAACACAAAAAAAAAAAAAAAAAACAAGGTGGAGAAAGAACGTGAAATTAACTTGGCTATAACTGCTGCAAACAGTGGCAACAAACCTAGAATTTTAACACTGGTGGTTGAAAAACAAAACAAAAAAATAAAGAAAGGGCGACTGGCTGAACTAAATCTAACCACTGTTGAAGCAGAGTAGTTAGCAGAGAAAAAGGTCTAAATATCAAAACGTCAATAGCCTGCTATTGGTACATGAGCTGTCAATCGAGTAGCCAGTAGTGATGTAACTGGTTACGGGCAGCAGATGAGTCGGGAAGACGCCGCAGATGTGCTCCTATTGGGCGATTTAGCTCTACCGCTGACAGGCATTGTCAATTGAGAACTGCGATAATGGTGACGTAACAGAAAGAACAGGTGGGTCGTTTTGAAGCAGAGATGGGTCTCCGACAGAGTTGGGTCCAACGTTTGGCGAAACAACTGTATTCACTGAGTGAGACGATTTGATCATGGCCCTCATTTCCTTATTAAGGGGGTGGGTGAGGATGAGGGGGGTAAAGGGAGGGAAGGGCACAGATGTGTCAAGGATCGAGTGGCTTTTTACGTTTAAAGCAGCACAGTGCATTTTCACCCCTTTGAGAAGATCTGCGTCCCAGAATGAGTCGGTGGCTTCTTTCGTTGTCTCCTTTCCGGCCGTTCAACCCCATCGGCGGTAACGGAGGACTGCGTGACGCCCTCCTCCGCACTCATCAAGTGTTTTAATCTCAGATCAGTGACCTCTACTAAAAAGAGTAAGGAAAGGAGACAAGGAAAACGATTCATCCACCATTTAAATACACTACACAGAAAGCCTCCCATGCCCGTTTTCATTTTCAGCCCAGATTCTCTGCACAGCCAGCCATCCAAACGTCTGTCTGTCCGTCCGTCTGCATGTCTGTCTTAAGCCCATCCATCCCCCCTCTCCAAGCCTCGGCTCCAAAGGCCCCCCCCCCCTTACACAGCCAGGCAGCAGATCAGATCATCCTGTTGCGTTTGTGAGTGGGGGAGTCCGTGATGACATCACTGCACTGGGTGGAGTTTCGTTTCCTGGCCCCTCCCCCTCCTCCTCCGGCAGAGGCGGAACCTGTAGAGTCCAGATGCAGTGCCATCTCCTCGGAGATGAAAGTGTTCAGGTCCACGTCGTGGAGCCCGTTACGCCTGCTGCGGCACACCGGTCCCGAGCCCGCGCCCGCGCCCGCGCCCGCGCCCGCGCCACCGGCGCCGCCTCCATTACTGCTGCCGCCACCCCCGCTCACGTGGGTGGGAGACCCCGGGGCGCCGGAACGCACACTGATACTTGCCATGGCTCCGCTCAGACCTAGGGGAGGAGGAGGAAGGATGGAGAGGAGAGAGCAGCAACAGACAAAGGGCATCAGTGGATGGAGAGATAAGCTAAGCTACCTCATTAAAAACACAAATAAGCTTTTTGGTACACTTCCTGCTGTGTAACGATAAGTTCAATAGCAGTTTCGATAGTGTGTGTCCAATATAATATTCATTTACTTTGCTATGGTGCATGCCAGTGCTTTAGCACACGGTATGCTTAAAAAGTCCTAGTTAGCTTAGCATCATCTCAAAAGTGTTAGCATATAGGCTACACTGTAGCACACTAAGCACTGACTAAACAGGTGAAGTAGGAGAGCTACACTATACTGACTTACAACTTAGCACACATGTAGTGTGAAAGAAAAAACTGCAAGTAAGCAGCTCACTGACAGGAGTCAACATCATTAGTAAAAGTCACTAACTCAGGCAGCTGAGCTATTTCCGTCTCTGTTCCTGTCTCCATATTGGAATTAAAAGGAGAAAAGGAGTCACTGGGTTCAGGCTTTCTTCAGAGTCGCATTGTCTGGATGTTTGCCACTACACAGCATTTGAAGCAGCCATATCTCTCTCATACACACACGGGCCATGAGTTGGTGCCAAAATTTAGGTTGAACAAAACCATTACCGTGGGAAATTTGTTCTGGCTTATTCAAAACTCCCACAGTAACGAGCACAAACATGCACACAAAATTGTACTTGGACCACTGTTGGCGACAGTGCCTGCGACCATACGAGGCAGGTGACAGGTGCAACATCAAACCACGATGCAGCAAACCAATCAAGAAACCATTTCATGAATGTGCTCATTTTCCCAAATGTAATGTTCAGGAAAATACTGCCTAATTGGCAGGTATAAACTGCTTTCCTGATGCCGTTTTCTCATTTAAAATCCAACTGACAAAATCCTTCCAAACTTGCCTTCACCACAATGGTGATAGGTTACGAAAACACATAACTGGCTATGCACCAGATGTCTTAAGAAATAGGGGGTACGTTTTAATCACCTTGTGTCAGACATGTAATCAGACAGAATCGCACTGTGAATCCGACTGTGCAAGCGGGTCAAGGCAGAATGTCAATACAAAATCCGATTTTCCATCAAAACCATAAAGTCAAAACGATTTTGTCTGTCCCAACAGACAAAATCCCCACACACACATACAAAATTGTGAAATGCAGAAGGCATCTGATGATTGAGAAAGGAGACGTACTGCCACCCCCTGACACAGACCTACTTGCATTTCTGTAACCTAAACCACTACATGCCCAACATGAACCACCCTAACCTCAACTACGCCCTAAAAAGGCCCCCTTTCAAAGTGAGGATGCATGGATGGAAGTATTGTATTCTCATATACCCCGACAGACGCAGTACACCACAAATCCCAATATGATATAACTGAATTGCAAATAGAAAATCAGTTGCATCTACATATTCAAAAGCAGGGCCCATAAATAACCCCCTGGCATTAGGTTAAGTAAGGCATTCACAGACGCATGGGGTTGACTAACAAAGTGAGGCACTTACACCACTGGCCAATAGTTACACACACGTACAAAACACACCCTTATCTCTGAGCCACGTGTGGCAGAGTGTGGTGACTGAAGGACACATGTGCTCTCTCAAACACACTCTCACACTTTTATATGAGGATTGTTGTGAAACACAATATTCCCAAGAATCAGACTAAGAAAAACATTCACTAATTCAGGTGAAAACAACTGTATGAGTATCGGATCCAATTCATATTTCAACACTTTGGTCTGAGGGACACATAAGGGCCTGTATGAAACTCTCATATTTCACAACCACTCTATGGTACAGTGCAGAGCCTTCCATCTATCAAAGTTGTCACATTCAGGGGGTCCCCAACTTTTTTAAAGCTCCAGTGATTCAGCTGTTAGGCTGGCCTCTTGAGTCAAATGTTAACCTATGCCAGCCGAAGGTCTTCACTAGACTGATAGATCAAGGATCTAAAGCGTAAACAACAGCACATACACACACCTCTAACAGACACACAGAACCAAGGACCAGGACAGAGAAACCCTGCATTACATCTCAAAGAAACGCCTCTTGTTTAGACTTTGCACAGGTGTGTAAACTGTGATGCAGGCTTTCGCTTTACTTTTCTTACCATGCAGTGCTATGGCCTCCCTGAAGGGCTGGAGGTCTGTCTCCACAGACGAGCCAGTCTCGGGTGACGGGTTGGCCCGGCTGGGGGCCACCATGGCCAGCCGCGGGTTGGCCCTGCTACTCCTGGGTGGTGGCGCTTTGCCACAAAGGAAGCTGATCAGGTCCTCCCTGCGGATGGTTCTCCGGCGCTTCTTCACCCAGGCCAACACATCCTGTGATCCAATACAACAGCGATCCATCAGTCAGACGTTTCATTTCATTAACTATGACTCCTAACAAATTCCACAGTGATGCCTTTTCTCGCATTGTACGTCATCTCTTTTATGTGAAACTTGTGTAGTTTGTTATTATCTGGTTCCCAAATGTCAAACATGAGCTGGGAAGTTTAATATAGCACATTTTGTTCAGATACTCACAACGCTAGTGAGGTGCATCACAAAGATATTAAGATAACAAGACAAACCTTGTTACGGCGTTGGTGGCCTATCTGGATGCCCAGATCAAAGCTTCTCTGGTGGGCCTCCACACTCTCTGTGGTGGTGGTGGTGGTGGACAACATAAATAAGCAGTGTGGGAAAAAAAATACATATTTATCTTGCACACCAAAGCGAATTTGTTTGTACCTGAAACAGTCCTGTAAACTTGACTTCATAATTCACCAGATCAAAAGACAACTATCCTTGTAAACACCAATGAATAAAATCCCCCACCCCCACCCACCCATTCACGTTTTTTTTTTATTTAACAAGCCTGTATCTACCTCAAACCATTAGTAAATCTAAATATCAGAAAGATTTTGTTCTGTATCTTTGTGTGAGCTGAAACACATGTGACTGACATCTTTTAACGGACAGCTACTCACTTCCAGAGGCTACCAGCCAGTCAACACTGGCTAGTGCTGCTAGCATAATCTACCTTTGCATCCTCTGTCCATTTCTTCCAGAGGCAGAGGGCCAAATCTAGATTCAGACCTAGATCCTATTCACACACACCACTAAAGCAACCTCTCTTTCACTGGAGAATTCCTAACAATAGATTACAAAAGCCACATGTTCCACCAGTGTTAGTCAAGTCTAGGTTTGAGCCAAATTCTATCCCTTTATCCTACAATAGTAGTTTCATTGAAGAAAAAGCCCCACAAGCCCTGCAGTAGACAGATCAATATGCAGCTGTTAAGAGAGATAGCGTCCAGGTCTGTTTACCATTTGATGGATGGGCCTGTCAATGAAAACATGTCTACATTTGCAAGTACAGTGATAGCCAGCTACAGTCTAAATCAATGGTAAGATGCTCAAAACAACTGTACAAGTAGGTGACAAATCAATAAGTCAAACTCAAAACACAAGGATTGAGAGAGAAGAGATGTGGTTACCTTTGTAGAGGTTGGTAACCGCCGTAGCGGCATTTTGAAATGGCACCCACAATGACAGGCCCTGTTGATGGCATACTCTGTCTGTGGGAAGAATGGGAAAATATGTTTCAATACATGACCAAGATGCACTCCCTCACCATGGCTAATGTGGACACTACACTTTGGTTAATGCCTGCAGCCTTACAATATAGAAAGATTAATGTGACCATATGACAACAAAACATCTGAGAGGCATGAGAGCTCGCTGATTATAGGGTTGACGTTTAGACCATTTTCATTCGCCATTTTGTCTTGCATCTAGAATTGCAGAGACGGGCTTTAGCATAAAAATAACTGTCAGCCAGCGCTAGATGGCCAACTCGGCAGCTTGTTAGTAGGAAAAGCACCGACACACCAACTTAACTGCCCCCTCAGCAGTAAAGTTGCAAAGCCATGTCAAACATACTTCCCAACATGGGTTGACTAACTAGCTGAGTTCAGTTAACTTCAACTTGAGTTTGAAATGACTCTAGTCAACACTATCATAGTATATTAGACAAATCAACAATTCCATAGCCAACCAATAATATCCTCGCCATTTTGTCCGATTATAACGCTAGCTATGCGTTGCTAATAAAACTGCTCACTCAGCAGCAGACCAGGCGTTTGAATGCCAAGTGCGCTAAGTGCCACTTCTTTACTTTAACTGCCCATGTTCATGAAATAGCCATGTTACATAGCCCCCAGTTAAAGAGAAGGTAGCACTGACAATGTATAGCAATCTGTCATCAGGGAATGTCGCGTAGCTATGATTGTTGTTACCATCGCCATTTTGTAACTTAGCCAAGCTAACGTTAGCTAGATATAGCTAGTAAACAGTCGACGACGTTTGTTGACACCAAGGGATATGTCTGCCTAGTTAACTTTAGCCACCTTTGGTTATGTCAGTCAAATTAGCTAAAGGTGGCCATCAAGCAAAACAGTTGTACATTGGCAATGACGAGGTGATCCGTTCTCTTTGTCGCTAACACAAGCTAAATTTAGCTTTGCCCCAGTCAGCTGCTACATCGCACTGGCTAACAGGTTAGCTGACAAGCTAGTTAGCTTTCTCCTGTAAACTAACGTTAACGTCAGTTCACAGTAGCGTTCGCTAGGTAGCTAGCTTGCTAACTAGCTAACGGTACTAACTACGAAGTTAGCTAAACTAGGAAACAGAAAGCACTGGTTTGGACCTTTGTATAATTGTGCAACAGCAGTGGCAGAGTTCTGGAAGAGATGCCACAGTTTGTCTTGGTCGTTATCGGCCTCCTCCTCGTTTGGTTCCCTTTGCTCCGCTTCGGCCAAACACTGCCGCTCCCATTTTGAGAACCAATGCTCGGGTCCGTGTTCCTGAATCTCCGAGTCTCCGTCTTCCTTCTTCTCCTCCATTTACTGCACCGAAACTTAGGGAAATATCTGCCTCAGTGTGCTAAAAGATGAATTGCTGGACAGGGTAAAAAAAAACTACGTGAGTAAATTCATTAATACTATTAGTGTTTTTACTATTTCGCAACACAATGTATCCTCCGCCACTACCGTCTGTGAAGAGACGCTAAACTATTTTTCCTAGTTGCCGACGTTGGGCTATATACAAGGCAAACTACCCTGTTGTGCGCTTTAGCCCACCCTTTCGTCAAATTTCTACCGTGAATTGGCTACACTTGCACTGCAAGGTGGGCCTGGACTCTCAGCGAAACATTTCATTGGGTCAGCGACACATCCGTCACTGCAATGACACAAAAGAACCTCCATGAAAATTCCTCATTACTAAAGCTTGCGTGAGAGTGCGAGTTTTATCATAAACTACACACTGCTAGAAATAAAAGGTGTATGTCTCTTGCACAGAACCTGTGAATGCTGTAGAAGGGGAAGCGGGTATTAGAGATAAACTAGCAAACATAATTTTTCACACAACAATATTGTATAATACACCCATCTTTCTGCTCGCACTGTCTGTAGGCCGCCTTGGTCTTAGCAGCAGTAGTTTAACAGTGTCTAATACCTTCTCCAGCTAAAACAATGGTGATCTATTATTAGAATAGAATAGAATAGAATAGAATCTTCTTTTATCTTACTACCATCCACTAATGAATGTCTTACAACGAGGAACTATAGCAGCCTAATCGTATACATTTTATAGGGATACAATACATATATCACAGCAAAATTATAATCCCTTATATTATAGTGATGCCGTAGGAGAAACAAATACCATAAAGTACGATTAGGTCATAAAGTAGTCGGACACTATAAATCCCTATGGGGTTATTACATGAATATTTGAGTCATTTCTCGTCTGGGCTGAGAGGACTCGCTTCCTAGGAAAGGATTTGCGTATTAAAAACCATACGGCGGCTCTAATGAGCGCCAGACGAGACAAAAGATGAGATAAGATAAACGAGAGTGAGTCAGCTCAATATTAAACCCAACTGCGACTGCATCTTGGCCACAACAGGCCGGTGCATTCCCGTATCCCTCCGCTAGATGGTGCTATTCGCCCACAATGTGAAGGCTGCATCTGTTTCAGCACTGCAGCTAGGCGTCTTCTGACTGAAGGGCCTATCAACGCTACTGAGCGTCTGATACCCGACACTCCCTCAAGAAAAATCACTATAATATTCCTATAGGGAGTGTGTTTGTAGCACTCAAGTGAGTTTATAGTGCCTTTATCATACTTTATGGTAGGCCTGTTTTTATTTCCTAGTATCACTATAATATTCCTATAGGGATTCATCATTTTGCTGTAATATATTCTCCAAGAGAATATAGGACTATTTTTTTTTTTTTATATTAATAATAAGTAGAAATCCAACAGTTAGTGTATGGACTGGTTAATTTAACCACTTAATAATTAAAAACTGTGCAGTGCTGCCCAGCAGGCTCCATCCGTCCACTTAGTTGTTTACATAATTATTCATTTACACACACACACACACACACACACACACACACACACACACACACATATATTTTCTGTGATTTAAATAGCTCGTGTGAAAATGTCCCTTCTAACTGACTTAGACTTAGTGACTTTTGGTATCTGAGAAACAGTGTAGAAAAAAAAGTTAGTTTTCTCACAGACATTTTGGTTGGGTATTGGGTATTAACGGAATAGTCTACAATATTTTTCTTTAATTCATGTTTTACCTTGAAGGTTTTCAATATGTTGAGCAGCCTATTAGTCAAACCCATTGTATAACTGAAAAAAGCACGGTAGTCAATCTGTTTTTCGAAATTCCTTAAAAGTGAACTAGGTTTGCAACATTCATGTAACATTCAATAGATTATAGGGATATCTATGTGGAATTATATAGCCTCAAGCTGCATTTGTATCACTGACAGAATGTATAGCCTACTACTTCTCATGAAAAGACCTATTATAATCCTCATAATCTTTAAAAGAATACAATAGGCCTACTAATATTACAGCAAAACTATAAGTCCCTACATAAATATTGTAGTACCATAGGTGAAAGACACCATAAAGTTCCTAATAACTTACTATTGAGTAGGCTACCACTGAAAACCTTTAAATCCCTATAGGAATATTATACTAACACCATACAGTACGACAAAGGTTACTGTCAAGTCACTTTTGAGTACCACAGACACACTGTAAAGTCACCTAAGGAACATTACAGCAACATTATAGTGATTTCTTCATTCGGGTCTGTTAATCAATAGGCTGTGAGCCTGACTGGGGGCCCCATGCATCATGTGCTCATCAATAGCAGCAGGCTGTAAATCCCACGATTTCTAATCAGCTATTGTTATTTTAAAAGAAAACAACGCTTTTTTGTAATAGATGCATATGCCTAATCCATATCATATAACATCGATGTAGACTCGCTGGGGCTGGGCTATGATTTCGCAGGGCCCATCCTAGCAGCCAGTGAGCTGCAGGCCGTCTCCGCCAGTGTTTGGATCTCCATGCGGATGTGACATTTCAGAGAAGAGCGCGACCGCCATTTTGAGATTTACCTCGACTCAACATCACAAACCACGGGAGCGGGTGAGAGGCACAGGCTATGACCGGGCAAATTTCTTCGTAGAAACAAGCGGTTAGAAATGCGACGAGGTGCCGCGTTTGGTCGTTTATCGTGTTAGGGCGGTTTGGATGCACGGGGAAATTGTTTTTATGTCGGACCGTGGCAACTCTTGTCTCCGCGAACTTCTAAATTAGTGCTATTCCATATTAGAAGCTGGTTTGAATGGATAGCTTTTTTCTCCGCTCTCCCTCAGACGAGGGACAATCGGAGGAGCACACGGACTGGGGATATTGCAGACAAAGTTGTTGAATGTGTGTCGATAGCAAATGAGCCTTTGTTTTCATTGTTGTTGTACCTATATCATTAGTTGGCTGCCCAGTGTCAGGTAGCTTAGCTATAAACTGGGTATTTGTTTCTCCGGCTGCAGGTTGTGGTGTGAGTTGTCTTTCTCACCTCGCATATTGCCCCACATTTCCCGGGGTAAAGCCGGATTGATTTAGCTAATTCAGCGGGCCTCCCTCCTTGGAGCCCTAGTCGTCCCCCGCCGTCAGCGACTCGCACCCATCAAGGCGCCGAGATTGGGCGAATAGCGAGCAAATACGTCCGCGTTTCTCTGCCTGCTCCCCCGCCGACCTCCCCTCCTCAATCCCCGGCGCTGACAGCAGAAAAGGCCGAGGTCGTGATAGAGCAGGCCCAGCCGCCTAGGCTCGACCTGTCTACCCCACCTCCGCATCCTACAACACCTCACCAACAGCCCAGAACCCGGTTCCCCACTGAGCCGACCCTGGACAAGGTCGAGGGGAACAAAGATAACAGGCAGCACCACATCACAACAACAGTTGCCAACATGAACCACCACCACACTCAGCAACAGCAGCAGAAAGCCGGCGAGCAACAGCTCAGCGAACCCGAGGATATGGAGATGGAAGGTAAGAAATGGTCACAAGAAGCAGGGACGGACACTTTCAAACGTTATTTGTTATAATTTCACGGCTGCATGAGTAATGCATGAACTTTTATGGCGCAAGCTGAGCTCAACTTTACAGTAAACACGAAGGCCTAAAGCTAGCTGGGATAGCCGGCTACAATTTTGCTGATGGTGCGTCCATTGCAGCATACTTCTGTGCAGCTGACCTCATTTGCGTTATTGCGAATGTAGCGTTACTTCGCTCTGTATGCTTGCTATTTTTCAATGTTTGCAAATGCCCGAAAATGGGTTGATATTTATCCGCAGAGTTTCATACTTAAGCCACACGAATCATTCATTCGGATCAGTCACTGTATTTCTGAACCGTGTTGGCTAAACTGTCCAGTTTTTGTTCGCGTTTTTTGCTATAAACTAGACAACTTACCAGATGCGGCTGCCATATCATCGTCGTTTAGAAACAAATGTGGCCATGGAATTCCTAGCCCCACTGGTTTGTGTTTAAATGTTTGTAAACAGTGTGGTTGTGCCTCTGGCCTTGGCTTGCAATTAACATGGCAATTAATGACCAGTCGCTAGGTAAATTATGCTGTTACTTTCACTTAAGAGAGATGTTACGAGTTAATTTTGACAGTTATCGGTACCTACGGATCAGCAACAAAGCGACTAAATACCCAATGAATAAAGTAGTGTATCGTTAGCTGGGCTAGCTGATACAATATACACCGTTAATAACCTTCGAACAGAATACGTTCTCGTAGCTTATTAGCTAGCATCGTGTCTAATGGCTTGTGAATGTCTGGTTGGGGAACTTGCGGCCCTGCAAAGTACATTATCGGTTAACGTTACCGAAGCGAGATCTGTCAATTTGGTTCTGAAAACATTGAGTCGGTGGAGCTAATTTCTTGTAAATGCATTTTGTGTGGATGGCGCCTGGCATCTCTCTTAGTCCACTTTGCATTAGTAACGCAGATGAAATGACGTTATGCTAATAACTTTACTAGCGGGACAGCTAACAGTAAGCTAGGCAATTAGCCCCAAGGCACACTTCCTCACGTTCATTTGCAGGTTAGCATGCTAGTTAGCTAATAAGCTAATGCTAGCGAAGGGGGTGTGTGGTGTTCCAAAATGGTGGCTTGTATTTTGCAACGATCGATTTATAGCTAGCCAGTTGGGCCTTTTCTTGAGTGCAACTTTGTTTACATTTTTAAGATTTAATGTTTTCCTCAAATAAGCCAGAATTTTCCAGTTGCCCCTAATACTAGGTAACTGTATATGTAACTTCGTTTGGTGAATTTTTTTTTCATCCAGCATTACACATAGCTTGTTAGCTGGTACTAGTGAATCTAGCTAGCCAATAATGGCCTGAAGACGAAGCTGTGGCTAATGTTAGCTAGCTGGCTAGCTAGATGCGTCAATCCTGATTTGCCAAATTGGCTGTGCTAAAACCAGCTGAACCATTCTTGCAGAGCATCACGATATAAACGGTCTAAATGATACATCAGGTTAGTGTTATGGTCGTTAGTTTGCTGACATTTGACAGTCTGTAATGTAAAATTTGTGAAAGTGCTGGCAGGTAGTTGCTGCTGCGGCAAGCAAGGCCCGCATGGGGGCTCGCCTTCACTGGCAGGCAGCGCGGGGATTTGCTGCTTCATTGTATGAAGGACCAACGCGTGGAGCTCGCCATTTTTAATGATCTCTGTTTTGTTAGTCCGGTTTGGAGTCAAGATCACATCTGTCAGCGTTTAGCAAACGTTTCACCCGCAGGGCGCCCTTCCTACCAGCATTTTTATTTATTTATTTATTTATTAATGTCAACTTTGGATTAGGCAAGGCTTGTGGAAGCCCTTAGCATCACTGCGTCATTCAGTCCTTGTGATATTGTGATCTGTTCACACACAGTGTTGCTTTTATCTTTTCCTTACTCAACAAACAAAGGTGGCAAACAAGACAGCTCTAGGCAGCATTTAAATTGTTAATCGTTTTTTTGTAGAGAAACCACTTTCCACATTAGTAGCAGGTGCATCCACTAGACTTCATTTTGTGCCTTCCTAACCCCTTGAGTGCTGGCTCACTCACCCCACTGTAGTCTCATTGTCCCCTGATTTATTGATCACTGCCTACCAATTCTGCCTCACAACTATTGGGAAAACAAGAGGGCATGATACACTCACTATGTGAGCGGTACCAACCTGCAGCCACATAGTACACCCTTGTCTCTACTAACCAGCGTGATGTGACCACAGGCTAACCACTTACATTAACATGTACCACATTTCCTTTGTGGTATTAGGCTCCAGAGATTTGCAGTGAAATGCCTGATGACATTCCACCCTCAGCTCTGCATATTTCAGGCATTTCATCCATTATGCCAAGGCAATATGACTAATGATGCAAGACTGTTGCTGCCACAGGGTCAGTTTGCTGTTTTTGTTTAGTTAGGTCCCACTGGTTGGTGTGCCTGTCTGGTGGCCTTTTCCTGTCTATTAAGCTATTTCTAGCCAGACGCCTTCATTATAAAACACTGATTCTCTCCTATTATGAATATTTGGCTGTACAAATCGAATAAGGAGGATAGTATGTTGGTAAATGGATGTTTTCAAGTCAAATTTCCACTCAAATCTATTGTCAACGTTAGTATTTAATAATTTGCCACAAGGGGTTTCTTTCCCCCTCATCCTCCCTCATATTGTCCCTTGAAAGTAGAGAGACACGGCTTACTGTGGTGCGATGCATCAGACAGTGTTTGATTCCAGTGCCAAGTCATTGTAACAGGATCAGCTGTGCTGTTATAACCTTGTAGCTGTAGGTTAAACACAGATAAGGAGATGTTTTTTGTTCGCTCAACTTAAAACTGTCCCATGTGAGAATTCTTTTATTGATTATTGAAAAGTTTTTACTCCTCTTTTTCTTCAATGTTTTCCAGGGGGCATGAACTTTAAAATATTAGAATGTGTTTTTTTGGGGTTTTTTTGGGACTCCTCACTTTGGTGGGAAAAGTGTGCACATTTATCAGCATAACAGGATGTCTTACTGCTGTCCACAGTTTTATAAGCTATTCAGGCTATCATTTAGGCACTTATTGTGCTGGTTGCCAAATCTAGGAAACATATGTTTGAAAATAATATTTGAACCACTTGAGATGCACTTGATTTCCCCCTGCCAGACACCAAACCAGCTTAAAAAATAACAAGCTGCAAAGTAAGCCAAATTAAGCCCTCTTCATGTTTTTGTCAAATACGAAATCCTTTGTCCAGGGTCTGGCTCCCACTGATTTCAGCGACTGATCTTTGTTTTGCCATCATACTGCCCTGTTTAGTAGCATATCCTCGGCCCTGTGCTCCTGGGGGAAGTCGCAGTAGAGCCTGGAAAGGTGGGCGGGACATGAAGTTGTCAAGGAGTTGACTGACAACACGCTGTGAGCAGGGTGTAATCCACTTGGGAAAATGAGGTCAGTCTCCTGGGCAAGGCGGACTCGGTCAGTAATGTTACCTGGAGACGTGTGCACAGGCGCGCACGCACACACACACACAGATACCGTCGCGTCTGCCAGCTCGGAGGAAGATGGGCGACGGTATACATTGAGGGAGACAGACACAGTAGCGCGTTTGCATGGAGCTGTACACTGGGATTTAAAGGAGGAAGGATGGGCACACGCGCAGAGGATACATTTCCCTGGGTATTCATATCAGCGCTGCCATTTCTCTCAAGTCTATCTTCCGTATTGTTGTCGTCGTCATCACAGGATCCGCGCATACTTCACTCGCCCCTTGAAGTCTCTTCCGAACGCGCTCCTCTGTGATTCTGTCATCGACGTGTTTTGATAGACGAGACCGCGCGCCGAGCCATCTCGTTATTTGGCCGGGATAATTGCTGTCCTCTGTGTGCGTGTGTTTTTGTTGGAGAGATGACTTGCAGCTTAATCCTCCATTGTGTCCATAATTACCCGGCCTACTGTTATGTTGCGCGGGTCTTTGTTATGCGCACACACACACACACATTCTCTCCCTCTCCCCCGCTCCCCTCTCTGTTACTCTCACTCTGTCAAACACGCAGACCGGGAGAGGGGAAAGAGACTTGTCATGCTGTCTCAGCATGCAGGGTTTTCCCAGTTAAACGTATGAAAGGGGAAGGGAAGGATATGTCTGCTGGTGTTGAAGCTGCAGACGGTGACAGTAGTGGGAGAGAAACTCTGATCTCCACAGTAGGGTGGGGTAGCAGCAGAGAGGAAGATGTGACATATTTCCTAAAAAATTTGTCCTATCTTCGTCGCTGCCGTCTCCGTTGCCTTTATGCGGGATTACCAGCTTTTCAGCGTCTTCCTCCTTTAAGAAGATAACATGTACATCCAAAAAACCGGGGAATATAAGAGTTTAAAGATTTTTTTTCCTCGTTCCTACAACCAGAGGATGAAAGTCTGTCATCAAAATTGTTGGAAGATTTAAAATGGTTTCAGATGTATTGGTTAGTATATCCTTGTTGCCTTGAAGTAAAATGATTCCACAGGAGCAAGGCAAGTAATCTGGCAAATTTTGGGGAGAACTTTCAACTTGGATGCCTCAACCCTTTTCTAGAAAACGCTATATTGTAGGGCTTAAATGTTTGCTATCGCTATTACTGAGAGAATTTATACAGAGAGAGTTTATACAGCTCATAATAATGTCATATTTTATTGATCCCCATAGGGAAATTCTCTTTTGATTCCCCTCCTCTCCAAGAAGGTCAGAATGCAGAACAGCACAACGGGAGCCGGTAGGGATTAGGTGTCTTGCTCAAGGACGCTTCAGCAGGACGGGTACTCAGCAATGCGGGAGCTTGAACCTGCCCATACAGTTTGATTACATTGTTTCTCTCTTTGTGTGTGTGTGTGTGTACACAGCTGGGGACACGGACGACCCCCCGAGAATCCCGGCCAACCCGGTGATCAACGGCAACGTGGCCATGGCAGACGGACACAACAACACAGAGGAGGACATGGAGGATGGTGAGGAGGATGCACACACACAAACGCGCTGCAGAGATGCATGCACTTACATTCACATTACACGCCTCAGTCTTCTCACTCACAGTTAGGAATACACGTCGACATCACTTATATTCATTAACGGCATTCAAATGATGTTGTGTGGAAATAGAAAAGCTGAATGGAAATGGCAAAATTGGATGGAATTTCCTCAGTATAGCAAAAGGTTTATACTTGTTAAAAGCAGAAAAATCTTGTCGATAAAGACAGTCGTCAAATAATGATGTAGGCTTGACATGAATGGTTTGAGTCCCATTGCACAACAGTTGAAAAACAGCTCAGGACTTTCTGAAATATCTGTGCGCTACGACTTGCCTGTATGACCAAGAGTCGGTGCATCACAGTATTCCCAAGTGCGTCAATCTCTTTGTTTTCGTCTTTGGATGAAACCATGAAATATGTCCGAAATTAGCTGACACAAAAGAACAATAACAACTTGGCCCAGTACTAATCAATTCTTGAAGGACTCTTTCCACTGTTTTTTGTTTTTGTTTTGTTCCCCCCCCCCCCCCCCCCGACATTCAAGAAGCCTTATTTATTGGCTTGAACGCAGCAGATGGAACTGCACCAAATTGGCATGTTGTTTTTTTGTGACATTTCAAAAGTTTGCAGAAAATTTGGATGGAAACATGGTTATTGACATTATCTGATATAGCGTGGCAATCACACGACCCTCCGCACCACCTACACATGCACACAGACATACAGGACAGGTCTGTACACATAGAAAAGAGTCCTAATGATATTGCACTCACTTTCCACCCTCTTAACTTAATTTACTTCCTCTCTCTCTCCCTCTCTCTGTGTGTCTCTCTCTCTCCTCCCCCGGCAGACACCAGTTGGCGGTCGGAGGCGACCTTCCGGTTCGTGGTGGAGCGCTTCAGCCGCCTGAGCGAGTCGGTGCTCAGCCCGTCCTGCTTCGTGCGGAACCTTCCGTGGAAGATCATGGTGATGCCGCGCTTCTACCCCGACCGGCCGCACCAGAAGAGCGTCGGCTTCTTCCTGCAGTGCAACGCAGAGTCCGACTCCACGTAGGTGGCGGGGTGGGGGTGGGGGTGGGGGGGAGGCGACGCGTAGACAGACACGCACATAAAAACACACAGACGCGCACCCGATGCCTTTGATGGTAAAACACCTGCCCAAATACATTTTTTTAGGTTGAATCGCTTCGGATGCTACCTTTCATGAAAACTCAATGTAGATTGATGAGAAACACAATGTAGGTTTAATTCTGTCAAGCACTAAAGGCGTGTTGGTATCTGTGACCATAATTCATTGCACTTCTGACTCAGCGCTAGGGATGGGTCATAATTTTCGAATAGTCATTAAATTATAAAAAATCGAATAGTTTATGCGACTATTGTCTTGTCTTAAAAAGTATATTTTCCCTCGTTTGTATCGGGGCTAATCGGACTAGGTAGCTGGCTTAGCTAGCTAGCTCTATGCTAATGTCCGCCTATATAGCTTGCTAGTAGTAAATAGCTATGGCTTGAATAGTATTTTTGCTTGAAATGCCCATCCCTACTCAGCGCATGGTATGGTTCAGAACAGTCAGTGCTGCTTTGAGTGACGCTGTGTCTGTTGACACAAACTGAAGAGAGGTAAAGTTTGAAACATGGCCTACACCATAGGATGAAGCACATTTGTATTTAACTGTATGGTGTACTTGCTCCATTAAAGTAGTGTTAATCAGATGGGAGTATAATAGTCATCTTATGTGTCAATAGCAACCTAGCTAATGCTACCCTCTTTATCTTATATTGGAGTGAGAGACTTTAGTGCCTAAAACTGCTACTACTGGGCTCGCTAAATGAAATGTCAATGACAGTGCAGGCTGGTAAATTGGGATTTGGGTGAGGGGTAATTAGGATGATAATTGGCGACACTATTATGCCTAGTGAAAGAGGTGCAGAATACTTGTGTAGACCCTTGACTAAACTACTGATACAGTGTGTCTTTGGCAGAGTGTAACTAGAATAACGGCTGGTGCGGAGCTCTGGTGCAACTGAAATTAACTTTTTGGCTTAATTTCTAAGGCCTGGTGAACTTAAAAAAAAACAGTACCTGCCCAAGAGTCAGTTTTATCGGCCAAAATAATGAATATACATTTCTCATAGAAATATGTCACCATAACCCTTTTCAATGCTGTTTTATTTATAGAATCAGTTACTGGGTTAACTTACTTGGATACAGCCGATCACAGTCTTTCCCACAGGTTGTCAGTTCACTTGGGTGGCGTCAGCAGGGGGGGGGGTTATTGACAACTTGTTGTTGATGTTTCCTTTAGCGCGCCCAACAACTCATATTTTTTCAGGCACTAAAGTCTGGCATTGGCATTGCAACATTAACTGACTGTTATGCTTCCATCTGATTATCAAGGCTTTGTTTCGAACCATCTCTCCATTCAGTTTGTGTCGGACACACAGACGCACCGCGACTTGAAGGAGCACAGATGCACTGCGTCATCGCCACAGTGAATTACGGTCATTTTAGTTGACTAACACGCTTTTGCTGCTCAGCAGCATTAAATCTTGATAGTTTGAAGACTACAGTGAGAAACACCAACTTCATGCATCACGGCACCCGAAATTAATCCAAAACAAAACTTTACGTGGCAGGCTGTTAATTTACCTGGGCGGGCCACCCAAATATTTACATTGTATGGGAAACACTGGGTCAAGTTTATAATTCATCATGAAGTGCGACAGAATTCAGAGAGCATTTTGAAGCATTATTATGATAAGTTATGCATCTCAAAAGTCCCGGCCAGTGTATTGGGTGACTTATTTATCTGCCAATGACACATTTTTCCGGCGCTTGGCGGGTGTTAATTTTGGAACCTGCCTCCACCCTCGATTTATTGATATGCCTTGTTTACGTTCGTTTACTTGTGCAACACAAACATGCACATGTGCAGACATGCGTAACCCACACGCAGGAGACACACACATGCTAGTGGTTACTGACAGTAGCCGCTGTCCTGGTGTTTCAGGTCATGGTCGTGCCACGCCCAGGCCATGCTGAAGATCATCAACTACAAAGACGACGAGAAGTCCTTCAGCCGCAGGATCAGTCACCTCTTCTTCCACAAGGAGAATGACTGGGGCTTCTCCAACTTCATGTCCTGGAGCGTGAGTACAGAGAGAGGCGCACGAGGGAGGGCGAGGAAAGGGGGAGGAACAGATGAGTTAGAAAGGAACGGAGTGATGGTTGTTTCCCACAAGGAGACAGGTTGGGAAGCTCTGTGTTTTTTGCCCACCTACCTCTTTCTCTACTTCACTAGCCAAATTGATTTTTTGTTTTTTTCAAATGGGGAAAGAACCATCAAAGGAAGATTGGCTGCCTGTCATAGCGGCTGGAGTAGACAATCTTAGCAGACGCAATCAAAAATGTAATTTGTTTGTTTATTGAGTGCTCAGTCCACTCAGAATATGAACATACTGTCTCCTCTACCCATTCTTGCGGCCTCTGCTCTTGATGTATAAAGTTCAGATGTACCCGACAAACTGCGGTGTATACTTGACTGTCTCTGTGCTGTTGCGTTTCAGGATGTGACCGATCCAGAGAGGGGCTTCATCGACGACGACAAAGTCTCCTTCGAAGTCTACGTCCAGGCAGACGCCCCGCACGGAGTGGCGTACGTAGCTCTCACTCTTCCCTTTACTCCTTTCTCTCTCTGCTGGGGCCACGGTTGGGTTTTCTACAACAGTCACTTGTCTTATCATGTACAGTATGTCCTGGGAAAGGTTTGCTGCCTGACACTCCTGGTCCCCTTTTGGGAGGTGGTGTGGGCTAGCTGTGATGTGAATTCTACATCTATATTTTCTACAGCAGTTCCTACCTTTAAGGATTTTTCTTAAACCTCATTTGGTAATAAAGAGCTTTGTCAAGGACGAGTTGTAAAGAAAGGACCCTAATAAGATCCTAACTGCCCAGTCTATCTCAAATATTATATACAGGGAAAAAATTCCATAGCAGTTACTGAACCAAATCCTAGATCCACCTTGGTTCCCCATCTATATTTAGGTGCAGTTCTTCTGTAATGACAGAAACAGGCAAGTCGCATTCTCGAGTGAGATGGGATTTTGCAGCAGGGACGTTTTCTGTAATGTGGTCCCCAGATCTCATTTTTCTCGACATTTAGGGGTGTATGAATTATAACCCCAACCCTACCTTCCTGTCTCTAACCAGCTGGGACTCGAAGAAACACACAGGCTATGTGGGGCTGAAGAACCAGGGAGCCACCTGCTACATGAACAGCCTGCTACAGACGCTCTTCTTCACCAACCAGCTACGGCGGGTACGCTTTTGTTTGTGTGTGTGTGTGTTGTCTGTCCGAGTGTGTGTTTGTAAGTGGTGCAGAGTTTATTTTTCACCGTTGGCTGCTTGTAATGACTTAAACAGGCCAGACGTAGATGTGTGGTGTGTTGCGTTAAGTGTTTGTGTTTGCACCTTTTTTGCATGTGCCAATGTGTGTATGAACAGTATACATATGAAATGCATCATATTTGAGCACAACATCAAATCCAATGAAAACATTAAGATCTGGCAAAAATGTGTAGTAACCCAGAACTACTGTGTATGCCATCGACTACTTCTTCTACTACTATAACAACTTCTACTACTACTACTACTACTACTACTAAGCTTTTTAGTGGCTCATGGTCTAAATGCTTTTTCCGAGGCTTTTCCACCCTGCCAAGAATAAAATTTGGGGTTAGGGAGAGGGGGGGATACTCTGTATTTTTTGGTGTGAAAAAAGCCAAATTTAAAGTTACTGAATATCAGCACAAAATATCGGCTATGGGTCGCTTCAATCCAAGAATGTTATCAGCCTCCAAAATCCCATATTGGTGGAGCTCTGTTGTATATCCTCCTAACTCCCAACCGTGTTCCCAGGCGGTGTACATGATGCCCACGGAGGGAGACGACTCGTCCAAGAGCGTCCCCCTGGCGCTGCAGAGGGTTTTCTACGAGCTGCAGCACAGCGATAAGCCCGTCGGCACCAAGAAACTCACCAAGTCCTTTGGGTAATGCACTTGAGACGCACACACACACGCAGTCTTTCTTGACAGCCCACCTGTCATTTGTCCTCAGTCTATTGTCAGATGGCGGCTAGACTCAGAGTGAGAACTAGTGTTGCGCGCTGTTGACAAAACAATCATTTTGTGTTTCTTGGCTCAATGGTGTAATTGTGACAAAGATTTTGATTTTTAGACACAAGGACACAGCTTTTTCTGTATACTTTGTTTTTGGCACCGTACAAGAAATGAATGTCCAAAAAACCGAGTGTGGGGGAGACAGTGAGATACTTGCAAGATCTCCTCATGCAGTTTGATTTGAAAGCCAGCGATTGTGCACAGCGCCAGTATTACTTGATCAGAGGACCGTTTAAATGAAACACCTTTCCCTTTAAGAAAAAATAACAGTGCAGTACTAGTAGTCATTATTGCAATTTTGATATGCCAATGATGGATTTTCTACAGTGTGGTTGACCCACTAAATATGATAAATGATATTGTCTGGAGTTGGGATCAATTGGGAACCAATGACGAGATGTTTCTACACTGATTGACAGACTGAATACTAGCCCTGCTGCTTTGCTATCAGATGCCCTGGCTGGGAGTATGCAGATGATCACTTTTCTTTAGCAGAATAGGACATAAATCTTTGGCTGTGCAAAGTAAGTTTGTCTGCTCTACTCTTTTGGTTTATCTATCTACCTGTCTTCTCCTGTGTGTAGGTGGGAGACACTAGACAGTTTCATGCAACATGATGTACAGGAGCTGTGCAGAGTGGTGAGTTCTCACATCATACCGTCTTAAAGCATGTGCGTGTGTGTGTGTTTGTGCGCGCTGAATAATTCACATTCTGTGTGTGCTCCAGCTCCTGGACAACGTGGAGAACAAAATGAAAGGCACTTGTGTGGAGGGAACCATCCCCAAGCTCTTCAGAGGAAAGATGGTGGTATGTACACTCTCTCTCTTTCTCTCTCTCTGCATTTCCCCTCCTCTGCTTTCTCTCGCTCCATCCTGTTAAAAAAAAAAAACAATTAAAAGGAGGAGATAAACACTCACTTGCTGAAGGTACGGGCCTCCAGAGGGAGAAGACGGCCTTGCACGTTGTACAGCAAACAACATTAACACAGCATGCAGCATTTATATTCTTCCGTAAATGTTGTTGACACAGTGATGAAATGAAGCAGTCTAACTCGAATAAGATTAGCGCAGCATGTATCTTAGAAGAAGGTCAGTTTAAGAATAGAAGGAGGCCGAATTAAGGATTTGACCCTCTTAAAAATATTATTTTTGACGCAGCGATGAAATCAGGTAGTCTGACTCGTGTGTGTGTGTTCTCTCCATCTCCAGTCGTATATCCAGTGTAAGCACGTGGACTACCGGTCGGAGCGGATAGAGGACTACTATGACATCCAGCTCAGCATAAAAGGAAAGAAGAATAGTGAGTGGCAACACCCAACAAAACCACTTCACTTCAGTCATATATCTGAACTGTGGATTCTTATCATTAATGATAAAATGTAATAAGTGTAATGAAGTCGATTTCTGCACAAGGGCAATGTTTGACTTTGTTTCTGCCATCCTTGATATTTTTAGTCTTTGCCCATCAGTCCTTTGAAAAGAATATAATCACATCATTAATTAACCTTCTAAAATGAATGGCACAATACTACTTTTCTTGCCAATTGGAGGTATTTATTGCTTTATTGCTTATTGTCCTTATTTTCTTGATCACAGCACTGCATGTATGCGAGATATGGTGTGAATAATAGATGACAAACACTTTCTCTCTCTCTTTACCTGTCTCGTTTACCTCCAGTCTTCGAGTCTTTCAAAGACTACGTCGCTACAGAACAGTTGGACGGAGACAACAAATACGACGCAGGAGAGCACGGCCTTCAGGTGAGGCTTCACAGTGACTGGATTGAAAATTTAAAAAAATGTTTATGAAGTAATAGATTTTGTTATTTTACATTATCTCAGTTGGGATATAAATGAATAAAAACTCCACCCCCGTCCCTGGCCTTCTGAAAGCAACTCGATGCACATTTAATATACATTAACATTGTATGTCTATTGTAAAAGAAACATGTCTTTTTCATCAACTGTGCTTTAGTATGGGTGGAAAAGACACTACAAGGTTCCCTTCAGATTTCTTAAAGTATTTAAGCAGCAAAGCCTCACATGGAGTCCAAGAACACATCTGTGTGTCATTTTCTAATGAAGCACATGCCTACCGTCCCAGCTGACATTACAAGGTCGGCGCGCTATGAAACGGATGAGAGACAATCCTTGAAAAGTTGGCTCAGATGGCAGTTACGAAGTTGATATTAGACGGAGAATGAGTGACTGTCAGTCACTTGACAAAATACTCAAGATGCATCCAAATATCCAGGTTGGAAAGCTGGAAAACATTTGCAGACTTTGGCTACATTCACACACTGCTGCTCAAAGTGTCCCATTTCTGATTTTTTTTTGTTTTTTCTCCCCTCATGTGACCCAGATCTGATGTTTTCTAATCGGTGCGAACAGCAAAAAGCTTCATAGTCACACTTTTTCAATTCCGATCTGGATCACATGGATATGCGGTGCAACACTGGATCCTGAGGCATGCAACGTACATGCGACTCGTATTTGAACGCTCCAATCACAGTTTATCAGCGTTGCCATGACGACATGTAAATCTGGCGTCATTCACCTGAGACGATTGTCATAATGTAGACGCACCACTGCAGCTTGGCTGAGCCAGCGTTGGCATGGAGGACGAGTGTTTGGGGAATGAATGCAAGTCAATGGAGTGTTCTCACTAGTATACATATGTCTGTTCTCCAGGAAGCGGAGAAGGGAGTGAAGTTCCTCACCTTCCCTCCCATTCTTCACCTGCAGCTGATGAGGTTCATGTACGACCCACAGACCGACCAAAACATCAAAATTAACGACAGGTAAAACACACACCTCTCGCTCGCACGCACACACACCTGTTATCGCTTGTTCATTCTCTTCATTACGCCCACACATTAAAGTTTGCACACACCCACACACACAACCCACTCTGCTGAAAGTACACCACGCATCAGCCGCAGTGTAAAAACAAAGAAACGGAACATTCCAGGGATGCGCGCAATCACAGGCCGGTACCTTGACAGCGGCTCCAGAGAAGGCTTGCTCCGTAATAATGCAGGTTAAAGGAGCAGTCTATTTCCAGAAACGGCACTTGACTTGAGCCTGCACTCTCCGAAGCGGCTCTGCCCCGACCTCTCGCACCAAGACAGTGAGAAAGTGAGTCATTGAGGGTGCGCTTCCTGCAGGCAGTATCAAGTCTATGTAAAGCTCTGTGGGAGTTAATGGTGTTTTAACAACCCGCTGGGATAATGTGACACTCGCGGAACACACACACACACACACTTATGCACACAGAATGATGTACATTAATGAAACGGTGTCGGAGCAAAGCGAGGCCCAGTTAAGAGATTAACTGGAATGCGCACACACATGCAAGAGCGCGCGCACACACACACACACACACACACACACACACATAGCCAGAATAGCTAATTTTCCTCTGTAGTGTCTCTCACAGGCTCTGAGTCATCCTTGTGACGCTACCACTGGCACCTGGCCCCCTGAGGGCTTTGTGTACACACACACACACACACACACACACACACACACACACATCCACAGTGTGGAGTGGCAGGTGAACGGACATCGTGACTGGGCTTACACCATTGCTCTCACTTTCTTCCCCTCTCCTTGCCTCTCTTTCATTCTACCCATCCATCCTTCGTATCCCTTATTCTCCTTTCCCCCCTCCTTTTTCCCCCTGCGCCCTTTGTCTCTTTCCCACTTCTTCCTCCTCTCCCATCCCTCCCTCCATCCTTCGCTGCCCGTCTCTTCCCCCCTTCTCCATCTCACCGTCTCTCGCTTCTGCCCCCTCGCAAATTCTCTTACCGTCGGTCATCCTTCCCTCCTTTCTAACCTTTATCCTTTCCTTTCGCCTCTCTCCCCTCCAGGTTTGAGTTCCCAGAGCAGCTCCCCCTGGACGAGTTCCTCCAGAAGCCGGACTCCAAGGACCCGGCCAACTACATCCTGCACGCGGTGCTGGTGCACAGCGGCGACAACCACGGCGGTCACTACGTCGTCTATCTTAACCCCAAAGGAGACGGCAAAGTGAGTGTCAAGGAGCCAATAGTGAGAACAACCTTTTTTTTATCCACCTTCTCATCAAAAATTCTGTGTGGGGATTACAGCATTTTTGGCATTTCTGTGGGTCTGTGGTCTGATTACTGTTGTATTACTCATATGGATACTGCACTGTAGGCAGTGTTTGTATGAAAGTCCATGCAGGCCACACACCCTAGCATGCCGGAGTGCTGAAAATGCTGATCATTATCTGTATGACTGGACATAAATGGTCGTCTTAAGTGCTTTGTGCTTTTCTCCTTTTTCTCCCCTCTTCCCTTCACGCCAATCGCTCCCTGTTTATCGTCCTGCTCTCTCCCAACCCCCCCCTCACTCCCCATTACTTATCCTCCCACACTGCCCATTACACTTCCCTGTCCTCCCCCTCCATCCTCCCTATCGCCTTTCTCCCTATCCTCTTCTTCCCTCATCTCCCCCCCCCCTTTTCACACACTCCTCCCCTCCCTCCAGTGGTGCAAGTTTGACGATGACGTGGTGTCGCGGTGCACCAAGGAGGAGGCCATAGAGCACAACTATGGCGGCCATGACGACGACCTTTCGGTGCGTCACTGCACCAACGCCTACATGTTGGTCTACATCCGAGAGTCCAAGCTCAGTAAGTGACGTGCCACTATGTCTATTCTAAGCAAGAAATTCCTAATTCCACTTTGTGTCATATGGCGATTGAGTTCTCTTAATTTCTAAACTTCTTGCACACCATTCTAATATATCAAGATTTTAAGACAGTAGTCTGTTTGACACACTGCTCCAACCACTGCATCAATATCTACAGGTTCAGTTAGCTATATTCTTCTGTAGATTCATACAGGCCATCCAGCAGCTTGAGAGGTTCAGCTTATTTGCTATTAAGTTGCGACTAGTCTTTGTTTATTCCTGTTAACATTGGAAATGTATTAATTCTTATCATTTTACAGCAGAGACCACCAAATATATAAACGTTGACACCGCTAACAGTATGACAGGCCAACAAAAAAGCATTGTTTAGATAGAAGTGATTATTTAAACATAAATCATCCATTATGAAAGCAGCCAAATGCTGTTAAGTTTTGACAGTAAAACTCAGACTAAGTTTGTCCACTCTACCAGCCGCTTTGGCAAGTTAACCAACCATCATTTGTAAGTCCTAGTCTCTTGTCTGGTAAAATAGTCACAGTGGGTGATGAATTTGCAGGATGGGCCAGCTACTTGCAGCTGGTTAACTACAAAGTTAGTTTCCTGCCCTAGTAACTACAGTAAACATAAAAGGTATCGTACCTCACCCTGTCCATCCAATAATACTCACCCGCGCCTCCCTCTGTGTCCCAGGCGAGGTGCTCCAGCCGGTGACGGATGTGGACATCCCCCAGCAGCTGGTGGAGCGTCTGCAGGAGGAGAAGAGGGTGGAGGCGCAGAAGAGGAAGGAGCGCCAGGAGGCTCACCTCTACATGCAGGTCCAGGTAGGGAAACCTGGCCCGCCATTTTGGTTCTAATGCTGCCTTCAAGGACTTCTCATAAGCTCCTACTTAGTTCCTCCTACTAGTTTGGAAGATGTAAATATTACTCCTATTCTTGGTTGGAAATTATGAAGTGAACCTTGTAACAAAAGTAGGTTTTTGGTGGCTAATTTTAGAAATGAAGTGGCAAATGTAGTGTGAATTTGAGCAGTCATTTGGTAGTAATGTAAAATTACCAGCTCTGTTGTTTGTGTTAATCAGGAAATGGAGACACTGGAGGTTGGTCTTTACATCTGCATATATTACACCCAGAGTTACAAGTCTCCATTGCAGGTCTGGAAAGCCTGGGAAAAGCCTGGAAAATCAGTTTGATCATTTTCAGGACTTGAAAAGCTTTGGAATTGGACAAAAATTGTTGTTGTGAAGAATGATTAGCTATAGAGTGATATGGCCTTGTTGACAGTCATATTTCCCAGCATACAGTCGTGTTGAAATCAAAGTATGGAAAAAGTATGGAGTTAAGAAACTGGGAAGTAGTCTATCTGGTTGACCAGGAGGTCCACTTCAACATGTAGGTTTACGTGAGAAACTGACCTGCCTTTTTGGCTCTACTACAGTTTTACAGGTAGGAAAGTACAGTAGGAAACTGGAAGCCGGCCTGCCATTTTGGCTCTAATGTTTTACAGGTAGGAAAGTACAGCAGGAAACTGGAAACTGCTCTTCCATTTTGGTTCTAATAATGATGTGCAGATGGGAAACTAGAAACTGACCTACCATTTTGATTCTTATATTACACAGATGGGGTGTAGGCATCTAGCTTCTAGTTTGATCTACCCCGTCTCCCTCCTTTTTCAAGGTTTTCATTCTGTCTCTCCCAGGTTTGCTTCTTTTGTCCCCCTTTTTTCTTTCTGTCACTCAGGTTTTTTTTTTCTCCCTTGTTTACTTTATCTCCATCCTTCTTCCCTCTCCTCCTCTGGGCAGATGGTGACAGAGGACCAGTTCTGCGGTCACCAGGGCAACGACATGTACGACGAGGAGAAGGTGAAGTACACGGTCTTCAAGGTCCTGAAGAGCTCCACGCTGCAAGAGTTCGTCCAGAACCTCTCCCAGACCATGGTGAGGAAGACTCAAGTGTGTCTCTCCTCTCTCCCACCATGCGCTCCTGCAATATCCTCTCGTGTCGAACCCTCCTCTCTCCTCTTTCCACCTCCCTCTCTTCCTTCTCCTCCTCCCATCTCTCCTCTCCCTCCTTGATTTGTCTCGGTTCCTCTCATCCTCTGCTTTCCCCATCCTTCCCCTCAAGACGGTCCAACATCATCCATCTCTCATCCCAGTCCTCCCTCTCTACCGTTGTCATGCCTTCTGCTGTATGTGTGTTCATTCCTCAAAGCATCAACACAAGTCATTTGTCATCCTGAGGACCTGCCTGGTAGTGAGCTGGCGTGCAGCAGTCAAGTGCGAGTGTGTGTGTGTGTGTGTGTGTGTGTGTGTGTGTGTGTGTGTGTGTGTACGTTTGTCATCGCCCTTAAGTGTTTGTACTCATCGTTGTTTGTTGCACGTCCGTTTCAAGTATGCGTGCGACCTAGCTTGACTGCGTCTGTGTGTCCCAAAGATGAGTGAATGGCCCAGCGTGTGTGTCCTCAGCGTGTGTGTGGCCCAGTCTGAGTGTGTGTGTGTTATTGATGTGCTGCAGGGTTTCCCACAGGACCAGATGAGGCTGTGGCCCATGCAGGCCCGGAGCAACGGAACCAAGCGGCCCGCCATGCTCGACTACGAGGCCGACTGCAACAAGTCGGTAAGTGTCGATGTGTGTTTGTAACCTGTGCATATGTGTCAATGACTTCTACTGTCATACTCTCAACACCTGGGTTGGAAACTAATTTTATCACCTCTCCCTTTTAACATGCGGTTCCATTTCCGTGTGTGTGTGTGTCTCAGATGATCGACTTGAGCGACAACGAGAACCCCTGGACAATATTTCTGGAGACGGTGGATCCAGAGATGGCTGCCAGCGGGGCCACGTTACCTAAGTTCGACAAAGACCGTAAGTCTCTCACGTCAAACTCGATCCAGCTCGGTATCCGTTTTACCAGGAGTCCCACGGCGGCGGGAGGAGGGGGGGGGGGGGGGTAATTGAAGACTTGTTACCGATGTTTAATTTAGCGGCAACTCATATTTTCAGGCACTGAAGTCTCTCAATCTAGTATAAGCTAATGGCATCGCAGCATTAGCTGACTGTTACAGTTCCATCATTGTTTCCCCGCTCAGTTTGCGTCGGCACAGACATGCCGCAGATGCGCTGCGTCATAGGCGCAATGAATTATGGTCATTGTAGTTCACGCTTTCGACACTTGGCAGCGTTAAATCTTGATTGTTTGAAAACTACATGGGCGTGAAATGCCAGCTTCATGCATCACAGTAACTGAAAAAATGTACTTGGCGAGCTGTGAATTTATCTGGGCGGGCCTCCCAAATATTAACACCGTATGGGAAACACTGACTAATGCAGTCTTAACAGGAGTAGTATTATATTCTTGTGTAATGTGATCTGCCCTACAAAGTCAGTAAGTAGTTTCTGTGTGTTTTAATGGTCAGTGGTGATGACTAGAGTTCATTTTAATGTTAATTATGCTCAAAAAAGCTATTGTATGATATACTATCCACCTCTGTAGCAACAATACATTTGATGGGGCAAGAGCTTTTTCCCAGTTTGCCTGCTTACCTTTTACTTTTAAAAAATGTTTGTGACTTTCTCTCCTTTCTTCTCAGACGATGTCATGTTGTTCTTGAAGATGTATGATCCCAAAACCAGAAGCTTAAATTATTGTGGACATATCTACACACCTATATCCTGCAAAATACGTAAGTATGCATGTCTAGGTGTCAGTACGTTACTTTGTGTGAGTTTACATATGCCTCATGGATTCCTTCTCCCAAGTATTAATGCCCAAGTATTACATTTTCACATTGAGACATTTCAGCATTTTAAAAGTGTTTTTCTGCTGTTGTTGTCCCCCCCCCCCCCCCCCCTTACCAGGAGACCTGTTGCCGGTCATGTGTGAGAGAGCAGGGTTTCAGCAGGAAACTAGCCTTATCCTCTATGAGGTGATCTATTTATCCGTCGCTCACTCGCACACTCTCCCTCTCTCGCCGCTGCTCTCTCTCACTACTTCACACTCTCCTCCTCTCGCTCGCACTCTCGCTTTCTCATATGCTCTCTCTCTCTTTCGTGCAGTCTCTCTTTCTCTCGCGCTCTCACACAATCTTTCTTTGTCTCACACACACTCTCTATTGCACACACTCTTTCTCTCACACTCCTCTTGCTTGCTCACCCTTTCTCTCGCACACCTTCTGTCTCTTGCTCACTCTTCTCTCAGACACTCTCTTTCTCTCACTCCCTCTCTGTAGCTCACTCATTCTTGATCAGACACATACCAAGCAGCTTCACTGTAACTATATAACCCACTGACTATATTTCCCACGATGCCTTGTGCGTTCCAGGAAGTAAAGCCCAACCTAACAGAGCGGATACAGGACTATGATGTCTCTCTGGACAAGGCTCTGGACGAGCTCATGGACGGGGACATCATCGTCTTCCAGAAGTAAGACTGTGTTTGTTTGTTTGTTTGTGTGTGCAGTATCCCCTGCTGTATTTTGATTTCATTTCTTAATGGTCCTTCATTGCTTGATTGTTTGTTTATTAGTGTCGGTTATAATCTCACAAATGTTTTGGCAACTCAAATTGTCTTGTCCTGCCAATAAAAATCATATTTGAATTTGGGAGAAAGACAGACAGGGGGAGAGAGAGAGAGAGGCAGACAGATTAATTCCATATCTGGGTCCTGTCTCTGGACTATTTTGTGTTTCTGATGAAATAACGGAGAACTAATCGTAACTAGGGGGAGGGGAAGGTAAGAGATGGGGGAAAAAGTGCGTTTGTGTGTGTTTGATCAAACGAGATAGCAGCTGTGGATAAAGATGATTTGTCAGTAGCGCTTTCTGTCTAAATCTCCTTCTTCCTCCTTTTGCTCCCTCACTTCCCTCTGTCTGTCCCTCCATCTCTCCACTCCCTCCTCCTTCCACCCCTCCATCTCTCCATCTATCTCTCCTTCCCACCCTTTTTCTAACCCGTCATCGCTCCACTTCCCTCCCTCCCTGCCTCCTTCCCTCTGTTCCTTCATCCCCACTTATTATTTCCCACTTCCCTTTCTCTCCCCTGCTCTTACTTTCTTCCTTTGTCTCTCTCTCTATCCCTTCATCTCCCCCTTTATCCCTCCCTCTGTCTATCCCTCCATCTACGCCTTTACGCCATGCCTATATCCTTCCTTCCTACCCCCCCCCCTTCTCTCCACATTCTCCTCCATCTATACCCAAATCTCTCCCTTTTTCCAACCTTCTCCTCATCTTTCCCTGCCTGTCTCATCCCCTCTATCCTTTCACCTTCCTCTTTTCTCCCTTATTCCCTCCCTCCCTCCCTCCAGGGACGACCCAGAGAACGACAGCAGCGAGCTGCCTACGGCCAAGGACTATTTCCGGGATCTCTACCACCGGGTGGACGTCATCTTCTGCGACAAGACCATCCACAACGACCCTGGCTTCGTGGTCACGCTCTCCAACCGCATGAACTACTTTCAGGTAGGACCTGAACGAATGACTGTTTCCATCCAGCCGTCAAGCCACTTTGAAGCCAACGTTTGAAATGTTGAGAAAAATGTTGAGTTTGCATCAGCTGGGGTGAAGCAGATAAATGAGCTTCCTGAATGTAAAAAAAAAAATAGGGAAAGTCCTTCAAGAATTGATCAGTATTGGGCAAGTTGTTTAATGTCGGCTAACATTCCATGCTGTTTGAAGACCAAAACAAAGGGAAAAAGGTCCAAAGCCACTTCTCAACTGTTGTTCTTTACTATACTTGTATACCTTTTTAAGATACTGTGTCTTATGACATTTCAATTAGAGTTAAAGACTAAGCCCTTGTGTCCATCAGGCTTCCCAATTATTATTATTATTTTCTTTTTAATCATTATTTTTAAGCAGGCAGCACTGATCAGGTGCTTGTGGGAGATGCTCGTCATGGCTCCCATTTTTTGCTATTCACCTATTCAAAACCAGTTTTGTAATATGATGCTCTTTCACCAGAAGTTAAAGAGTCTTAAACCAACTTCTGGCGCTCGACGCTCTGAGCGCTCAAACACGCTAAGCGCTCGGCGCTCCCGGGCATTTCCACTGAAAGTAAGGAGAATAAGAAGTCGGTGCCGTGTGTAGGGTTTCCCGCAGGACACGCAGCCTAAGAGCACACACCGCCTCGTGTGTGGAGAGATCCTGTCTTACAGCGCACAGATGGAATTATACTCTCTCATAACAAATATTATCAGATCCTTGTCTGTAGCGTCGGTCTGTAATGTTGATGTGTAATGTGTCTGTCTGTCTGTCAGGTGGCCAAGACGGTAGCGCAGAGGTTGAACACAGACCCCATGCTGCTGCAGTTCTTCAAGTCACAGGGGTAGGAGGCCTGTCTCATTCACTCTCTCACACACACACACACGCGTGGCGATTATTTGACATTATCGTCAGTGTTGGCAAATCATCATTTGTCAGGTTCTCCAGCCTACTCTCTCCCTCGCTTTCCTGTTTGTGTTTTGAAAATGGCGGATGCACGCAGCAGCTCAGAGGACGAGCCCTGCAGCAAGCCTTAAAACAGACTGAATACAGGATACTGTGGGAATGTAGTAATGATGTATTAACATGGACAATGTGCAACACTGACTTTGCTTACTACAAGCGTGCTCAATGTGTGTCAAGCCAGCCAGAATAAAAAGAAAAACAGGACTTCCGGTCAGAATTTTCAATGTAAAACTCGTACTTCTAAACAAGATTTGCAAGGTTTGAGTAAAACAAAGTTCCAAAATGAAAATAAAGAATATATGTAAGGAGAAATCTGTACTAGATGAAAATATATAGAAAATATAGAAAATAAATGTTTTAATCCGTAGCTGTGGCATAACTGTTCCTATAGAATCAGAGCTTTGGTACCGAAGTGACAAATGTTGCGCTTTTATTTAGAAGGCGAAATTGGCCTTACTTCCACTCTTATTCTAGTTTTCTCTGGCTGGCTTGATGCCATTTGAAAATAAAGCATCCTGCTGTAGAAAATGGCAGAGCACCTTCCCAGGAAAGCACTGCAGAGCCCTCCATCATCAGTTTCTATCAACTAGCAGTATGAGGTTTACTATTCTTCTTGAGCTGACTAATCAGTAGAGTAATTGATCGTCAAAATAAAATGAAAATGTTGCAGCCCTGCTTGACGTGTACAATCAAATACCTGTACTTTATTCACATATCTGCTGATATGTGATATGTGACATATATATTCACATATCTGCTGTTATTGCGACTTTAATGTTACTACATTACAGATTCAGTAGAAATGTTGTGTAACCTGTCCCCCCCTCTATCTTTCTCTGCTGTTTTCCTCTAACTCCTCCCCCTCTCCTCTCTTCCTCTCATCCTATTCTCTTTCTCCATTCCTTCTGTCTCTTTTCCCTTCTCCTGCCTCTCTCCACTTTGTGCCCTTTTCCTCCCTGCCTCTTTCTCCTCTCCACTTTCTAATTCTTTTCTCCTGTTCTCCTCTCTCCCCTCCCTCTCCTCTTCCTCCTCATCCTCTTCTTCTCCTCTGTCTCTCCTCCTCCTCCTCCTCTCTCCCGTCCTCCCCCCTGCCTGGTGGTGTGGTGGCCAGGTACAGGGACGGTCCAGGGAATCCTCTCAGACACAACTATGAGGGAACGCTGCGGGACCTGCTGCAGTTCTTCAAGCCTCGGCAGCCCAAGAAACTCTACTACCAGCAGGTAGGAAAAGCAGCGCCGACTTGGCTTGTTCTTGGGTTTTTGTCTTCCTCCGTCTCTCCATCTATCTGTCTTTTCGTCATTTTCAAAATTGCAGTCCTGCCCAAGGGGGGATTATTGTTGCCTTGTTTGTATCTTTGGGTCCATCTTTGCTTCTTTCTTTGTTCATTTGTACCATCTTTCAGTGTTTCTGCCACTTCTTTGTCATCTGTCTTTCTTTCAATCTCTTTCTCTTACTGCATTTCTGTCTTTACATTGATCCTTTCTTTGTTTTTCTGCATTTCTATACTTGTCGTCATTTTTCTTTTGATCATACGTCCTCTGTCATCTTTTTGTTTTTGGCTGTCTTTCTTTTTGTCGTTCTAGCTTCGCCTTTCAGCCATTTCTTCATACATTCACTCATTCAGTTTTATCTAAAATGATTTTGAATCTCCTGACAGAACACAAGTCTGATGCTGGAAAGTCAGATTTGATATTGTACCATTCATCTTACTCACTGGTACTGCCAAAGATACCGTCTGCACTTGTGGTCCAGCATACAGACAGTAACATTCTGTCTGTGCAGTAAACCATACCATAGATGATGGGAAAAAACATTTTTTTTTTGAAGTATGAAAGCAGCTCGTGCCTCACAGCTACGCAGCATATTCTGTCGGCAACGCTTACAGGCTTTACTGAAACAATTAAACTGTAACAACGTTGCTGATAAGTGAGCTGCAGGGTTCAGTTACATCGCCCTCTGCTCGTATGGCAGCAGGTCCTGCTCTAACAGTCAGACAAGCCAATTACAGTCATGTTGATATGACATTTTTTTTTTTTTTTTATGGTATCCCCGAAATGAAAAACTATGCACACTTTGTTGTATGCTAGCAGGGTTCAGCACATGTAGGGCAGTGGTCTGAAAAGTCTGAAAACATCTTAATGAATAAATTTCAGGTCTAAAAAAGTATTAAAATGTCTTGAATACAGTTGTTAGAGGTGACAGTGACAGGTTTCTTTGTGCTGCATGTCCACTCGTATTAATACAGAACAAGGTTAGTAGTGCAATATGCAGAAATTGTTTTTCCATTGTATTCATGTCCCATAACAATTAACTCTCTCTCTCTCTCTCTCTCTCTCTCTCTCTCTCTCTCTCTCTCTCTCTCTCTCTCTCTCTCTCTCTCTCTCTCTCTCTCTCTCTCTCTCTCTCTCTCTCTCTCTCTCTCTCTCTCTCTCTCTCTCTCTTATATTTTTATATATATATATATATATATATATATTGTCTTTCTATCTCTCTCTCCTCTTCCATCCTCAGTTGAAGATGAAGATCACAGACTTTGAGAACAGGAGGAGTTTCAAGTCCATATGGCTCAACAGCCAGTTCAGAGAGGAGGTAACACACACACACGACACCCCACACACATAACACATGACAGTCTCACCCAGACACTCACACTTTTCTCACACACTTTTTCTCAGCCACTCACACATTCAAACATGTTTAGACAGATGGAATGTATCAAACTATAAAGGTGTCATTCAAGCAGAAACATTAACTCTGTGTGTGTGTTGCAGGAGATCACCCTCTACCCTGACAAGCACGGCTGTGTGCGGGACCTGCTGGACGAATGTAAAAAAGCAGTCGAGCTCTCTGACAAAGGCTCCGAGAAGCTCAGGTAACCACTCTTGTGTGTGTGTGTGTGTGTCCATCCATCATCGTTTCTGAAATGTGTGTGACTGTGAGAAATTTTGTTCCACAATAAGAGATCCACCTTATTTTGGGTTGGGGTTAAAATAGAAATATCATTTATTTGCAGTCTTAAGACATTTGCCGATTTAAAATCACTTGTTTTTTTATAGATAACGTTTATTGACTTTTTGCTTGACACTTTTGATACAGAACACACAAGTGAATGTTACAAGCAAAAATGTATATGTAATCATAAATAGGACAAAATAAAATTATGAAACAAAATTGAATGACATGAAAACTCAGCGCAGCACGTATATTTGTTACAGGTTCAGTTTAGGAACGTATAGGAACACATATGGAAGATTAGTACATCAATACATCAAATGCTCTATACAAATGCTCTGGTCAATATTGCAGGAATGTATACAGCCATATATTCCAGAAAAGGTTTCAATGTATTAATAAAAGCATTAGTTTTTGAGTGCAAAAGGCATTTCAAGAAATCTAACAAATTGGATGGAATATAGCTGTGTTTTGTCATGCCTTACAGGTGAATCTCAAAATTGATGGGTTTTTTTTAAATTGAATTTATCCAAGGAAGTTTAACCTAGCGCCCCTGCTATTTTTTGCCAAAAGTCCCGCTTCACATTCACCCAGTCCCACACACTCCCACCTGGGAGACGGGAGCCACACTGAGCAGCCTCAGCGCAGCAGTCGGGGGTTAATAGCCTTGCTCAAGGGCATCTCATCAGTAGCTGTCACAGGGTGGACAGAGCGTTTCTCCGTCACTTTTTTTCCCCCCAGCCGGGCCCGGTGTCCTTCCAGCCACAAACCCGCTCCTCTAACCTCTATTCTGGAATGAACTCCTCTATGTGTCCGTCAGTATTTGATGAAGTAAAACCGGAGTTGCTTGTGTTGTCGTCCATCTCCATTCACTGCTGCCGCAAAGCTTGTCTGGTGCCAAACGGAGACCGTATCAGCCCAGCTCTGGCCTCCTCCACTGCTCGCCTGTTAGGTTTAGAATCGATTTGAACATTTTACTGATTGCTTCTAAACCTTTTAACCCCGAGGTCCTCAGGCCGAGGCACTTCTGACAGCTCCTTGGTCTAGACTCGAGACTAAAGCAGACCCAGTGGTGTGTTAGGGCCTGTATACAGTGCAGTTTTTTAGTCACTTCTTAAAACCCATTTGTATAAACATGCTTTCTGTCACAACTCAACAATGTATTTTTTTGTTTTTATTTATTAACACACTTTCTGTTGACTAATTTGTATGTAATCCCGTTTTTATGCAACATCTGTTGACGCTTGTAAACTTTGTTTTTGAAAAACTGCTATAGAAATAACGTTCTGTATTAATCCTCCTTCCCTCTGCGCCCTTCCACCCTCTGTCTGCCCTCTTCACTCCCCCCGCTCCCTCCTTCCCTCTTCCTATTTTCTTTCATCTGCCCCCTCCCCTCTTCCGTCCACACTCCCTCACTTCTCTCTCCCACTCTTCTTCTCTCCCCCTCTCCCCCTCAGGCTGTTAGAGATAGTAAGCTATAAAATCATCGGGGTGCACCAGGAGGACGAGCTGCTAGAATGTTTATCTCCGGCTGCCAGCCGCACCTTCAGAATAGAGGTACGTGTGTGTGTGTGTGTGTGCTGCTGCTGCTCCCTCTCTCTTTCTTTTAATTTCTCTCTTTTGAAATCTGTTATGCTTTTCTTTTCTTGTCTCTACCTTGAGAAGTTGGGCAGGTAACCAACCATCTTTTGGAGGGTTTTTGTTATTTGAAAAGTAAACTTGGCTGGTTAAATTGTTGAAGTGGCAGGTTAAATTTGGAGCTGGCTATGTTTAAAGGCATAGTTCGCTCTTAACCCGGTAATTCAAGTAATCACATGTAAACATAACTCAGAATAACTGAGTTATGAGAACAGCGTTTGCACAAACTCAGACTCACACAGTATTATGGGTACATCTTGATGGCAGTGAGCAGTACTACTCCTACTATTCATGTTGGAATCATCACTTCTTTCCCCTGTATTAGAAGTAACCTGTTATTACTTTTTTTTGTTGTCTGACTGTTCTGGCTGGACAGGAATATTGTTTTCACTGCCTTATTTATAGCAACAGGGAGACTCAGTTGCAGGGTATCAGTGCTTCATGTAAACAGCTTACCTGGAAAATGACCTTAACTGGAATATAAATGTAGCCACTGTGGCCAGTGGACAACAGTTCATTTCCTAGAAATGAAACCCCCCCCCCCCCACCCCACCCCCCCCGCTTCTCAACCCTTTCTCTGCCTTTATCTTACCTTGTTTCTATCACATGCATGTTTAAAAAAAGCAGATACTTTGACATTTACTTGATACTTTGACATACCTCTGTAAACCTTTCTCCTCCTCTGCATCTCTCCCTCTGTGTATCCATTTCCCTCTGCTCTCCATCCCTCCTCCTTTTCCTCCTCCTCTCTCTTTTCCTCCCTCCTTCCTGTACCTAGGAGATTCCAGTGGACCAGGTGGACTTGGACAAGGACAGTGAGATGCTAATCCCCGTCGCTCACTTCCACAAGGAAGTCTTCGGCACCTTCGGGATCCCCTTCCTGCTCAAGATCAGACAGGTTTGTGTGTGTGTGTGTGAGAGAGAGAGAGAGAGAGAGCTTGAGCAAGAGTGTCTAGACGGTAAACAACATCCTTCTTTTGGCATCATCTTTTATTCAGCTGTGTCTTCTGTTTGTCTGGTTCTGATTCTGTCCTTTCTTTTCCTTTATCCTCTCTTGCTTTTCCTTCCTTCCTTCCTTCCTGCAGGGTGAGTCGTTCCGGGAGGTGATGAGGAGGATCCAGACCATGCTGGACATCCAGGAGAAAGAGTTTGAAAAGGTATACCATCATGCACCAGTGGCAACACCAATTTATTCTAGTGGACTGTATAGTGGTTTGTAGTGTCTGAAATGTAAGTTTTTGGATCCCTTACTTAGGGCTGATGGAAAAAATGAACCTGAATGAATGAAGTGTACAGTATGATGAACACAGTACAGCCACTACAGCTGTCTAACCCACCATCAGGCTTTTATCGATGTGGTCACTGCGCTGATTGCTCAAACTCCTCTGACACCAAGCACTTTCCTCATCCATTAATCCATTCATTAATTGCAGCACCACACATTTATCTTTTGAAATGCCCCTGTGGTATGGCAGATGTGGGCCAAACAAAACGGCCCCCAAATGTCAGAATTGCTGGACACGAGGCTGCAATTTGCAATAACAATATGGACTATGCAATTGCATGACATTATGTCAATGTAAACCATGGTTCCCCCGTGTCACTTAAATTCTGGGGAATTGAAAAAATCAATCCCTTCCCCAGTGGAGGAGATATTGTCAGCAGGCTACTACATAGAAAGGCCTATAGAATCTACCCAATTCAGTAGAATTCCACAGTTGCAAATTGCAACTGTAGAGTGCTGTCATGGTATTGGTCAAGATCCCCTCACACCTTCTACAGCATATGAAATGCTTGCTTCATGGGATAGGCAGGCTATTTAAACTTTCCCAGCACCAATACCATTTGACACTGAAGATATCGAGACATTAATCTTTACCCCAAATAAATACAATTTTAAACTATCCATGTGCTCCAGTGCCTTCTGTAGGGAGCTGCCCAGAGACCTTCATCTGCTAAAAAAATGTACCCATCAGGAATAGTGTTTACCAGCCAAAGTAATTAATGTACATTTTTCATAGAATATGTCACCCTACCGGTTTTCAGTGCTATTTCATATATAGAATCAAGTACTGTGTGTTAATTTAAAACTTGCACACTCATTGTACAATGGGTCAGGTTTGTAATTCATCATGAAGTGCAACAGAATTCAATATAACTGAGGGATTCAAATTAGGGCTGTCAAAATTGGCCAAAAATGACGTTCGATTATTCCTTCTAAAAAAACACATAGGTTTGAACCATTTGAATATCTATTTTTGCGCATTATGTCCATAAGAGGGCAAACCAATAAAACGAGAGACATAACTACTTGTATAGGTATATTTATTTCAACATAAACATGTCTTTTAAAAGATCTACATACCTACACATTACAAAATAAACAAATAAAATAATGTCCTATACCGTAAAACTTCATTTAAAGACCGCAGACCTCTCTCCACCCCCCACCCCCCACCCCCTGTGGTTGGTGCTAGAGTGAGAACTGAGAACGCGCTGTCTCTTGGAGCAAGATCAAATGAATGATTCGTAATTGATATGTTATTCAATAGCCTAATTTTACTAGGTAATATTCATACTGGTTTAAATAAACAATTTGATACAACTTTATCTCGTGGTTCCACAATTTTGCCGTCTGACCAAAATCCGAAGTATTTCCAAACAGGGCTTTTTAGATTGCTCGGAGGGGGTTGTGAACTCTCTGCCATCATTACCACACGGTTGTTGTTGAATTATTCGCTCGTTTCGGCTTGACCTACATTTCATTTTCATTCAATGAAAGTGACGTTGTGTGACTTCTCTCCGTCATGCAGTGCATTCAGTGCAGCGGCCCAGGCCCACGCGAGAACTCGCGAGGCAGACAGCCGCATAGTGCTGCTTTTTTTTTTTTTTCACAATCGAATATTAATTTTCACAATCGAATGTCTGGTTTTTTTTACAATTCCATTATATAATCGAATTTAGAATATTTGTTGACAGCCCTAATTCAAATGTTACCGTATGAAAAAGTGAACAGCCAGTGTGACAGGTGTCTTTATTTTATCTGTCCGCCAGAGATACATTTTACTAGCATATGGCGCTTGGTGAGTGGTGATTTTGGACCCTGGTGGTCTGTAAGTAACCTAGAATCATGTCTGTGTGTTTTGTGTTCCCAGTTCAAGTTTGCGATTGTGATGATGGGCCGGCATCAGTACATCACTGAAGACGAGTATGAGGTCAACCTGAAGGACTTTGAGCCACAGCCAGGTATTACTGCTGCTAGTGCTACTGCTATAACCACTGCTACTATTATGGTTACTGCTAACTGCTAATGTTACTGCTGCTACTGTTACCACTGCTAGTGCTGTTGCCACTTCTACTACTGCTAATGCTAGTGCTGTCCCACTGCTACTGTTACTACTGCTAATACTGTTACCACTGATACTACTGCTAGTGCTACTGTTGCTAGTACTAATGCTAGTGCCGTTACCAATGCTAGTGTTACTACTACTACTGCTAGAATCACTGTCACCGTTACACTTAATGCTAGTGCTATTACCACTGTTACCACTACCACTGCTAGTACTACTGTTACTATTACTGCTTCTACTACTACTAACACTACTCTTAGTGCTACTACTGCACTACCAATGCTACACTTCCTGCTACTACTACTAATGCTAGTGCTATTACTATCACTATTATTATCACTGCTACTCGTAATGCTACTAATGCTGGTGTTTTTACCACTACTGTTACTGCTGCTATGTATATACTTTTACCTACTACTACTGCACTGCTTGTGCACCGTTACTGCTACTGCCTCTGGCATTACTGCTATCACTGCTATTGCTATTGCTACTAATACTTTCTCGCTGTGTCAGAGCAATACGTTTTAATAGGAACTCAGATTATTAACGTGTAATTGCTCTCTCACGCCCTTTTTTAACTTTCTTTTCCCCATATCCTCCTCCTTTCTCATCCCCTGCCTTCCCTCCCTCCCCCTCTCTCTCCCTCCTTCCCTACCTCTCTCCCTCTCTCTCCCCCCTGCAGGTAACATGTCCCACCCGCGCCCCTGGCTAGGGTTGGACCACTTCAACAAAGCTCCAAAGAGAGGTCGCTACACCTACCTGGAGAAAGCAATCAAGATCCACAACTAAAGCAGCCCACCCTTCCTCCTCCTCCTCCTCCTTGTCCTCCTCCTCTTCCTCCGCCTCCTCCTCCTTCCTCCCTACCTACTTAACGCACCATAACCACAGACTGTAACCAACCGTGTGTGTACGTGTGTGTGAGGGACTGCGTGCGTGCGTGCGTGCGTGCGTGCTTGTGTGTGCGTGCGCGTGAGCGTGTGTGTGTGTGTGTGTGTTCATCACTTTTAACACCCCGCCTGGACACCTCTACAGCTCGACACCGGCACTATGTATCCCGAGTCTTCAGCGATAAGGATTTCACTGCAGCTGACGGCTTAACCTTCACCCACAAAAACAAACTGCACCAACCACCTCCCAACTGTTTTTTTTTTCTCTCTCTCTTTTTGAGGTTGTTGTTTTTTTTTCTGGCTTCTCTAACTGTTGACTGCCTATTTTTTTTTTTTTTTTTTTTTCCCCATCTGGAAGTGGGAGAAAATCAAATTGGATTTTAACATTAAATAAAAACGGGGAGGGGAGAGGAAGTGGGACACAGTATAAATATATATATATATATATGAACTTCTAGACTTTAATTTTTTTTTTTCCTTCTTCCCCCCTACCCCACCTCCGATATGCTTTTTTTTTTTTTTTCTCCTCTGGGTTTGTTTTTAAATAAAAGAGTTGTTGTTACGGCAAGAGGCGTCATGCTGCTGTGTGGAGAGTTTGACGGAGGGATGTCGGCGAGGACTGTATGACGGAGAGAGAGAGAGAGAGAGGGAGGGCGAAGTCGCTGGTCATCATGCAGGAGAATTTTCAAAGGAGCTGCGAACTGGTGGACCCCCCCCCCCCCCCCGACCCCACCCCCCTCCACCCCCTCTCTTTTAAAAAGCGGTGCGGATGGCCGAGGCTCGCTAGTTGCCCTCAATGTGGTTCTTCTATTTTCTGCTCCCGCCCCTTTAGCGCAACTAGTCAAAACAAAAAAACGACAAAAAAAAAAAAAAAAAAAAATATTTCCATGTTTACACACAATTCTTTCTCACTTTAGTTTGGTCGGAGGAAAGATGAAATCAGTTTTTTATTTTTTATTTTTATTTTTTTTTTTGTCTTTTTCTGCAAATCTTGTATAATAAGATACAAAAAAAAAAAACTCCACAGCATCTGTTTAAAAATAAATGGGAAAAAAAAAAATAAGGATGAAATTTGTCTGTACTTCATCTTGCACGTCGGCACTTAAATGTCAGAAAGTTTTACATTTCTCCGGACTGGCAAATGTAAACTTCGGTTGTGGTTTTTTTCTTTTTGAGTTGCTCCGTCACTTTTTTTTTTTTTAAAGAAACCCCACATCCGCTTATTTTTCTTTCTTTTTTTCCTTCCCTTTTTTTTGGGGTTACCATCTCCCTCAGTCATTCCTCCTCACCTTCTGTCCTTGTATACCCTCCCCACCCCTCAAATACACACACACACTCACACACACCTCTCCCCCTCCTCTCTTCTCCCTCCCCCTCTTGCTCCGTCTCGATGGTAACCGTCGCCCCCGGGTGGTCGGGAGCGGTAACTGCGCTGTGCTTGGTAGGAGCTGCAGACACTTAGAGCCCCACTGGTTTGAGGATCGTGTAGAGACAAAACCAGCATTGTAAGAAAACACTTTAAGCCCTTTTTTTGATTTATTTTTTTTCCTTCCTTTCCTCTTCCTGGGTTTTGTTTCCCTTTTCTTTTTAAAGCACAGAAGGAATGCTCCCCTTATAACGCATAGTTGGCTCTGTAAAGAACAACATTTAAGAATTGTATATTTAAAAAAAAAAAAAAAATATGAACGTGTAAAATTTAAGAGAAACACACGCCTTTGTTGTTGGGTACAGAAGGAGCCAGGTGTTCATATTCCTTGTGTGTAGGTTTTTATTTTTTGAGTTCCTGACTTTCCATTGAAGATTTTTCGTTTTTTTTTTTTCTTCCGTTACATTTCGAGTTTTTTTTCTCTCTCTCTTCTCAAAACTAATTGCATTGGTTTTGTCTTGTTAAAAAGTGCAGTACAAAGATGACCTGCAGAATCACACCTTAATTTGATCTTTTCCAGTTTAAAATCCTCAGTGTAGCAGCAGTGTACGACAACTATTCCTGTATATTGCCTTTTTGCTGGAAAATGTATGTTGAATAAAATTTTCTATAAAAACAAAAGCACTACTCCGCTGCTTGTCCATACAAGTAGACTAGACTCAAACCTAGTAGGACCAGGACAAAGCGCATAACAGCTACCACTCTATATCCTTTGTGTATTGCTTTCTATTTTTGCTGGAATGCAGGAAATGTTTCTTAAAACTTAGGAGCAATCTAAACCTTAAAATCCATCGCAGGATGAGTTTTGACTGGAGGGAAACGACAACCAGTCGAGGTTTTTTCAGGCTTTTTTAAAATTCCGTAGAGAAATTCTGTTATTACTTGCTCCCCTCCACAGCGAGGTCAAGTCCCTACAGCTGGTAGGGGTCCAGTGTCTTGCTCAAGGACACTTCAGCAGGGCGGTTGCTTTCCAACATGGGGGGCTTGAACCTGAATCTTTCAGGTGAAGGGCGGAGAATGCGGCTCTTCCTTTTGGCGTCGGGTCGACTCGGTAAAAAGTTCCTACGAGTTTGAAAAACAAAGTGCTGCATCCAGTTCTCTCTCTTCCCTTCACACACATGAAACGACTTTAGGCTCGACTGCTGGTTTTCAGTGTTTTCCCCTTGTTGACTATATGGAAATACATTTACGCAGGAGACGGCCTGTAGGACCTTATTTGTATTTTGAATTGAAATGAAAGAGAATTAAGCCACATTAGCTTTGAGTAATGGATTCCTTGAAACTGCAAATCATGCGCGTCCATTGTAGCTTTCAAATGGGAGATGCATTCAAAACACTACCCAGAGTTAAAAACAATACAGGGATACTCGTATCTCACTTGTATCTATCGAATCATATGTCATATGATTTGCTACACGATATGGGATTCACGATTCAATACAGCCACGATACGATGTAATTAATAAAAGTTGACAACAGAGTCTGACTGTGCAGAATGTTTATTTCTCAGCCACAAATCTTTCTAGCGATGGCATTAGCTCGCTAGAATGTAAACAATTTAAAAATGTCATTACAAAGTAACAATAATATAATTTGGATGGAGAGCTTGTGAAACTGTGATGGTCAAGCGTCTCATATGTGATTACTACAGCAGAATAAAATGGAGCCAATATCACCATGAAGTTTTCTGCCCCACGATACGTATCGTCACATTTTTGTATCGCGATATATTGAATTTCCATTTATCGTTTCAGGTGATATGGCTTTCACACTCCCAATACTTTGGATTGACTATTAATGGCACATAGGGTGACTGTTAATGAGGTTTCACAACTAGCATCTGTGGTTCTGATTACTTAAATTCATGCGCTAATGATAATTTCTCTCTCAATTATGTCTTAATGGGCTGGATATGACAAACGTGCCACTGCTATCCTTCCAAAAGTGATGCATTTTAATTTTGTGCTATCAATCATTTTCTAATGGCAGCTGTCACTTTCTTCATATGGTGGGTGTCACTTTTTTTCATGATGGAAAGAAACTCTTAGATACTGAACTGAAACAGTGTGACTCCGTTGTAATTTTTATATATATATATATATATATATATATATTCTCTTTTTCAAATCTAACATATCAATAACAAATAATAAAGAAACAAATAAACCAATTTCCAGGAAAAAAAGAAGAAAAGAAAAGATTTCTCAGCAGATGCATTGCTTTTATATCATGGCTTTCCATTAAAGTTCCATTATCAGCATTGGGTTGCCAGATCTTGGAAACTATCCTGCTTTTTCCCCAGACCATTTGACTTTTTCCTCAACAAATGCACTCAATTAATCTCTGAAAACCATTTTTTTCTATTAAGAGATTGGGATCAGACTTCCTGTCATGACTCTATTTGATGTCACGTTTTACCTCATAATAATCCCATTCATATCCAGTGGAGTAGACCTCTGCCCCTGGATACAAATTCTGATGGGACCGCACCCGGTTCTGATGACTTAAGAGAAGATTTTGGTGAGACTGGTTTGAATAAAAATTTGTTTTTCTGTTTTCAATTAGCAATATTCTGTATGTGTGTTTGAGTATCAGTGTGACGTGTGTGTGTGTGTGTGTCTCTTTACAGTCTTGTCGTTCTCCAGTGTTCTCACTTCTCCATAGCCCGATTATTATTATGTTCCTGTTTATTTTTCTTCTCCATTACCTTTTCTTATATATTTCATTATCTTCTTTCTTCTACCTTCTCCCGCTTGCACTTTGTCCCTCTATTATGTAAAGCACATTGAACGATGCACTATATAAATAAAGTTTGATTTGCTTTATCTCCATCACTGTTATCTATTCTGCATATGAATACAAACATCCCAAGTGGCTAATGCTTACATTTCACTCCTCGTTTAAAGCATGCGAAGCCCTCAACAACAGGGTGTTTGGTGTCTTGTCAGTGTGTGTGTGTGTGTGTGTGTGTTTCACATTGTGCTGTATCATCTCCTCCCACCTCCCATCATCCCTCCACCAATCATTCTCTCCATCCTCTGTCTCACCATTATGGACAGGCTGATGCTGGACTTGTAGGAATCGATGGCCCTGGTTAATCAAATGGCCTGGAGGCTTAATGGCTTGGGGGGGGGGGAATGCTTCTCACTATATGAACACGTGCATGTTGGGATTGTATATAAGGTGATACCTTTTAATTCAAAATCAAATAAAAAAAATATCACTTTTACCACCAGTTACTTTCCCTGTCATATTGACCCTCTTGTTTATATCGTGCATATGTGCTCCACTCTTAATTCTGACATGAATCTGTCAGTTATAGTGAATAACTTAAAAAATCAGCATATACACACACTGACTAACGGTCATGCTGTTCTTTAATGTCACACATTCTTCATTAGAGCTGTTCTAATGGAAATTGTATAGTGTGGGCAAAATTTTTGCTTCTTTCCCCCGGTGTTGGGGTAGGTTGTAACAATGGAACTCCTTGTATTTGACATCAATTCATGAAGTCTGTGATATTATAATAGAGGTTGAAATGACTGCAATTTGTAGTAGACAAATGTGAGTACTTTCCAATCATCCCCGGCCTCCCCTACTGTGCCACAGTAATTTAAATTTGGAAACAAATCAACCTTATCAGACTGTTCACTTATAATGTTACTGAATGGATCTACACCCACACCACAACAGTCTCACTCAAATATCTCTCTTTTTCCTGTTCAGTTTTATATTTAACTGTTATCTGTGCTCAGCCAGTTCTCCACTGAACCTCTGTGACAGCCATGGCTGCTTGGAGATTAGTGACACAACTGCAAAGCCTCCATTGAGCAACACAAGGCCACAGATTTATACACTTTGTGGAAACTAACTTCACTTTAATATGAGGTAAGCTGGTCGGTAGAAAAGCAAAAGAATCACATCGGAGTAGCTTCAGTGTATATATAGTCTAGTTTTATTAGAGAAATAATGTTATAAAATAGTCAATAATAGTAAATAACAGAAGTCCAAGCCTAATTTTAAAGGAAGAACTTTTTGCCTGCTCTCCCTCTGCTTTGTTAAAATTTGAACAAATCGCCCACTGGTTGCATTCAATTACACATCATCTTAGTAATGAGAAGTAGACAATCTGTTTTGTTCAACAGGCTTCAACTACAGAGCAGAAATGAGTTATTTTTGCTAAAACAGAGATGAGGTATGAGACACAGGCACAAATAGATATTTGAAAATGGTGAAAAATATTTGAACAACTTGGCATGTGCTTGATTTACCATTTACTTCTTGGCTTTGGTATGGCTGGTGTCAAACTTCAACACTGACTGCCGAATTATCAGTTTAAGTTGTAAAAAAAAAAAGGCCAAATTCCAGTGGTGAACACACACACACACACACACACACACACACACACACACCTCTGTGGGGGCACATAATGTCACAGGATGATGGCCAATGAAATCATATATTAAACTATTACTACTACTATTATACTATATACTACTATTACTAAATTTCTATTTGCACTAAATTCTACAGATATTGCAGCATTGTAAAAATGTCTGCACTCTCTTGTTCACTGAATTTGCAATGTTATATTCATAAAGCATATGGCGATCCTTCTTTCAAATGGATAGTTTGTCCATTTCAAATTGAATTCTTTCCTTTCCTTGTGCGATGTGCAAGGCAGAGAACGTGATTTCATTTTGAAACTTCAGATGAACTATCCTTTGAGATATATATATATATATATATATTAAAAAAAAAGATATTTGACAAAGTCTATGTACAAGCCTTCATTGTAACATCATGATGTAAAGCTTCTGAGTAGGATAATAGAGGAGGTTTTTCTGCCTGACCTGGACAAAAATATATTTGAAAATGGCTTCCTAAAAGTGCATGGGGTGCGTTTGATTTCGCTTCAGAAGTGAGCACATGACAAACAAACGCTCCCAGTCTGTTTGCAAATGATATGATAGAATATGAAACGCATTTAAGTATGATTTTGCCCAGGCTTTTTGCAATGGCTCATCCATAGAAATAAGTTTGGACTGTATCCCGAAAATGCCACTTTTCTCCATAAATTTCATAACATTTTCCTTGACCTCGCTCACTAGATATCTAACGAGTGAGATTGAGGAAATGTGACAGTTCCAGGCAATCCAAACAGAGAGCAGCAGCAGGAGCTCTTATTTCTATGGGTCCATGTCTGGCTTCATGTCCCTCATGAGCAGCAGCGCTTCTTGTCGACGTGCAGGACCCTGTTGCAGCGGGGGCACGTGTGGTACGCATCCTTGAAGTTTTTCAGGAAGAACGGAATCAGGCAGCAGCACAGAACTAACCTGGAGGGGGGGAACACACACACACACACACACACACACACACAGAGTCAGTGTCAGACAGAAAAATGCAAGGTCTCCTCTCCACTCCTTCCCTTCCCTTGTGTTTAACACCGTACACTCTTATAGGAATGAATACAAGTTTTTGGCAGATTGGCCTGTTGGTCAACTTAGCTGTTAAGTGATGAGAACATAGACGCCAAAACCATCCATGTGTCCCCAGTAGATCATTCGCGCAGGTACTCCATGCTAACACTTTAGCATACACTATGTTGAGTGATAGTATGCAACTAGCATTATTCAAAATAAGGAGACAGACTTTTTAGTAAGAAAATGTTGTTAGTGTTTTTTATTATATGGCCTGTAGATTAATACGTTTTAAAAATGAAATGTTATTAACTCAATATAGCTGATGTAGCCAGGTTTATTTTTGGAACTATTTCAGGTGAGCAACCGCGTATTCAAAAGTGGTTTTAGATGTCAGCGTCTCCCATTGCCCACCACTTCCTATGGAAAGTGGGAAAGTAGTCCCTGCTAGCTCAAAACACTGTAAATTTTACTAACCTCCGACACAAAGGTGCAATACTTAGATGCATGCCATTTTAAATGACTTACCATTTAGCTTTAGAGCTGCTACCAGTTCTCATTTTCTCACTGTTGAGATAATGCCAGTCGCCTACTATCACTCAACATAGTGTATGCTAAAGTGTTAGCATGGAGCCTACTATCACTCAACATAGTGTATGCTAAAGAGTTAGCATGGAGCTACTATCACTCAACATAGTGTATGCTAAAGAGTTAGCATGGAGCTACTATCACTCAACATAGTGTATGCTAAAGAGTTAGCATGGAGCTACTATCACTCAACATAGTGTATGCTAAAGAGTTAGCATGGAGCTACTATCACTCAACATAGTGTATGCTAAAGACTTAGCATGGAGCACCAGAGTGAATGATCTACTAGGGACACATGGATGATTTTGGTGTCTATGCTCTGTCATTTTAGACATGTTGCTACAAAACATGTTGTATTCAAAAGCCCTCTTTCATCCCTCCAATACTATTCTCTCCTTCTCTCTCTTAAATCCCCACATCACAACTCTCCCCTCTGTCTCTTTTCTTATCTCCTTTGGTTTTCATATGTGGACATGTGAAATGTCCAATGTACACTTTCACCTGTGAATTGTGTCTTTGCATGTGAAATTAAGTTTTCACACGTGAAACAAATATTGTCATATGTAAAACATTTGAAAAAATGTTCACATGTCCCCTTCGTCTCTGTCTCTCCTCACTCACTCACCCGCAGCAGATGAAGAGTAAGCACATCAGCCAGGCGTAGGTTCCAGCTTTGTAGGTGACGTTGGTCATGACCTGCTGCTGGCAGGAGGCGCAGGTGGTCATGCCGGCAGTCCGGCCCAGGTCCGTGTCGTAGCTCACAAACTTCCTTTTGCTGTCTCCTGAGTCCAGGCCCGAACCTACTGCACCGCCTCCGCTGGTGTACACTGAGGGGAGGGAGGAGGGAGAGAAATGACTACCGTTTTTACATGAGTAACCAGAAGACTAACTAAGGTTTTTACATGCAAATTCAGGAAGTGTAACTAAGGTTTTTACATTGGTAACCAGGAAGTGTAACTAAGGTTTTTTCATGCATATTCAGTTAGTGTAATGAAATAGGTATGAAGTGTAATAAAGTTGTTACATACATAATCACACTGTATATATATATATATATGTAATCAAGTGTCACTAAGACTTTTTATATTATGATGTTTAGTATGTATAGTTGAGTATAGTTTGAACATGTTGCTAAAGTTTTTCCATGCATAGTCAGGAAGTGTAACTAAGGTTTTTACATGTACAAAAAAATAGTAAACTAGATGTGTATTTTTTTTTAAACTTTTAATATACGCATACGCCTAAGTATACTATTTTCTGTATCTTTTGCAAAAGTGTAAAAAAGTATTAAGCAAGTCTAAATAGAATTTAAAGTAACTACACAACTCTCAAGTGTGCTTTCTGCAAGTACAACAAAAGTAAAATAAAAGTATACTGACACTGCACTACAATAAACTTCTTGTTTATAAGGGTATTAGGAAGTGTCAGTAAGGTTTTTCACTGCATAGTCAGTAAGGTGTGAGGAAGGTGTGAGGAAGGTTTTCAGCGGTGTAACTCAGGTGTAACTGGACTTTACCTGGTGTGCCGTGAGTGGCGGAGAGGTCATCCTGCGAGGTGGGCGGGGTGAAGGGGCTGTGGACGTGGTAAACCTTCACTCCTCCAGCCTGACCCTCTACTGGACCTCAGAGAAAGACAGGGCATACAGTTAGACATGGCGATGGAGAAGAAAAACAGAGGATACAAAAGAGCAGAAAGAGGGAGGGATAGAGGGAGGAGAGGAGGAAGAGGGAAAGAAGAGACAACGAGAAAACAAGACGGAAGTGAGTGTGTGTGTGTGTGTGTGTGTGTGTGTGTTTGGCTTTACCTGGTATGATGTAGGGAGGGGGCTCTGTTGGTCCCTGTGAGCTCATTTTCCTTTACTATAAAAGACAGACAGAGAGAGAGAGAGAGAGAGAGAGAGAGAGAGAGAAGAGAGAGAGAGAATCATAATTAGCATAGGTTTTCTTCTTCTTTATTACTGTCCTGCACCTGAAAAATAGCCGTTTTTGGATGTGTGTGCTCTACTTTTTCTCTCATTGTGTGTCTTGGACCACTAATGCAGAGTATACTCAGCTCTTTCTATGGGAATACAAAACACACCTATAAAAGAGGCTTATTACCACTGGGATATAGGAGGGTGGGGCTGCACTCCACCTACTTCTGCATCTCTACACCTGCCACTAAAGCTGAATTTGACCCACCGCTGAAATCAACCACTAGATGGAGCTGTAGCCTGACTGATGAAGCTAAAAAAAAAAACACGAGATCCTCCCTTGAGGCAATGCTGACAGATATTTCACCTAGAGTTATGAACTAGTGCACAGTTCAGGAGAAACTTCATAGTATGGATGTTCCCTTGTCAGCAGCGCTGGAGGGGAAAACGCCTGGGTGTGACTGTCTGGGCTCTGGGTGTGACAGGTGGTTTGTTTCGAGTGCGGTCGATCCGAAAATTTGGCAGGACTCGCTCTCACTAGCAACATGCCCATACTAACTGAAGAGACATGTATGTAATATCTAACATCTCAGATATAACATTAACTGTTTCTCTTGATTTTAATTTGCAGATGTATCTTTAAACATCTCCCACCTCCTCATGTGTTTTAGTTGCTTCCATTATAAGTTGGTGCCACCAGAGTGCATTGTGGGTATTTTTGTGTGAATTTGTACCCCGTCAAAAAAATGTGGGTGCACTACACCCCTGCTGTCCCTCATTCACACCTATATTATATCTAAAGGCCACAACACAGTTTGTTCCTTATAACCTATGATGGTTTCTACGTTGATTGGATCCCATTTGCCTGTTCCAGGTGAAAACAATACAGCTCTACTGCCTCAAAATGCTGTCACCCTGTAGATAATTGCGTCTGTAATACATGATTACATCTAGATAATTGTCTAGAAATTATGTGATATGTTAATACAGCAACTGACACATAAAACCTAAATGAGATTTCCACCATTTGTAAAAAGTAAGACCTACTCTTACACACAAAATTAAATCATTTCCAAAGATCAGTAGGGAACTTAAGTCCTTGGCTGACAGAATAATAAACCCTTTTACAGATTGACTCTCTATATTTTTGTCAGTTCTACTGTAGAACTTGCTGTTTTCAAAAATGAATATATGACATTTTGGAATAGAAGTCTTCAAGCACCTAAATCATTTTGGCTTGGAAGGTATAACCTGATTCAAGAGTCCTTGAATCCATTCATAGACATCCAAGACATCCATTCATAATCCTACATGTTGAAAGTATATTGAAGGTATGGAACTATTGGAATTTACTGTAAACTAACTGTACAGTGCTATAAGGTTAGAAATAACTAATACATGAATATGTTAATCTAAGGTCAGAGGTCCAGTTTCCGTCACTCCTGCTACTTCCTCGTTACACTGACTGTCTTCTAGTAAAAACAAAAAGTGCACATTTTTCATGACCAGATCGCAATGCTGACATGCCAAAGATGTATCTCAGAACTGTATGCATGACTCCACTGTGTAAGCTAAGGAGGAATGTCATCATAAGATAAGAAACGATGAGGTGAAGTTGGAACTGGGTCATTAAAGCAGCAACGAACAGAGGTGCAGGTCGAGGCAGTAAAGGATGGAAATAAACATAAAGGTAAATGAAGATTCCTTAAAGGTAAAATGAAGGATGGAACGTCTCTGTGATGCTATTAAAATGTTTCCCCACCATGGTTCTAATAAGACAGTCGTGTCTGGGAGCAGTAGGGAAAGTCTTCAGTAATTACTTGCATTAGTCTGCAGCACAGCGGAGGCTCTTTAACTTTTTCATCTTGGGACTCATGAGGAGAAATGAGAAGTCTCCTGGCTTCGGCCTCATTAAAACATAATTAGCGCACTTGCGATGTGTGGAAACAATCTGACCTGCAGATCAAGAAATGCTGTCTTATTATAATGTGATAATTAATAGGGACGGGGCGATATATCCAATTCAATATATATCGTTACAAAAATGAGACATTACGTATCGTGGGGCAGAAAAATGAATGGTGATATTAGCTCCATTTTATTCTGCTGTAGTAATCACAAATGAGACGCTTGACCATCACAATTTCACAAGCTCTCCATCCAAATTATATTATTGTCACTTTGTAATGACATTTTTAGATTGTTATTTACATTCTAGCGAGCCAGTACCATAGCAAGAAAGATTTGTGGCTCAGAAATAAACATAATTCTGCACAGTCAGACTTTGTTGTCATTGAACTCTTATTTATTACATTGTATCGCAGTTTTATTGAAGCGCAAACCCCATATCGCGTATCGTATCATAATGCATAGCATCGTATCGTATCGTATCGTATCGTAACGTATCATATCGTATCGTATCATATCGTATCGTAACGTATCGTATCGTATCGTATCGTATCGTATCGTATCGTAACGTAACGTAGTGTATTGTATCGTATCATAATGTATCGTAATGTATCGTAATGTATCGTATCATATTGTAACGTAACATAACGTAACGTAATGTAATGTATCGTAATGTAATGTATCGTATCGTACCGTATCGTAACGTAACGTAACGTAATGTAACGTAACGTAACGTAACGTATCATAATGTATCATATCGTATTGTATCGTAATGTATCATAGTGTATCGCATTGTATCGTATCGTATCGTATTGTAGCATATCGTATCACATTGTATCGCATTGTATCGCATCGCATTGTATCATATTGTATCGTATTGTATCATATCGCGTATCATCCCATCCCTAATAATTAATCAACTATATGCGTCATGACTGAATATCCGGTTCACTTTTCTTCCCTGTGCAAAGAACACACTGACCGCTTGTTGTCAGTGTTACATGGAAACCTGGTGTGGCTCAGTGATGATTGTTATTCATGAGCGTGACCGCTCTTTGAATGAAGTGCCACTCATTCACCAAACATCTGGACTCCACCTTTGTTTATGCTGAGCGTCAGCCTGGTTTTGGTGCATTGAAAAGGGAAAAAACATGTGACCGATCCCATAGACGATCCCATACTGGAAAAACTCGCCTGAAGATGCACCTGACCTCTCTCTCTCTCTCTCTCTCTCTCTCTCTCTCTCCCTGTGTCTCTCTCTCTTGTCTTGTTTTCTGTCTCTCTTTTTCCTCTTTCTTTCTTTCTTTCTTTCTTTCTTTCTTTCTGCATAAACAAGCACACACACTAGCATCTAGCCATCTATTCTCTCCCTTTCTCTCCCCCCTTCTCTCTCTCTCTATCTATCTCTCTATCTCCCACTCTCTTTCTCTCTGTCTCTGTCTCTCTCTGTGTTGTTTTCTGTCTCTTTTCCTTTTCCTTTCTTTCTTTCTTTCTTTCTTTCTTTTCTCTGCATAAACAAACGCACACGCTACATCCAGCCATCCATTCTCTCTGTCTTTCTCTCCCTCTCTCTCTCACAGACACGCTCACATACGCACACAAGGGTGACTGTCATCCAAGCATCCATTTTCTCTCTCTCTGTTTCTCACACACTCTCTCTCTCTCTCTCTCTCTCTCTCTCACACACACACACACACACTTGTCTGGCTGACATCCATCCAGCCATTCATTACAAGCGTTGAGCTGTAGCCATCGTTCCTCACCTGTCATTACAGTTGCAATTCGCAGAGGATGACAGACTGCTCTCTCTCTCTCTCTCTCTCTCTCTTTCTCTCTCTCACACACACACACACACACACACACACCATGGCCTCTGTGGAAGCCAGTATACACCCATATGTTGGCGTAGGAATGCGGGCGAGCTGCATGCTTGTCCTCTGTCTCCTGTCACAGACTGAGGGTGTGTCTGATGATGAACTCACACACTCGGCAAGAAGTTTTTCCGATCAAACCGCTGTCTAACATACTGATGCTGTATGATCACCAAAACCTTTTACGGGCTCATTTGGGCTGAATGCAGTCAAAACAAGTCTGACTGGAGTTATTATAATCTTTATAGGTTCCCAGAAAGGCTTTGACCTTTGACCTCCTCACGACTTTAGATAACAGTGTCAGCAAAATGACAAAAATGGAAATGTTTTGTTACAAGTGTTTAATTCCCAAACACTATATCCACTTTGGAGAAATGCTGCTAGCTGAAATTCATCAATATTTCAAAACTAGAGATCATTCAGTCCTCAACTTCAATATTTTGTAAGCAACTAGTCAAAACTACTTTTAGCATCAGCATAAGAAAAAGAACAAAGTGTCAAACCCCTTCAGTGTTTACAGTTAAGTAAAAGGCTTTGTGTGAAGCTAAACGTTGATTATCATGTTTCACAGTGTGATATAGGATTACTGGCTGAATTCCTCTTTCATTCATTCTGCTGTGAACCTAATTTTAAGGTTAGGTTCATTAGGTTTAGAAAATACTTGATACACTGAAGTAGTTTCAGAGTGTTGTTTTCTTCGGGGAGGTAAGACTGGTTGTTTAATATCCTGATGTTTCTCAGTAACATGATATTTCCACAAGTGATACTGACTGAATCTTGGAACTTGAAACTAGTGACTTGGAAGACAAAATTGTTACGATCACACTTCCCTGAAGAAAAGAGATTTCCCTTTGGTCCTTTAACTGTTTCTACTTTTAGCCACTGCAGAGTTCATTAGACAACATGAAGTGTGTGGTGCAGGCTGGGCCCGGCTGCAGGATGTGAACTCTCATCACTGGAGTCGTGGTGCGTTCAAGATCTCTTGAAAAAAACAGAGACCTCGCTCTCAATGACTGCCTGTTTAAGTAAAGTATAAATGTAAAAACATAAATGTTGCAAATCCAAGCAAGCAGGTGCAAAATGATCTCTATTATTTAAAATGAAATAAAATAAAACAAAGAAACAAACACACACATAAATAAATAAATAAATAAATGAATAAGATAGATGGACAGGTAGACAAATTAATAAAATAAATAAAACTATAAATAAATAAAAGAATAAACAAACAAACAAACAAACAAATACAAGTAGATAGATAGATAGATGATAGATAGATAGATTGATGATACATAGATATATATATAGATAGATAGATGATAGATAAATAGATAGATGAAAGATAGATAGATCAATAAATTGATAAATCAATAAAATGATAAATAAATAGATTAATAAATGAATAATTCAAATAAATAAATACACAAATAAATAAATTAAAGCTAAATTATCTTTACATCAAAGTTACAATAGAAAACAAGGTTCAAATCTTAAAATGTGTGTGTCAGTGCGGCCTTCATCAGACCGGACGCGGCACTGGGTGTGGTCTCTCTCTGAGAAACCCATCCAGCACACAGCACACATACTGTACATTCAAAACACATGGAGCGGGAGAAAGTTACAGGCTGCCCATCAAGCAATACATGCTTTGTCAGGAAGGAACGAAGCGCCTGATGTCGGCTCTATCGTTTGTTTCCTCCAGGCCGCAGGAAAGCTTCATTGTTATTATTATTATTATTATTATTATTAATAAACTGCTAAAGTCCAAGTCAAAGAGATATGAGTCAGCGGGGAAAAGGGCCCAGCAGTGGATCAGCAGTGGGAAAACAATGTGCATGTGTGTGTGTTTGTTTGTTGAGACTGATAGACAGATGGAGAGACAAAAGAGAGAGAGAGAGCTGGCTCAATTAATTTTCTCTGTTATTTGTGGTTGATTGATCTTGTGTGGGACAAATGAGCCAATTCTAAAGTACAAACCCCACCCATCTTGTTCCCACAGAAACAAACACAAATATCTCAAAGCGAGTGGAAGAAGGCCTACTGAAATGGTTGGAGTAGCCAAATTTACCAGCTGCACCCAAATGTTACCCCCATCAGGCTGGTGGTAATGTCTCACCCTCACAAGACTACAAACTGATTGATTTGTTTAATTCAGTGACAGCATGTCTCTTTCTGATGCTAAGCAGGTGGATTATTCCTCAAGAGAAAGTTTCTGTCGGACACGTTAACACCCAGAGACACATCTGAGTTAGGTGTGGCCTTACCGTATGTGACGGCTGTGCCTGTCAAACCTGACTCTCTGTCTCTCTGTGTGTGTGTGTGTGTGTGTGTGTGTGTGTGTGTGTGTGTGTGTGTGTGTGTGAGAGAGAGAGAGAGAGAGAGAGAGAGAGAGAGAGAGAGAGGGAGGAATGTTCGCTGTCTGCCTCTTTAAATCAGCTGATGAGAGAGTGGGGAATTAACAACTGGGAATTAACTGAATGTATCACTTATCACTTCAGAGAGAGAGACAGTGACAGAGAGACAGAGAGAATAACAGAGAGAGAGAGAGAGAGACACAGAGAGAGAGAGAGAGAGAGAGAAAGAGTGAGAGACCAGGAAAACCAGCAGCCATTCAAGAAATCCCACTCATTCAAGTTAAAATTGGATGTTCGTTCATTTTACTTTCACTCAATTTGATCCCTTTGCTGATTGTCAGTTGACTAGTTGCACCTGGACCATCCGATCCAACCGCCAACCAGCTAAAACAACCACAGGAACCAATTAAAGAGCTTCATTCCAAAAAAAAATTATGAGATTTTTCATATTCACAAGAAAAAAATCTTTCCAACCAAGCCAAACTTCCTGCATTTTATTAATGATTTTTAACCATTACTGCACCATTTTATGTTATATTTTAAAACTTGTAGGTGGTTAAATGAGTGTAATATGCTGAAATACAAGCCCTGGCAAAGTTATGTAAAATTATGTTCTATTTTTTTCTTTTTTCTTGTGGCTGTGTTACAATTCCTCATTGTATGTGAATAATTGTACAATTAAGGAAAAAAATCCATTTGAGGCCAAAGCATGATGTTCTATGTTCAAGATTTTGGAGATGAGAGACATTTGAATAAAATTTTAAATACTTTCTTTAAAAATAAATTATTTGTGAGCAAAAGCCAGGTAACTAATGAGTTTAATCATATTGCAGAGAGAGTTTACACTTTTATACTCATAATAATGTAAATTATTGAGTTTATTGAACTCAAATCGTTGAGTTTTTCACATTTGGGAGCAAAACTCATTTTCAGGTCATGAAAGTGAATATTATTGCCAACAGCTATGTCAAGCTGCATTTCTTTTTGTTCCTCGCAACTCACTTACGAGTCTATTCTTACTCATTTTCTTCAATATCTATCCCATAAGGAAACACTGCCTCTCTACAGTCACAAAGTTGTGTGTCATTGCTTTTAGATTAGCACAGCATTACCCAATCAGATTAACCACACACTTGATTGATTTGAACTTGGATTTAAGCAAAGTGAGGATTAAGGCTTGTTCTACATCTAACAGCATGAATAAAATGAACAGCATACTAAGAGCATATTCAATGGAAATATATCTCAGTACTACTGCTACTACTACTACTACTACTACTACGAGTACTACTATTACTACTGTTACTACTGCTACTACTACTATTATTACTACTGACATTACTACTATTACTACTACTACTACTATTTGTACTGCTGCTATTGCTACTGCTACTACTAGCACTACTACTGCCAATTCCTCTTCTGTCATCTTCTTCTTTTTGTTAGTAGTAATAGCAGTAATGCTATTTATTAATTCAGTTTGTATGTGTATTTGTTTGTTTTTTATTTGTAAATCACTTTTTAAAACTAATTTACAAGTGCTATCAAGACCCAAAGTGCAAATCAATCAGCTAACATGTAACAAAAAAAAACAATGACCCCAAACCGCTATAAAATGATACCACCAACTTGTGCCAACCATGTATATATTACTTAATGATTAAAATAAAGCTATTTAAAAATTGAAATTATAATCCATGTCTGCCAAAGTTATTTGAGGAGTTGGCAGCAACATTCCTCAGCTAACCCTCCCTGAAAATGCTCCTCAAAGCTCACATAGACACATAGACACAAAGTAAATGTCACAGTCTGAGACAGAAATGGATCAGACAGAAAAGGCTACAGAGTGGATACCTGGCAAACTGCTGTACTGTAAGAAGTAGTAACAGACACCAGTAGAAGAGTGGTGATGGTGGAGATGGGTGAACTGGGAGCCTAACACCCAATAGATTTTTAGTTCAGTTGAAAGGCGGGTGTACTCTTATCGCAGAAATACCAGAGTCTAATTCACAGAAAAAGAGGTTGTGTAACAGCAACATCAAGCAAGAGGAGACAGACTGCAACAAAACTGAGCAGGAAGACTGTCTGGTTTAAACAACAAAGATCACATTTTTAGAAAGTTTTAGATTAGAACTAATTCTAGTCTAAAACTTTCTAAAAATTTGATTTAGACCACAACAAATGAATATAAAAAATATCTAAAAAGACAGCAACTCCCAAAATTCGATTTAGACCACAACAAATTAACTGTGATTTTAGTTGAAAAGAAACTTGGAGATGAATTATCTGTCCCAAATTCCTTTCACTGTCGGCCTTCATTCAGTGATAAACTCTGATCTCTCAAATTAGAGGAAGACTAGCAGACTGCTCAGTTCATCTTCCTTGTATAGAATGAAGTGGCCAAAAACGCTATGTTATGAGGATGAATAAAATTTTGAAATACATTAAATTTATTTTTATTTATTGATCCCATTCCCTCATATCAGATAGGCTCTGATATCTCCAATTAAAACCAAGTGTAAGTCAAGTAAGAAGACTGAAGGCAGCAAAGCTTGTTTTCGGCACAAATGACAAATTTTGTTCCAAATTTTGTGATGAATTTTAATGTCTGGCTCCATTACTATTAATGTTATGTCCATTATTATTAAATTAGATCCTATCCCACACTGCAAATCACAGACATCAAATCTGCATCTTTACACACTTGAAGCAGTTTCTTCAGTATCAAATCAGAGTCTCACTCCATAGATCAGCCATTCATTCAGTCTTACCTTTGCAAGGTGCCGGTACACAGGGATCAGTTGTTGCTGATGTAGAGTCCAGATAGGTTCTAGCTGACACATGCACCTCTCTCACCTGTACCTACCACAGCTGCTCCCAGGACACGCCCACAGCCCTGCCCCTCATCTACATACACACACATGAATATGCAGCGGGATGACTCACAGCGGCTAGGCGTAACTTTAAAAAGCCAAGACCGGTCTTCTCTTCTCTTTGTTCTTTGTTTCTGGTAGATTATAGAAAGAGGGAGTGTGTGTGTGTGTGTGTGTGTGTGTGTCTCTCTCTCTCTCTCTCTCTCTCTCTCTCTCTCTCAACACTTGGAGAATAACCTGTTTCCCTCCTGCTGTCTTGCATTCTTAGCAGACTATTTGACCTAACAGAGACTGGAGATACTCATTCCTTTGTCCTGGAACGTGACAGGAAGGTGATAGACGAACTCTAATTGACATAAGCTTATTATTTTTTTTTAATACAATTAGTACATTAGGGTTCAAATGATATGGAGTTATTTTGAAGGCCGATAGTGATATTTTTAGACTGAAGTTGCTGATAGTAAATATTTTGAGCTGATATTCAGTATCATTAAATTTGACCATTTTTATGACAGAAAATGAAGTATTCAGTGTTTCTCCCAGAATTGTAAACAGCATTCAGACCATCATGGGACACTAAAACTCTCCACTGAAACCCAGACTAATGAATTCTTTAAGGGTTAGCAGCTCTTTAAGGCCGGGAGACACACTGCACCTGTTGTGGGATACATTAAGCCTATAAAATGAAGAATCAATTTCTGAAAAATATAATTGAACAATTAAACAAATGAACAAAATGCGCAAAGAAAATCAAATTTCATTGCAGGTTTCACATTTTTTTTATAGTTACATATGGTTTTGTATAGAATTACAATAAAATTACCAGTTAGGAGATTACAGTAGAGAGAGTAAAGCCTTTGATCATAATAATCGTTATACATTCCCTCGTCATGCCAACTCCAAGTGGATGAAACAATAGTGAAATTCAGCTATCTCTCATTTAGGTGGGGACCCCCTGGAATCCCCTCAAGGACCCCTGTGCGTCCCCAAACCCCAGTTTAAGAACCACTGGTCTACGATTCCTGATCCAGCCTCTCTTCATTAACTCACTGTGATTGAATTTCATTGATCAGGATCAGAATCAGAATCAATTTTGTCGCCAAGTGCACAAAATGTTCAGGAATTTGCCTTAGTGCATCGACATTTCCTCATGCTATAGAGGACCATGTGATCCTTCAGTTGAAGTTAAAATATGAAACATGCATGCATGCTCTTTTCCAGCAATGCTCTGCCTCACATTCTTACAGTTACATATGTTCACACCTGGGAGCAGCCCAGTACAACCACATTCTTCAGTAATCGCTTTACTATACAATGGCCTTATTTCGGTATATTAACCTGTGAATTAATCTACGGAAATGTATTGTAAGTACACAATATTACTGTGTAGGTACTTGATGAAAATCTCCCTAATACATAATGTACTTACAAGAGTGTAACAGCACTGTTTTAATGAAGACAATTGAATGCTGTGTTACACTGTTGTAAGTACATTATGTATTACAGAGATTTTCATCAATACCTACACAGTAATCTTGTGTATTTACAATTCTTTTCTATTGGTTAATACACAGATTAATACACTGGAATAAGGCCATTGGTCTCTGGATCACTGAACTCTGTTGGGGGTTAAGTGCTCTGCTTAAGGGCACCCTGTTAAGGGAGGCTGGAACATTACTCATTCACTTTCCCTACTGCAGATATTCCCAGCATGTCTGTGGGTTTGAACCGGTGACCTTCCCATCACAAGCCCACCTCTATAAGCTTAAAGTGGCAGCAGCCTCAGTGTCTCAACGTCAAGAGTGGCTCATGCTCTTGTCATTTAAGGCCCACCGTTTTGTTTCCTGATGCCTAAGAAATGGGAACTTCTTTCCCTGTAGTTTGGCAATGCATGCCAGAGATTGTGGTTTCATCCCACAATATGTCAGTGTTCTATGTGTCAGCCAACACTTTTTAATAAACATCAACATGAGTTCACTTCTAAAACGCTATACTGTATATTCTGGAAAAACAGGCATTACCTGAATTTCATAATTCAGTATCTAAAATAAAGAGGATCTATTGTGTAACAGTTTTATGCTTTCGTCAACTATGGACTTAAGTAACATGTTATCTTTTAAAAAGTACAATAAATTGGTTTACAGTTTGTACTGTCATTCATTTTATAACAGTAGGTGCCCATTTTTTCAAATGGTGGCCATCTCATTTTGGAATTAATCTCTTCCAATCAATATAAAAACGACGTCATGCAACATAATGCAGCATAACTCTATGAATGAAACATTTATAACATTATATTACATTCTTGATTCTGCAAAATAATAACCCCTTTTAATGAAATCACACACACACACACACACAGGGGTCTTTTGTCTTCCTGTCTCTCTCATCCCTCACCCCTAAGCTCCTCCATGGAGTGGAAGCAGGTGGAGGACCTACATTAGAGAGGTGTGTGTGAGAGTATGGGGTGTTGCCTCTGCTCATGATGTCAGCCGGGTGGGAATGTATGTGAGTGTGTGTGTGTATGTGTAGGTGTGTGTGTGTGTGTGTGTGTTTCGCTGGGCCTGATGAACAACATTCCACAGAATGGACCAATCCTTTTTGTGTTTTACATTCCACAGAAGGGCTGAGGTGTGTGTGTGTGTGTGTGTGTGTGTTGTCTGAGTAAGGGAGGGTGGGTTGTTTCATGTATCAGCTATTATCAGCTATATATCATTATTTTGTGATTACTGGACAGGGTTTGATCCCCGCTGGTCATGTGAGGATGCTGGCCTCAACAGCCTGAACATTCTTTAATATGAACTATTATACTAATGCTAATGCTAATGCTAATATAATAAAACAACAACAACAACAACAACAACAACAAAACAACAAACAAACAACAAAAAAAGTTAAAAACTATAATTATGGGATAAATAATTAATTTCAATGTAAAACATGCAGGTACAAATGGGTCTTGAGAAGTGATTTATTTTAAGGATGATTCTGTCTAAACTCCCAAAGCCTAAGGGCGAAAGCTTTTGTTTTTGCTTCTTTTGTCACCTTTTGTTTTTAGCCTCAACTTAGGAAGAGCAGAGAGAGTCCTGCCTGAGGATCGATGGCTGCACTCTGGCTCATATGGGGTTAAAAGGTCTTACATGTAGCTTGGAGCAAGGCCTTGAGCCTTAAAGGGTATCAATAAAATCTTGAATTCAATTCTAAAACTGACAGGTAAACAATGTAAGGATGCCAGGATTGTAATGCGCTCCCTTCTCTTAGTCCTGGTAAAAATCCTGCAGCATTTTGCACAACATTGCACAACAGAGACAACATCAATCTAATTTTGGTAATATTCCTTCGTTGGAGAAAACTGAATTAGCTTTTTGTTGCTCAAGGTTGAAACTTTGATTGAATGATGGCAAAATTTTTAGATGCAGCCTTAATGTAATTTGTTAAGGGAACAAGAGACTGCTGAATTTATTGTGAGACATTCAGGGCCAACAACAAAAAGTTTTGTCAGTTTACTTAAGTCACTGGGTTTTACTGACAGGTATAGTTGAGTATCGTCGGCGTAGCATAGGAAAGCAATGCCATGCTGGTGGATGAGGTGGCCAAGTGGTAACATGTATATTGAGAATAAAATTGGACCTAGAATTGAGCCTTGAGGTGCACCTCATAAAACTAAAGTGGCAGAGGAAATATGGTCACCAATGGAGACACAAAATTCTCTGTTTGACAGGTGAGACAGATGAGAACCATTCCAGGGCAGTTCCAGAGATACCAGCCCACTAAAGTCTAGTAATAAGAATGTTGTCAATGCTGCACTTAGATTTAGCAGCACTAACACAGAGCACTCACGTAGTAGTAGTAGTAGTAGTAGTAGTAGTAGTAGTAGTAGTAGTAGTAGTAGTAGTAGTATTTGAGTATTTAGAAAAGTGCTATACAAATCAAATGTATTATTATTATTAGTATTTATACTTTAGGAGCTTTATACTTTAGTTAAAAGTGTTTCACAGTCAGGAGAGTAAAAGGTAAATATATTAAAAGCAATGAATAAAACAATAAACAAAAAATTGATTACCAGTGAAAATAATATAAAATAATGGCAGAGAAAAATGAAAACAAATAAAATACAATAAAATAAATAAAAAATAATAATAAAATAAAGAATCACAGCACTGCCCCCACACTTAACCCAGTATAATGGGTGAAGGGGGTTGATACACAGCAAAATATTTAATACATCTTTCTCGACAGCTAAGGAAAATTTAAATAACAAAAAATGTACTTCTTTATTAAATATGCTCAAATCGTCCATTTGACAGGTAGACACCAGCCAGAGCCAGAGACAGAGAGAGAGAGAGACAGAGGTAGGAATGGAGGGAAGCAGTTGGTAGGGAGTTGATGTGGGGAAGAAGGTGGTAGAGGGAGGGAGAAAGGGAAGGAGGAAGGACAGCACAGATGTAAAAATAGTCTCTGACTCAGCAGGTATATAAATACTGAGCGACTGGTAGAGAAAAACAATGAGACAGCCGGGTCGTGTCTGGCGCTCTATGCGTTCGTCTGCTGGTATCTTGATCTATATGCCTCTATTCTGCCGCTCTATCTGTGTGTATGCCTGTCTTTCTTTCTTTTTATCTGTCTGTCTGTTTATCTATCCGCTTGTCTGCTTTGATTGTCTGTCTATGTTTGGCGAAGGTTACTAGGTCTTCCCCTTTTCCTTTGATGTGAGGGACAAAAAAGAAGATGGACTGCTGTTCTTTTCAGACTGATAAACGTTGCATAATGCCATTAATGTGTTTGTAACAATAAAGCCATTATTATTCCTGCCATGGTTTTATGTTTAATGTGAATTGCTTTTCTGAAAAACATCCACCATTTACCCAGATATTGTTTCACTAGGGTTCTTGATGTAAAATATGTATATACTGTATATATCTGGGGAGGAAAATGCAATTATTTATTTACATACAATACATACAATCAATTGCACTGCAAAAAGTATTGATCTTAAAGTAAGTTAATCCTAGTACTGAGTCTTATAAGTCTTGTTTCATGTAACCTTCTTCCTTATATTTATTTCCTTTGTATTGTTTCATCCACGTCTTTTACTATCTTACATGGCATTATATAATATTCTATGTAATGAGCTGTTATACTGTCCTTTCTAAATTTCTCTTGCTTCCCTTGTTTTATTTATTTTACATCATATTATATGTGATATGCGCTGTTTTATAGTTCTTTTAATTTAGCTTTTGTAAAGTGTGTTGGGACTTGTGATAATGCACGTTAAATAAATTGAATTGTTTCCAGTGCAGTTTCACTTGTTTTTTTATCCATTTTTTCTCAAAACAAGTGACAATATCGTCAATTTTTCAAGAAAATTCCCAAACCATGTTCCAAGCATTTGATTTGATCTTAAGTTACAAATACAGGTATCGTACTGGGTTGATAAATGTCACAGAAATACCTTGACTGCACCCTTCAGACAGCATTCCACACACACACACACGGCCTAGAGAATCACCTGGAGAGTCGTCAGTCTCTGTGACTATGCACAGCCATGCATATCTGCAACATGTATCTTCATGTGGTGTGTGTGTGTGTTTTATGACTGTAACTGCTGGGTACTGTGGTAGCTCATTACTTAAGGAAATGTGTCCTGTCTAATAACCTGATTAATGGCTTCCTGATGCAGAGTACAAGGTCAGTGAGTAGCTAAGACGTTACTTTGATGAATGATTGTCACGGGTTTAAGGTTGGCGGACTCTAAGGCAGAGACACAACACGAGGAGGCAGCAGGACAGTTCAAATAAAGATTTATTTGAGGGTAGGGTAAGAGGACGAGGCTGGCCTGGAGAGTGGAGGAGTCCGTGCTTGACAGCTGGTCTGGGGAGTGGAGGAGTCCAGGCTTGACAGCTGACTGACGAGGCAGCAGACTGGATGAAGGGCTGACAGGTTTCCAGAGCTGGAACAGACGGCAGGAGTCAGGACGGGATCTGGACAAAGAGGCAAGAGTGAGTAGGTAGAATGCAGGACGGGACTGCAAACAGACTAAACGGCTAGAAGGTGACTAACAGAGTGAACTGAGTTGACAATCTGACGATGAGTGGATGAAGAGCTGGGGTAGATATACTGTGGCTGATGAGATGATGAACAGCAGGTGAGCAGACTGGAAACGAGCTGATAGCAGACTGGTGTGTGGAACGAGCTGAGCCGGGAGCCAGGGGCAGGAGGTAGGGAGACCACGCCCACGCCAAGACACAAACAAAACATAGAGAGAGACAGACAGAGGGAAACACTGGGAACACAGGGAGTACGGCCACGGCCGTAACACTGATCAACATCACACACGCCAGGAAAGCTGTTCTGTATCTGACCCCTGACCTTTGACCTCTCTGTGTTGGGGGGCAGGCAAATGAGAATTTTCCCTCCATAGATCAATAAATGATTAGGTCATATTATATAGTGAAATGTTTCAGTGTACATCTGTTAACAGAGTTGAAGATGTCGGTTAAACAGTCAGAAATTAAATGTTAATCTCCAAAACACAACATGTCATGTGGCTGCATTGCATTCTGGTCTATTGAGGCTTCTGTGGGTGGAGAAATTGGTCTCTCTGCCTCTTCTATGATGGATTTCTGTATGATTATTGAACATTGGTGCAAAGTGTTTTTGGGTGGATTTCTCCTTTAAATATTGCAAGACATCCACCCATTCTGTACAGGCTCCCTAGTTCCCTACAGGGATCAATAAAGCAAGCTTACACTATATAGGTGTTGTATATGTGTATGTGTATGTGTATGTAAAGAGCCTAATGATTTAACACGCCTAATTAAAGACTCCTGCAGTAATAATCATAAAAGCATGCATGTCATTCTCCTTTTGTCGCCCGCCAACTATACATTCGCTGCTCATGTAAGGTGCGGCTGGAGAGATCAAAGGGGAGAAACGTAGGAGAGGTGGATTCAGCTGACTCACACACGCACACACACACACACACACACACACACACACACACATTACCTGGAAATCATGACACCTGTGGTCTCAATCTCAGGTGTGTCTTCCAGGCCACACCCTCTTTTAGAAATCACTGAATAGAATAGATGCCACCTTGCTGTCAATCACGCATCCTACATCCCCCCCACCACACACACACACACACACACACACACACACACCTCAACAACCCCCCCCCACCCCCCTCCTCCTTCCTCTCTTATTCTCTGATCCTCACATCAAGAGAGAATATCATCCATTCTTGTTTTCTCATTTTAAAGATTACATGTGTGTTGTTACTGGAGGACAGGGAAGATGGGAGAGAGCGAGGCGGTGACGTGCATCACAGGCCGTGAGTCAGACTCAAACCTGCGACGCTGACAGCACGCGGCGGCATGCAACCCGGCCTGCTGAGCCACCGGGACGCGTCACCGCTTCCGGTCATCCCTTTTAAGGACAGAGAAGATGATAAACCTGTTTTTTTGTTTCAGAGACAGCTGGGAACCTGTTTATTCACATGTTTTATATGCCTACAAGGGTCTATATACAGTACATTTGTGTAGACATGTGATTGTTTTCTGCATTATATATGTATAATATTTAACAATTACAGCGACAGTTACAAGTAGATTTCTTCACAGTACTGGACACACTGTTTGATTGACAGGTGATCTCTGGGAAGTGCGGTGCAGAAACACCACAGGAATGAGCGCTGAGCAACAAAGAGGTTGCCAAAAAGTAGAATAAAGTAGAGTAAAGAGTAGCAAAACGGAAATTTATTTATATGAAAGTGTCACTATTATTTTGTCACGATCATTACTTTAATGTAAAAACTGAGGAGAGATGGTGACCTGCTCCTTTATTGGATGACAGTATAAATTATAGCAGATGAGAATGAATTCATAGTAGTAGTAGTAGTAGTAGTTTATTAATCCCCTGAGCTCAACCCAGTACAGGACTAGAGGCAGTCACAAAGGTCCATCAGTCTTCAGTTAGTAGTAGTAGATATCATAGTAGATACTGAGTAAAAAAATCGAACTTAAAAATCTATCTTCAGCCACATATGCAGGCCTGTTTGTAGCGCTACATCACATGACCAACTCATTTTCGATCAAAATGTCAGAGGAACGGTTCATCCTTAGTGCAGAGCGGAATGACGCTCAGCAGCGCCGCCTACTGGCTGATGGTGAAAGTGCGTCCCGTCCTGAAGTAGTTCTCGATCTCCTCCAGCGAGCGGCCGCGAGTCTCCGGCACGCAGACGGCCGTGAACAGCAGGCAGAACACGCACACCACGGTGAAACCCAGGAAGGGCACGTACAGGCCGAACCTGTCCACCAGGTGCGTGAAGGTGTGTGTGAGCATGAAGGCCGTCAACCAGCTGACGGCCACGCACAGCCCCGAGGCCACGCCCCTGGCAACCAAGGGCAGGACCTCTGACATCAGCAGCCACGTGATTGGCCCCCAGCCCATGGCGTAACCTAGGAGACAACCAACATCAAGCATCAAGACAAAACTAACACAGGTATAGCAGGTAGTTTATTAATGTTGTGGTCCTGTGTTCATTTTACTCACAAGCCTTTTTACTCACAAGCCCCTTTTGTTTACAAGCCATGGTTTGCTTGTAATTGGGCAGATTTAACCTAAACCAACCAAATACAAAAGTACAATAAAGTAGACTTTCCCATTCTGGTTCAGACCAAAGAAAACAAACTGTAGGTGTGATCGCATCCTCAGGCAAAACATGGAGTTTTAGCAAAATGTGTCGATTTCAACACTCACCAAATATAAAGACCATGGTGCTGATGAGAGGGATGAGGCTTGCTGCAGTTTGGTGGCCGGCGTCCAAAGCGTGTCCAAGTGCATCGTGGGGGTTGTAGTCCAGCGTCAGCCCAGTGAGGTTGTGAGGGGAGGGGGGCAGAGGGCAGGGTGTGGCGTGGGAGTTGAGGGTCAGAGTCAGAGTGGACAGGAACATCAGCAGGCTTGAGGTGTACAGCAGAGCTCTGCGTCCCGCCTTGTCCATCAAACTGGCTGCCACGGCGACGGAGAAGAGGCGGACCGCCCCCACAAGTGCAGCATCATACCTGACACACACATGACATCATCACTCTGTTGAGCTTGTGGCGTGAACCTCTTCACAAAGCTGAATAGAATAGAATAGAAGAGAATAGAATAGAATAGACCACTCCTCCTACCTGGGCTCTATGGAGACTTTGCTCTTGGCGAAGATGGGCTCCAGGTAGACCAGAATGGGAGTGATGCCCGTCATCTGCTGCAGGAAACGCATCACTACCGAGATGATGATTGGCCGGTAGTAGACGGGCTTGGCCAGCTCCGACCACGTGACTTTACCCTGTGTGTTGATGCTGTGCTGCATCAGGAAGACACACACATAAATGAACACATACACACACACATAGGTCAGTGTATTTAACATATGATAGCGGCTGTTTGCCTCTCACCTGCATAGTGCTGAGCTCGACGTGTGTGTGGTAGCGTTTGCCCCTCAGCCAGCGGAGGGCCTTCTCGGCCTTCTGGTGTTGGCCCAGGGAGAGCAGCCTCCTGGGGGACTGGGGCATCAGCGCCAGCAGGGCCACCATCAGCAATGCCGGCACCTCCCCCGCCACCGCCAGCCACCGCCACGGCACCACCAGGCCTGTACGATACACACACGAGGAATGTACACACACACACATAAGGATACGTGCATGGAAACACACGTGCACACATGTGAAAACCCACACATGAATTCAAAGCACATGTGCTTTCTTGGGCACATGTTGGTTTTCACATGTGAATCTTTTTTTTTTTTTTTTTCATGTTATATTCTGACATCACATGTGACAGTTTTTTTTTTACTTCATATGTGAAAATTTCAATTCATAGGTGAAAAGTGTTTTTATAACATGTCAACATTTTTCCACATTTTCACCTGCCATTATGACAATTTGTTTCACATGTGAAAACTGAATTTCACATCCAAAGAGGCAATTCACAGGTGAAAATGTCATTTTCACTGGGGAAATGGGAAAGTTCACACGTTCACATATTAAAACAACAACATGTGTCCAAAAAACACACGTGCTGTGAATTCACATGTGGTTTTTCACATGACTGTTTTGTAAGGGTGGCTGAACTCAAGTCAAGTTCATTTATTTTTATAGTCTGTCATCAGAAGCAAGTAACTCCTTTGTAGCTGCACTGGAAATATAATGTCATGTCATCAACATTTTGCCTGTTATTCCCAGGAATAAGAAAAATAAACCACCAAACGACAAAATGAGCCCAGAAATGCAAGCTACATCACTGATAGCTATGTTTGAGTGTTTTTGGGTGGATTTTTCCTTTAACCAGACAGCCTCAGGTTTGATCCCTGCAGCAGCAAATGTGTCCAAAGTGTCCTTGGGCAAGACACTGAAGCAGCTTGCCATTGTAAATGTAACTTTCAGTAAAGGTGTTAAGGTGTTTATGTAACAGTAATGACTGGTTCCTACCCAGAGCGTAGAGTGCCAAGGCTCCAAACACAGCGGTGATCTGAGGGCAGGAGCCCAGAGCTCCTCGCACTGCTGGGTGGGAGATCTCTGAGATGTAAACCTGTGACACACACACACACACACACACACACACACACACACGCAGATACACATAAATGCACACGCACTTGTGAATTCAGGCAGGGTCACCTATACACATACACACATTATCATCATCATTGTCATAATCATCTTCTGCATTATCATTGCCCACATCGTGATATCGCCCAGGTGGAAGGCAGTAATATCCGTAAGCGTGGTAACCTACAGGTATGGATGCGGCGGTCATCCCCCCGGCAACGCCTGTTAGGAAACGCCCCACATGGAGCATCCACCTGTCCACGGCCCCGCCCAGCAGCATGTACCTGAGACACACACACACACACACACACACACACACAGTGATTACTGTAAATTTCAGTGTAGTAATCAAGATATCTAATGGTTTGTCTAATGGTTTGCTTGGTAAGTTTTAAGACTGTAAAGTCTGTCACACTCGCTTGAGAACTGAGCAGATGAGTCTGTTAGCAAACTGTCAAAACTCAACTGAAAGCTAAGTTAGCGACGAGGCTAACGTAGCTTTGCCGTTACCGAGGCAACACACACCCACCCGATAGTGGAGGGCACCGCTGACGTCATGATGCTCAGCTTCCGTCCAATCACGTCGTTGAGCAGCATGGCTCCCAGCCCGCCGGCTGCCGCTCCCAGGGCGTAGATCGAGCCGAACCAGGCGGCCTGCTCCGTGTCCATCCAGAGCCGAGGGTCGGTGGTGGAGGTCTGCAGCTGGGGCAGGACGGGGGAGGGGTAGACCAGGGAGTATCCGAAGCTGAAGTTCCCCAGGACGGCCGAGAAGACGGCCAGGAACAGCCTGGAGTTACTGATCTAGGGTGATGGGGGGGAGGGGGGGGGGGAATGGTTTTTGAGTCACTTTTGGTTCAGGCAATTTTGACCTTGTTTCTCTGCCTGTCATTTTGATTTGATTTTGATTCTGATTACAGTAAATCACGTTTGAACTGTATTCCTGCCTCTGTGTCTGCGTTTGAGTCCTCTCAGATCCCTGACAATTACTAATATTTTGAGATGGAGAATTTTCAGCACTAATCTAGCAGCATTGAGGGTGTCAGAGTGTGTTGAAAGTAGGTTTGGGGCCAAGTCGCATTCAATTCTGTCCATTCAAAATTTGTTTCCTTCACAACTAAAGTAATAATCCCCATTATTTTCAACCTATAGCCAGTTCATGAAAGCATTACATTTTTTGTTTTATATTTCTGGCACCAGGAAATACTATAGGAGGAGATACTGGGTAGTTAGCATGAGCAGTGATAGCCATCATGGCTGAACAGACAAAGAAAAGAGAAACTCAAACTGCATCAACAGAAAATCCAAGCTCCGCCCACACTGTTTGATTGACATGTGATCTGTGGGAAGGGCAGTGTAGACACCACAGTGATGAGCGCTTAGCAACAAAGATGTCACCAAAATCAAAAAACAAGAAACTTGAGGATTACCACTTTAAAACTGCATATTCTCTAATATGGAATATTGCTTCATTTATCCTTATTTCCTTTTCACTTGAGATCGCAAATTCTAGGCAGGTTGTTCTCCTGTTTTACTGACAGTTACAGACTTTTAACCACAGGCCCTATGTGCATTTTAGCCAGTGTGAACTGTCTTTTCTGCGCTCCACTATCGCCTTTAGATTCGGTTTTCCAATCTTGGCAGTCAATTCCAATTGGGTAATGATCATTAACTGTTCAGGCACCGAGCCAAATCAATTCAGCATGTAAAGTGAATCTGCAATCCATTAACTAGTGATGGAGAATTAATTCTTTCCTCTTCATATTAGCTCAAATGCTTATATAGGAAATTCACAGACTAAAAATGATAAGCTTTTGAGTTTTTAAAACACACATTTAAGCAGTGATTTAAAATGAAAGTGAAATGTTTCCAACCTGGGATTCAGCTGAGGTGGGTCGTCTGTCCAGCAGTGGAGTCTCCTCATCTTCACCTGCAGCAGGAGGCTGCACAGCAGTCTGATCACTCATACTAGCGTTTCTCAATGGTGTCAGTACTTAACTAATCTGTGTCAGCGTCGGTAATGTTCGTTCTCCTCAGGAAGGAAAAATGATTTCCTGAGTCAAAAATCGTTCTATCCACCAAGTCTGCCAAAGTTCATCCTGTATTAATGGAGCGAAAAAACAAGAGTAAGGTGATCCTGGTAGATATCAGCACTTCTATAGCTGACAGGCTTTACTGCCCTAACAGCATCTGTGTGTTCTTCCTCATAGGCTAGGAATCACTTGAAAAAGAAAAGCTCATTACGGCTAAATTGGTCAAAATAAAGCTTAAATATAAAGTTTAACCCAGTTAAAAACAGTTATATCTACCACACTGAAGCAATAAACTTGATCATCACAGACAGCATGGCCACGACTGTCCAGGTTGACACAATGAAACTGAAAGAAGCTAGTCATGCAAATGTCATGCAATCATAGTGAAACTAGAGGCTCTGTTTACATTTGATTTTCACAACTGCTGTGAAATTGAATGAAGATTAGGGCATTTTTTTAAAATGTGTATACGTTCTTGAATAAGCTGCATTCTGTAGGTTTAGGAGCCTTGTTCCTTTGTGAGAATGGCAGTCAAGTAATTTAGTGTGCTATTACTAGCCTGTTTGAATAAAGTATTATAGAAGAGGAGTTTTGATTAAAAGTGCCAAAGTGTCATGTGACCTGACAAAAAAATCCAATTCCACTTCTACAATTACAAGATTATTACAAGAACTTGTGTTGAAATGAGGGTTAGATTGATATATCAGTTTGCCGATATTGGCCTTTTATTAAATATCAGATATCCAATCACTCTCCATACTTTGCAGAATAGTATAGAGTAATAGAGATTTTACAGTCCAGTGCAAATGAAACCAAAGTGTCGCAATCTGTGTTTTCTGGTCAGGGGCAGAAAGCAGAAGAGAAGCAGGGCAGGGTGAGCGTCATTATTCCTGGATTGAGCCATTCATAAAGAAAGCAGAAGAGAAGAAGAGTCACACAACACATCAGGCTGCTTCTCTCAGCCCACGCATCATGAGATTTACAGAGGAGAGGACTATAGTTCATTGGTTTCCAAGCTTAGCTCCGCTTCCCCCGCTCCCCTACAAACACACACACACAAGTACACTAATATACTCCCACACACATGAACACACACACACACACACACACACACACACACAGTGCAGAAACTCAGAGCGTTTAACACCAAAGATAAAGATATAATCATTAAAAAAATAGGAATCTTGCACATTACCACTTTAAAGTCAGTAAAAGCAGACTTCAATGGGATTTGCTTTTGTTTTTATACTGCAGTTAACATCTTAAAAAGATTGGACATCAATTGGTGGATAATTTTGATATTTTTGTCTCTGATCACTTTGCATCACATTTTATGCGGCCGTGTGTGTATTTGGAGCTCCACTAGAAGGGGTTGTGCATGCATAGTAGTTGGGACAAACCTGTTAATCTATGATATCACAATGATTAACATCTCTATTGAAAATCACTATAAATATATATATATATAAATATATCCTGTATGGGCCTAATGTTCAAAGATGCTGTAGTAAATTATATTCTAACCTATTAAATGGTATGTTGTGTTATGTTATCAGGTAGGCATTGTAATTTTGATTTTTTTTTAAAATTCTTAATCACGAAAGGATATGAAACAAAATCTATTTATGTTTTAGCTGCCAAAGACCATATTATTGTATCATACAGTTGCAAACTTTGTAAGCGGCAGGAAACATGATTAATGGGGCTTCTCTCTCTCTCCCCATTCTCTCCCTCCTTGTGTGTTTGTGTAGGAGTGGGGGGGGGGGGGGGAGAGAGAGAGAGAGAGAGAGAGAGAGAGTGAGAGAGAGAGAGAGAGAGAGAGAGAGAGAGTGAGAGAGAGAGAGAGAGAGAGAGAGAGAGAGAGAGTACCTGTTAAATCCATCTGTATTGCCTCTTCGCTCCCTGATGGCAACCGATGTTGTGGAAAATGGAAAGTGTGTTCTTTTCTTGGCGTGTGGGTGTGCTTTTGTGTGTTGTGTGTGTGCAAGCATGCATGTGTTTATTGAGTGTGTGCATGTTTGTGTATATGTGTGGCTTTTTGTGTGTGTATGCATGTGTGTGTCTATCAAGCCCAGCCCAGCTTAGCTATGTCCTTTCTCTCTTGTATTTGTTCCCTCACCTCCAGACCTCCAGACGGGGACCCAGACCCCCAGCTCCCTGTATCCCAGCCCCGCTGCACCATGGTCAGCCTCAGGCCCAGCCAGTGGCCCCTGATCTTGGTTCACATGCTTCTGCTGCAGCTTCAGATGTTTCAAGTCCAGGGAGGAGCTCACCTGGAGCTGAGGACCCCCGCACACCAGAAACTACGACGGCTCGACGAACAGGTCAGTGTTGAGTCAGACTGTGTGTGTGTTAGTGTGTTTGTGTGTGTGTGTGTGTGTGTGTTGGTCGCCTTTCATTACTTTGGAGAATACCGTGTTTTAAGTTCTGCTGAAAATCAGTTGAAGTAGGCTACACTTTATACTCCAGCACAGTGTGTCAGGGTCTGTCTGTTACAACTGTTGATGTGATAGCTTCCTATTAACATTATAAACCATTAACATAATACTAATATGCAGCTAATAGTGTAATAATCCTGCTTAAGTAATACATTTCCCATTAATGTAATGTTTCTCCTGTTAACAGGCTAATAATTATTACATTATTGGGTTTTATTACATTAACAGGAAGGTTGAAAATTTTCATTTTGAAAATTTAAATAACCAAACTGATAATGTAATCATCAAAGTGTATACATATTCATCCTTTTTAAAATATTCATAGCATCTTAGACAGCTGTGTACTGAGTTTTGACTGTTATTTCATTTTCAGGTCAGTTATTACATTTTTGAACACTGGAAATTTCAACCTCCCTGTTAATGAAATAAAACCCAATAATGTAATAATTATCACATTAACAGGAAATTAATTTACATTTATTACATATTATTAATTACATTAATAGTAGGCAACTTTTATTACAATAAAGGGAAATGTATTATGTTAACAGACTCCTCAACAAAGGCACAGCACCCTGCTGGATCAGTAAATGAAAGATGAACAATGTTTTCGAATGCCCTTATAATAGAAATGCAATGTACATTCATAGTTAAAGACAGTAGAAGTAGTGTGATTTCAGGTGGTATAAACAGTTATACTCAAAATTATATTTGCATTGGACTGACCATATTTGAAGAGTTCATTTCCGATATGCTACATTACATTCATCATTCTAAGGAATTAAATTACCCACTAAGCTACAAAAACTACCAGAATTTGTTTTAGTTGTGTGCTATCAGTCATTTTGCAAGAGTGGGTCGCACTTTTTTCAAATGGTGGAAATCTCATTTTGGAACAAAACTCAACATTTGCAACGATGATGACTATTCAAGAAAAAAATTCCAAAAGAGTCATGTACATTTTTTCATCTGGAGGCTTGAAGTATTTTCCTAACCTTCAAATCGGTTACAAAACAGCTGCATAAAGGCTCGTGAAAACACATTTCTTCTCTCTCAGTTCCAGCAGTTCCAGGCGCTGACCCAGGCCCGTTTGGACATGCTGGCCCTGAACCAGAACCGAAACTCCTCCGGAGGGCTGGAGAGCCGGGTTCAGGTCCTGGCCGACCAGTACCACCGCATCTCACAGGACATGGAACGTCTCGAGCAGACCACGACACAGGAGATGGAGGCTCTCAGGTTAGGGCCAGGGAACGAATGGTCGATAATGATCAATAGTCCTTGCACCAATGTCATTGAGACAAATCCCTGTATGTTCATTGTATTTGGTGAATAAAAGGATTCCGGAAAGTAGAGAGCAGAGGAGAACAGAGTTAAGCGGAGGAGAGGAGGTGAGGTAAGAAGTAAGTCCAACAGGGCTTAGATCCTCTTAAAGAGACCATCACACAGGAGATAGAATAGAACAGAATAGAATGTGCACTTACTGAAATTATGGACTGAGAGGAAATTAGACTTCTCTATCTTTAACTTGACAAAATTGCTGTCATCATCCCCAACCTCCCAGGGAGTGGAGCAGAAAACTGGAGAAGAAGAGTAAGCGGATGGAGGGTCGTCTGGCCTTGTTGGAGAGGAACCTGAGGGACTACATCCGCCGTCACACCCAGAAACAGAAGCCTGACCTGGGTCAGGACTTCTCCAACCTCACCCTGGAGCTCCAGAGCCAGGAAGAGAGGCTGGTCTTCCTCGAAGCCCAGCGGGATGAGCTGCTGATCGGGCTGAAAGGGCTGCAGGACTCCCTGAAAAACCAGGAGCTCCGCGTGAACCGGATGGAGGGGAGGCTTGGTGAGGTCCTGCAGGGGAATGGAGGCGGGTATGGCAGGGGGTCAGGGAGGACAAGGGACCCCATCACCTCCAACGTTACACCCCAGGAATACTATGAACCACGCAGGAGGAACCAAACTCCTAGAGGAGGGAGACCTGGGAGGATTCTGGATAGACAGACCCAACCCAGGCCTCAAGATACCAGCTATTCCCAGTCTACTAGCCATTCGCAGGCCCCACCTGAGCACAGGTCCCCCCTTCACCCCTATCAACACCAGGCTCAACCCACACCAAACCAGCCTAAACGCTCCAAGGCCCAGTCCTTTAACAAGATGCTAAGACCCCAGCCAGAAACTCAGCCCCAACCGAATCTTGAGCCACAGACCCAGTTCCAGGATCCTAACCGTAAACCCCAGTCCGCTGACTTCCGGCCCCAGCCTGAGCCCTATCAGCCCCAACAACAGCAGCGTCCCCAGATCCAGACACAGCCCTACCCGTCCCAACAGGAGCACCCCTCCCAGCTCCAGTCCCAGCCTCACCAGTCTGTGCCGTATCTTCCGTCCCAGATTCAGCCTCAGGGCCAGCATCCCTCCCAATCCCATACCTATCCTCAGACAAACCCCCAGTCCCAAGGCCCGAGTTACCCCTCTCGGTCCAAACACTATTACCAGCCCCAGTCCCAGGCTCAACCCCAGCCCAAACCCACCGAAGACAGACGGATGAGGACCAGGCTGAGGACTCCGCCACCCCAGCCCACCCAGCCGCAGTTGTATCCCAACCTGAAGCCGCAGCTCCAGTCTGAGTCTTACCGGCCCCAAGCAAACAAGTGGAGGGGAGGGGAGGAGGAAGGAAGGGATGCGACGGCAGAGACTTCAGAGGTCCAGAACATTCTCCAGCTTCCTGTGAGGCAGAAGATCCCAGCATGGCCAGTTCCCAAGAAGGACGCAACCAGTAAGTTAAACTCATTACATCCATGCAAACCTCTTAAATCTGAAATGGAATCTGGTCGGATAAGCGAGAAACGTGTTCTTGGAAAAGTGTTTTTTTTCTCCCACAATTTTGATTATAATTACTGGTCATTATAACCTCAATAATGCTCTCCTCAGAAATGTTGCAACATGTAAAAGGTTATGTACAGATACAGATGACATTAAGAGGATTCCTTTTCAAACACAGACCTGTCTTTCTTTCGACAGATAATCTTGAGATCCAAAGTGCCTCAGGTTTCTAGTTCGTATTCAACAGAAAACGGAAATCAACTGTTATCTAACTGCCAACTCCAAATCCCTCACCCTCTCATTTAAGCTCTCTTTTTTGTCTGTACAGTATCTATTTCCTCACTCCCTCTCTCCCTCTGGTGCTTCTGTTGGCTGGTAGATGAGATAAACAGATATCTTTACAGCTCAACTTTCATAGCTGACGTAACACAGTCACAGATGAGAGAGAGCGGAGGGAGTAAGGACGGAGGAAGAACGACAGAACGGGGTAGAGACATGAGCATGAGACAGAGAGAGAGAGACACAGAGAGAGAGAGAGAGAGATGGAGAGAGAGAGAGAGAGAGAGAGAGAGAGAGAGAGAGAGAGAGAGAGAGAGAGAGAGAGAGAGAGTGTTGATGGGTACAATGAGGGTGGATCATCTGGGAGTTTAATGTTCAGTTCTGCTCCCATCTGAAGAATCCATTTACTGTTTCTCCATTCATGCTGAATAACATTAACAAACCATCTCAGATCTGGTATTCTCTAAAAACTATTTTCACAGTACTCACCATTATGTAGTGGAACTGCTATAAAAATAATCTATTGGCAAAGGGGGGGAAATACCTTGCAAATCAAACAAAGATAATTTTGTATTGTGATTATTTGTATCTTGTTTGTGAATGATCCTCTGTAGTTTAACCAGCTGGGTATTTCTTATAAACTGTCTTTATGATTCATTTGTACATTCAAATATTTGCGCAAATGTCTCGTCAAACTGTTTGTTGTTTACACTGCGAACCAACTGCTGCCTTTTGTACAGAAGGACTGTTTTGCTGTCAGCTGATATTCCTCCCTGGTACTCGGAAATAAAGACTTCACTGTCTCATTGACAGGGTCACTCTCCTGGCACAAGTCCCAGAGAGCCAGTCTGGACAGTCTCCCCCCGCCAGTCAGCCAGTAAACCAGCCAACAAACCAGTCAGTCAGGCACCCAGTTTCCCAGACAGTTCAGTCAACTCGTCAGGCCTTCGGAAATAGTGATGACACTGCTCTGTTTTCATGATTTAGTGCCCTGTTTTACTGCCATGTCCAAGGCCAAAGACGTCTAAAGGAACAAGACTCCTAGACATCAGCTGGGTTTTGTTATTGTGGCTGTATGCATAACCCGTTTGTGTGTGTATGTGTGTGTGTGTGGGTGTGTGTGTGGGTGTGGGTGTGGGGGGGCATTGTATTTCCTTTAACCATGAGTTGTCACCATAAATCAAAGTCTTTCAGAAGGCATGCAATTTCAATTGTGTCTTGTTTTTTTTTTTTATGACACACCTGCAATGTAGTGTCCTATTTTTGCTGTCAGTTTTTATTATCAATTTCCAGTATTTCAGAGAACTACATTGTGTCTGCCTTTGATGGGTTTTATCAGATTTAATTTATTCTCTCTCTCTCTCTCTCTCTCTCTCTCTCTCTCTCTTCAGTCTGTAATGTGGACTCCATGCTGTTCTTCCCCTCTGCTTCGGTGGAGAACTACGTCACCTTCTCCCTGAGCTTCCCCGACCTTCCCGAACTCTCGGTGTGCCTGTGGCTGCGCGTGGAGGCCGGACACCTCGGCACGCTGCTCTCCTACGCCACCGACGACAACGACAACCAGCTCGTCCTGTACGGACGCGACGCCTCGGTCTCCTCTTCCTCACCTCCCTCACTTTTAACACAATCCTCCTCCTCAGCCTCTTCCTCTGCATTCTCACCTTCTTCTTCCTCTTCCCCCTCCCTGGACTTTGTCGTCGGCGACCCCGTCTATCGGCGTCTCGCGGTGGCCTCGCTCCTTGACGGTCGCTGGCACCACCTGTGCGTCCTCTGGTCCTCCATCCAGGGTCGCTTCTGGCACTACGCCGACCGACGCCTCGCCTCCTCGGGCTCCAACTTCCAGAAGGGCTGGGAGGTTCCCGGGGGCGGCTCGGTGGTGCTGGGGCAGGAGCAGGACACGGTGGGCGGAGGGTTCGACCCGGCGGAGGGTTTCGCCGGGCGGGTGGCGGGGTTCAGGGTGTGGGACCGCGTGCTGAGCCCCTCGGAGGTGGAGGGGGTGGCGGAAGGGAGGGGGGTGCCCAGAGGGGTGGTGCTTGGCATGGAGGATATAAAGGAGGTGCACGGTGAGGTGCAGCAGGTGGCATGTGAGTGTTTGGAGCACTGTGTCTGAGAAAGCTATGGAGGAGTCGAATGAAGAGTTTCATTCCAAAACAGAAAAATAATAATAAGATACTTTATTGATTCCTGTAGGGATATTCTGTCTTACTCCACCATTAGCCTGGTAAGACCATCCTGATCACGTGACCTCACATTCTGTTTCGCTCCACGGATCAGTCTGGACTTGGGCGTGGGCGGGAGTACTTGCTTTGACAGACAAACTCCTTCGAAAACGTCTTTTCCGCCGAGAAACTCCGCTAGTGCATACTCTTGTTCTTGTTTAATTGTTGTTATTGAGTCTATTTCTGCAATAACTGCACTTATGGCTGTGTTTACTCTACTAACGTTAACGTTACCGCTCGTTGCTTCGGGAGACGCCATTACTGTTTTGCCAGCGGCGGCTTGTATTTCACGTCATCAACTACGACGCAGTCCCTGATTGGCCCGGTTACGTCATCAACTACGACGCAGTCCCTGATTGGCCCGGTTACATTGTAATTTCAGGAAATCAATGTGGGCGGCTAGAAGTCCAGACTGATCCGTGGAGCGAAACAGAATGTGAGGTCACATGATCAGGATGGTCTTACTAGGCTACTCCACCATGGATTTTTTACACTCTGAGAGTTAAAGGTCCCATATTGTGTAAAACAGGATTTCCCCTTGCCTCTTTGATTATAAAGGAGTTGGATGGTCTATCTAAACATGGTGAAAGTATTAAAACGCATGGTCGCCAACTAAATCCACACAATCCATATTAGAAAAGCAAGCCTCTAAACGAGCCGTTTGGACTTCCGTAACTTTGTGGCGTCACAAAGGTTCGCTCATTATCATTTTTGTAAGAAATAATAGACCAACAAAGTGTTTTTTTCAAAGCGGTTGAGCGGTTGTCATTGTTTATTACCGGAGAGTTTTCCCTACCTGTAGCTGCCGGGCTGCGGTGTCTCACGTTTCACTCTTGACACGGTTATCAGAACAGAGGGTCGTTAATATTAATGAGCCTTAAAGACACAGCGACAGAAACAGCCTGTTCTTGGTAAGGATCAGAGAGATGCTGGAATATGAACGTGTAAAAATGGATTGAGAGGTACATGACACCACACACACAGCTTTTAATGGACCTCAAGACACAAAATAAAACACTGGAGAGTGTAGAATATGGGACATTTTAGTTGACACTGCGTAGGATTGGCTACAGAGCAGTGTCTTGCTCAAGGACACTTCAGCAGGGTGGATGCTAGCCGACACTGGGACTGGAATCTGGATCCTCCAGTTGAAGGACAGTCTTTCTGACCACTAGACCACCCTGCAGCCCCCATTTAGCAAAACAAAAAAAAGTCCTACTTGATTCATCAGTCTGTCTGTCAAAAGCAGAGGATTCTATTCTGATGAACATTAACTATTTTGTAAGAAAAACATCTGAAGTGGGCTTGTAAAATTGATAGTAATGAATAATGTTCCTTAGTTTCATGCCAACAATCATTTTGCAAGAGTAGGCATCAATATTTTTTGAAGTGGTGGATATGTCATTTGGAATGAAACTCTTCAAATGGTAGACTGATTTTGTTTGTTGTAACTGTCACTCAGATGTAGAGTTCACTAATAAGCACTACTGTAGACCCAGAGGTGGAAAGGCTACTTTCAAAAATACTTTAACAAAATCTGTTAAGGCTCAGTTCTGAAACATAACACATACATCCTTTTGATCAGTAACATAATCTCGTCTTTCAGTTCCTTTCGAATTTCTTTGCCTCCAAAGTCTTTAAATCATTAAATACAAAACTGTATTTTGAATGTTACCATCATCTTTAACCATTTTATACATCACTGTTGTTGTGCAAAATAATATTTGTGTTTATATTTTCATAATCAAAATGTTTTTTTTTTATTAAAGCAAAAAGATTTTTGACCTCAGTTATCAGATTAGATTTTCATTCATTCTTCATTCATAACATTCTTTAATGGAATATCAAGAGTATATTTTATATATTGAGTATTATGAGTCGTTTTTATATTATATTGGTGCTGTGGGGATTAAAGGAAGAGGACCTCTTGTTTGTCACTGTTTGCTATGCATTTTCTTGGCTGTTTGAAGATCTCTTTTGCCCTGTCTTTTCTTTTATTAATTGCTAAACTCTGCCTAAACTGCCTGCAGATCGAGATGTCTCCCCAGTTCCTAATTGCTCAATAATTAGGAAGACAGTCAGATAAAAACTTTCCCACTGACTTTATCATGTGAGAGGCGTTTTTTCCCTTTATATTTGTTTTCGTTAGTAAGTGATAACCAAAGTTTTATGTGGTGTCAACGCAGAGCACAGATAGTATGTTTGCCTTTACATTCCTTCTGCCTTCGCCTTGGTTTGTAGCCACAAAACCTACAAAACCCAGCATTCCCCGCGTCTAATGGATATTTTTGGCCCCGCACGCGACCCTTACAAAGCGTCACGAGTTATGAATGGTCATGGGGACCTGAGTACTCGCTGTACTCAGACAGCAACAACTGCACTTTATTAAACATTGCAGTGTTTGTTAGAGTGGCAAGCTATCGGAGGCCACCATGGCCAACATCACGAAGAAAGTGTCGTGGTCTAGCCGAGCTGACGAGTCCGGGGCGACCGGGGAAGGGACGCCGCTGCTCAACGGCTCCGAGCTGCCCAAATACTCCAGACAGGTACCGTTAGCATGTTGGCTAGCTTAGCTTCCCAGCTGTCTGGCTGCTGCAGAGCTAGCGAGATGCTGTGTCTTGTTTTTAGTACAGAGAAACACTAAGATTAAGTTATGTTTTGAATTGCTGTGTTATGAATGCATTTGACTAGTTTTATTGCACTGCCTCGTATGCAGCGTTGTTTTGAGTTATGGCAAGGCATGCATCCGGCTGGTAGCAAATACAACAACAAGCTAGCTGTCAACTAGCCCCGTTGGGACTGGCAATACACTGCGCGGTGGCACCCACGTAGTCCTAACGGGGCTAGCTGTCAACATGCTGCAAGGAAAGGAGTAGTGGCAACCAAGTCAGCTGTTAGAAGTGAATGACTTGCTCACTACAGAAGCTGAACAGATACTGAAACTGTCACGAACTACGCACCTATCATCTGATTGATAAAGTCGTCCAGCGCTACTATACGTATAAAGCTGTGTCCAACTAAAATAGAAACTCTGGAAATTCCAACTTCCTTTTTCTCTAATGCAGCCGCCAGAGCTAGTCAGTTAGTCAACATATAACGGGTCACGATGTCTAATTGAATAGACCAAGCTAATCGATTGCTTCCTGCTCAGTTTGGAGAATGTCACAGCCTTCTGACTGTGTCACACATGCATTCATGCACATTCAGTGTCTTCAACATTCAAACCCTTTGCTGTTAGCTAGATACCAACATCTATTAAATGTTTCATGTTAACCTGCAGAGTGCTACACATAGCCATATATTTTTTCTGTTGCGGTCTGTAATGTCTTTGGTCTATACTGTAGCTGTCTGGAGGAGGCAGTATATTTCAGATAGGCAGACTCAGCACGGTGGATTTGGAAGAGGAGATGACGTCAGATGAGGTAAAGTCTGAGTTCGGATCAATCTCTCACTGTCTGTCCGTCTGTCAATCAAGTCATCACTCCATCAAGATCCTTAGCTTGACCCTCTTAGTCCTGGACCAGATTCCTGATATCCTCATGTCATCTAGTGTAGTTCATTGACTAGAATATTAACCTCACGTTACCTCAGCCAAGAAGCAGCGTGCGACAGTCGTCTCACTTCTTGCAAATACTCTGATCAAGTGGCCTTTAGGGGACATTTACAGTGAATTTAATGTGATTTGGCGTCAAGCTCATGTGCGTGCGTTTTGGTGTGTGTGGCTGTCACACTAAGAAATATAGTCAAGTTGAGTTCTTGTACTATTTGAGCCTTTAGGCCGGATTTGTAGGATGCAGCCTGAGATATGGTTGAGGGTTCAACTGAGGATGTTTTTACACAATGGACAAAGGAAAATTGATTCATTATAGTTCAGTTGCTTACTGCTGAATACAGTAGAAGCCTAACATGGAAAGCCTAACATGAAAATGTTACCTACTAATAAATCAGGTCAATAACAATGCAGTTGACTCATCCAGTGTGCGTGAAAGGCACGAGTTTGGAAACTGCCTGATAGTTTCCACCATGACACATTGCAAATGATGAATCTATGCAGTCCATCTCTCTGGTAAAGTGCTTAATGGTGACCAGTTTTTTTCAGAAACTGGTTTTGAACCTACCAGAATATTATGTATAATATGTACCCCAAATTATTCTGTAGAAAATGGAATCCAGAGCTACTCACCAGTAGCTCTGGATTCCATTTTCTCCAGAATAATTTGGGGCCAAGGCCTTTCCAAGATCCAGCAGTGTAAGGTAGAATAAAATGGCTTAGGTTACTAAGTATGAAACCTAAAAACAGTGCAAATTTGCCTAGATTATCTTACATAAGAGTGCACAAAACCAGCTGCATTCTGCTGAAAAAGTGGGTCCCTATATGAGAACTGAAAACCACTGCATTAGGTGAAAATGAATGGCAACAACCCATTTCTTCAGGGCCTTATGACTGACTAGCATTCAGCTTGAGGCTCTTTGGCCATTTCTTAGTTTGATAGTATATCACACCCATTGCCCTCCATGGCAAAAACCATTAGATTCTGTCCTGCTGTTGCTAGCTGGTGGGAATGTGAACAACCATGCTTTTGATTTGCCTGATGTTAGCTGGTAGGCTAAAGAGTATTTTCAGTGATGTGTAATGTATTTTGGTCTGTGCATGGGAATGTAAAGTCTGTCTTTTTTTATTTGGTCTGTTGCTGTGTGATACAGGCCCAGTTAACACTCTGCATGTGAATGTGAAATACTGTCCTTTTGAATTGCCTGTAGCTGTCTTGTATGCATGTAAAGATTCTCTCATTAGAGTGATGTACTTTGTGTTCTGTGTACACCAGTGTTTCCCTCACCATTGAATAGGCTACACTGAAGAACACCACCGTGCCATTGCCTACAAGAATTCCATTTGTGTTTGGTTTCAGTTGAGTTTTAGTATCACTTGATTTACAGTAAATACTGTTTCAGAGGCCTCTCTACAATGTTAAGACACAATTCTGGGGGAAACGCTGGTGCATTTTTTCACAGTAGCTGCATCTCCATCATTTAAAGTTGTTTCTTCTACCTCAATGCAGTATCTTTTCTGCTTTAACTGCACTGATCATTAAGCTGCAATATGTAAGTTTGATCTGCCTGTCGAACAAGGCTTGTTGTAATCGTTGATTTGGAAAAAAATGTCATATTTCCATTCTTCCTCCCCTCTGTGTTTTCCTTTCTTGACTGAGTCATTCTGACTTCAATTTGTAATGGTAATTTGTCAATGATTTATTGATACTCAATAGTCTTACATACTGCAGCTTGTAGTGTAGAATAGCTGAAAACAATGTGACTCGCTCATATTGTTCAGTAGCTTGTGGATTGTTACTGCACTCACTGCTGTCGCACCCACACTGTTCCATCCCCTCTATGTCACTCACTGACTTCTCAAGTCCTCGCAGTCCCTCATGTGATTCGACGGGTCAAAGGTCATATGTCAGTGTTGCCGTGGTGACTGTTCTGTTCTCTCTGACCCCTCCCTGCAGGACTCGCTGAGGGGGCGACCCAAAGAGATCCCTCACAATGAGAAGCTGCTGTCACTCAAATTTGAGGTAAAATAGTTGTTATTAAATATAACAAATCACTGCAAATAGATACATTAAACCTTAATTTTGCCATTGAAGTTGGCTTACACCTTGCACATGGCTTCTGGCAGTGCTAAACAAAGGAAACAACCAAAATGAGTAAAATGAATCATTAACACTGTTGCAGAATGAATGAAAACTGATAGCCAGACAACATGTTGAGGCAATACAGAGGGCAATAATCTCTTAAGTAGGCTGGGAATTAGCAACTGCTAATAAAATCTGCTTTGTATTAACCTAGTACTGGTTTGCTGTGAACTTACTGACACTGATCCGATGGCATACACACATAGTCAGTTTTGTCACATATTCAGAATCTGTGTTAATCATGAAGTTTTGAAGAATGGGAGTAAACATCATCATCTCTTAAGAGACTAATGTGCCTCAGTTCAGCGCCCATTTACTTTATCAATAAGTGCCTTTATCTTTATTAGCTCGGATTATTTATTTTGATTTGTGTGTGTGGTATTCCAGAGTCTGGACTATGATAACAGTGAGAACCAGCTGTTTCTGGAGGAGGAGAGGCGGATGAGTTACATGGTGAGTAGGGCGTTAGGGTTTGTGGAGAATCACCTGATCATATGCAATATACTATGATAATATTTTACAGTGTATTCAGGTTTTCCACTTCTCTGTCTCGCTCTCTGTGTATCCCACCGCTTTTTCGATACATCTCATTCTCTCTCTTGCTCTCCTATCTCATTCTCTCTCTCTATCCCTCCCCCATCTGTCCCCTACATGTTTTTGCTTCCTCCTTCCCTTCTTTCTCTTGCATTTCCACTTATCTTCTCCCTCCCCCCCCTCCTCTCTCCCTCCACACTCCTCTCCCTTCCCTCCCTCTCGCTCTCTCCTCTGTATCGATAGGGTTTCCGCTGTCTGGAGATCAGCCGCTGGGTGGTGTGCGGTCTGATCGGCTTCATGACCGGCCTCATCGCCTGCTTCATAGACATCGTGGTGGAGAAGCTGGCCGGGGTCAAATACCAAGTCGTCAAACAGAGTATCCTTAATGCTATAAAACACACATCTAAACAGACTTTTACCAGGTAGTTTTGCTAACCACTACCCTGCTCCCAAAATTCACCAGCCACTTTCAGTATTTTACTAGCCAAAGTGTTATTTATTTATTTATTTATTTTTTAGAGTAGTATAGCACCTTTGGTTACCTGCAAAAGTGGATGATAGGTGATGATAGTTACCAGTCACAGCCAAAATTAACCAACATTTAACAATTGGCTGATGTTCATTTTCCATCCTGTTGACTGTTTTCCATATGTTCTCCTAAATAGCTCATGATCATGATTGGTTGATAAACAGTGTCTTTCTCTGTGTCTTTGGCTAGTCTTCAGCCATGTTGGTATCATGCCCCCCTCCCGCCCCAGACTCTTCCTTGACCTCTGACCCCTCTCAGACATAGAGAAGTTTACAGAGGTGGGCGGTCTGTCCATCTCTCTCATCCTCTGGGCTGTCCTCAACTCCGCCTTTGTCATGGTGGGGGCCATCATAGTTGCCTTCTTTGAGGTAAGATGGAGGGAAAAAATATAAGTGTATTTATCAAAGGTGTGATCTAAATATTTATCAGGATTTCTAGTCACGCTTCTTATTCATTTCTAATGTATCATTCCTGGTTTCTTCCTCTTTTGTGGTCTTGGTGGCATCCCTCGAGTACTTGGGTACGCGTTTTGTAGAAGTATGCCATAGATGCTACTTCCGCAAATCTTATTGGCACATCAATTATCATGCAAACACATGCGAAAGCAGACACAAATGATAAGCAATAGCATGTTTGGATAGCTGCCTGTACCTCTGACAGCAATATGTAATACTGTAAAATTGTAAGGAAGACTGTGTAACTAATTTTGTGCCATTCTGGTCTGCCACGGTTTGGTATAATGGTGATCAGGGGCAGCTGTGTGTTTCTATTTAACATAAAGTTTCAGTTTGCTATCTGATTGGTCAAACAGGCATTCCAGCCGTGCCGAGAATAACCATAAAACATGGTTAGCCATGCTTTATCGGTTGCTATGCCATCTCTTGTAGTAAGCAGGGTGTGATCTTTCTTTCATACATAGACATAACTTTTCTCCCTCTCTCTCTCTCTCTCTCACTCTTTCTCGCTCTCTCTCGGTCTCTCCCATTCCTATCTTACACTCTCCACCCCCCCCACCCCCCCCCCCACCCCCCTTTCAGCCTATAGCAGCAGGAAGCGGTATACCTCAGATAAAATGCTACCTGAATGGGGTCAAGATTCCCAGGGTGGTGCGACTCAAGGTACACACACACACACACACACACACACACCACTGCAATTACTTGAAACCGCTGTCACTATACCGGACGGGACTTAATTCATGCCCTCACATTCTCTCTGTGTGTGTGTATGTGTCTTCAACAGACTCTGGTGGTGAAAGTGGGTGGCGTTATCTGTTCAGTGGCTGGAGGTCTTGCTGTCGGAAAGGTAAATAACAACATGAACCCTCAAAACTTTGCCTGCGCTTGTAGACTGGGTTTGTCAGATCTACATCACTCAGATTAAAGGTGAAGTACCACGGTTTTAAATAACGTGAAAATGTTTCCCCCAAAGTAGAATGAATCAGTCTTATTATATATCTGTGCCTGAGCAAGTGCAGATGCATATGTTTTGGATGCATAAACTTTAGCATCCCTAACTCTATCCTCTTGTTTACCCACAATCCTTCAGGAAGGTCCCATGATTCACTCTGGAGCTGTTGTAGCCGCTGGAGTCTCCCAGGGCAGGAGCACCTCTTTAAAGAAAGACTTCAAGGTCAGTGTGTAGAGTGAGTGTATGTGTGTGTCAGGCTACTTAATATTAAGGTACGGTATGAAGTATCAGGTTGGATAACAAGCAAACCTTCCCTTTATATTCATACAATCCAAACATGTCTATGTTAGAGTGTGTTTGAGTGTAAGAGAGATGCATTGATACCATGTGCGTGTGTGTGTTCGCAGATTTTTGAGTATTTTCGGAGAGACACGGAGAAAAGAGACTTTGTTTCTGCCGGAGCTGCTGCCGGAGTGTCTGCTGCTTTCGGAGCACCAGTCGGTAAAAAACACACACACCAACTTTCTGTGAATTAAGGATTGAGTATTTGAGCAGCATACTGCTCTGGTATAAATCGGCCTTTTCACTTTAGTTGGTATAAGGCCCAATGGGTGCAGCAGTATGGCTGCGTGCCCAAACTGCTTGATAAACAGTACAGTACAGATTGTGTACAGTCCCACAGTGCCTTTGCAGTGATGATCATGTTCCTGAATACAAGAAGAGCATTGTGAGAGTTGTGTGGAAGTTCAAGGTTTGAAAATTTCAAGTTAAAAAAACAGAACTTGTACTTCCTTTTAACTGTAGATATGAAAGCTATTTCCTTCAGAAATATTTCCTTGGTGGTGTGGAAATGCTTCTGAAACGACAATGTGATACTCAAACCCTCCACTGAAACCAGCGCTAATGAAATAGTTTTAGGTTGGAAGGCAGCTCCTCTAGGCAGAGTCCTATACACTGGCAAGGAAAACACTAGGCTGCAGTATTTAAATATGCTTATTAAAGGATTGCGCTAGAGCCAGTTGTTATTCATACTGTACAGGAATGAATAACAGCAAATTGCTTCTTCTGAAGATACAAAACAAGCCCTGATATCTCCAACTATGCTGACTGTGTGCAGACAAACCAGAAATAATGTAAAGGAGAGGGGCATCCTAGACAATGGCAAAAACTTGAAAAAAAAACATGAAGGACTGGACACTGCAATCTTCTCATCACACAACTCCTAAGTGTTGTGTGGTTCTTGACTGTGGTTTTGTTTCTTTTGTCTACAGGCGGCGTATTGTTCTCTCTGGAGGAGGGAGCTTCTTTCTGGAACCAGATGCTGACATGGAGGATAGTAAGTAACATTGTCCTTTGTAGGATTAGGGTGGAAGGATGAAGGAATGAAGGGTGGAGGTGTTGTAGAACAGGAGGAAGAATGACTTTCTCTAACCAGAATCTCACCTGGAGGATAGATGTCAGGGTTGGAGTGAGGGATTACTTAGAAGAGAGGAAAAGAGGGATAGATAGATGGATAAAAAACAGTAGGAGGTGAAACTGGAGGGTAGAAGGATGAGGATTTCAATTTGTTTTCCACATGCTTGCCCTTAATTTCGTTTTCCCTCTTGTTTCTCTTCCTCCTCTCTTCGTCTCTCATCGTCCCTCTCTTCCTCTTTCTCTTCCATCTCCAGTTCTTTGCCTCCATGATCTCCACCTTCACTCTGAATTTCTTCCTGAGCATCTACAACAACAAAACAGGAGACCTTTCCAGCCCCGGTCTCATCAACTTCGGACGCTTTGAGAGCGACGTGAGAAACGTTATTACTTAATACACTGTTAGCTGTTGTACATTTTGTTTCTAAAATTCTGAAGTTTCTGAAATTCATGTGATAAATGTCCCCCAAAGAACAGGCAAACAATATTAATCCTATTTTTTTTTAACCATATATATGTATCATGTTTCATCGTTGTCTGAAAATGTGGGCTGTAAGATGCTGCTTTATGCTATCTGTCTGTAAATGGAAAACTTGACATGTAATTTTGTCCTTTTTCAGAGTGTGGCCTATAACCTCTATGAGATTCCCCTGTTCATCGCTATGGGAGCAATAGGTAAAAAAACACCTTTCTGTTTCTGATTGCTGTTGAATGTATTTTTTGCCAGCTGCCCTTGCCATGTTTACGTCATGAGGACAACAATGCAATTAATTCTACAGTTACATTTTGTCTATTTCTATTGATGCTGCCTTTCCAATGCAGGTGGCTTGCTGGGAGCGCTGTTCAACATCCTTAACTACTGGCTGACCATCTTCAGGATCAGGTAAGGCCGGGAAGGGGAAGCGATAACTACACCAAAAAGAGAGGGGGGAATAATAAAAAGAGTAGGAAACCAGCAATCTCCATTAAAAATGAAAGCCAACTGTATGTATAAAAGACGAAGAAAACATCTTGAAATAGAAACCTTTTGAGAGAGAGAGAGAGTATTGTGGTCATGATTAACAGAAGTTGAACTATTTCACAGAGAGAGAGAGAGAGAGAGAATTGTGGTCATGATTAACAGAAGTTGAACTATTTCAGTGAAGGATCAGGTGACACTTGGAGACTTGCCTTGCCTGGTATGCCCACATAAGTCAACCAAAACAATACCTGGTGATATGAAGTCTTTGCTCTTGCTGGCAAAACATTGGGTGGGGCGCAGGATGAGGAAGTACTTGAAGTACTCTGTGTGTTTCTCAGATTATCAAGATCTTGTGATTTAAGCGTTCGGTATTAAAAATAGCAGCTGTATGAGAACAGGTATTATGACTGGCAGCTTGACTGGTCTGGGAGGAGACTTCTCTTAAGACAACTGCGGTTCCTGCTTCCTTGTTCGGAGCTAGGAAGAGACACTATGTATACTTTCTTCAAGATGAGAGCAAATTAGGTGTAAATTATCTTTTTGCAGGTTAGATTGCAAAGTTACTCTAAGCTTTTACTCATTGCTGTCTACGCTGAAAAAGCAGACGCAGGGGATCTGATTATTTTGTATGACAAAAGACCATATGTGTCGCATGGTGATAAAACAATTAGCATTGTAAACAAAGCGGCTCAAATATAGACACTCTGCCCCGAGGCACAAAATGGCGGATTTGGCAGAGGTGGTTTTGTTTTCCACCCCATTGTTTTCCCTGCCCAGAAACTCTGTAGCAGTCAGGCCTCGTCGCATATGGGAAATTCCACACTAAGTCTTTGTTTGAGAATTTCCAGTTGATGAAGTATTATTATGAATGTTTTATGTGTGTCAGCTTTAACTCCATAAGTCCTCACACATAGAGTGCAGCTAGGGTTAGGCATGTCGTGAAGTGTGTGTGTGTGCATCTATGGATGGGATCTGTATGAGTGTGTGTGGTAGTGTGAAGGGAGACTTGTTAGTGACTTGCAGTACAGTTAAATGTCACTGTGTGTGTGTGTGTCTCTCAGGTACGTTCACCGCCCTTGTCTGCAAGTGATGGAGGCCATGCTGGTTGCCGCGGTGACGGCAACGGTGTCGTTTGCCATGATCTACTTCTCCAACGACTGTCAGCCTCTGGGGCCAGACCACGCCGAGGAGTACCCACTGCAGGTACACACACACACACAGACACACACACACACACACACACACACACACACACACACACTGTTGTTCTCTGCCATCCTTCTGTTGTTTACCTCTGTCTCTCTCTCTGTCTCTCTCTCTCTCTCTCTCTCTCTCTCTCTCTCTCTCTCTCCCTCTCTCTCTCCCCCTAGTTGTTCTGTGCAGATGGAGAGTATAACTCCATGGCAACGGCCTTCTTCAACACCCCTGAGAGAAGTGTCCGCAGTCTCTTCCACAACCAGCCAGGTAAAGCTGTGTGAGAATGGATCAATGAGTGTGTGTGTAAGTGGACCTGCTGGACCTATAGCCTAACTATCTCTCTCCTTCTCTCTCAACTCTCATCCCTCTCTCCTCCTGGTGCCTACAATCCTCTGACCCTGAGCATGTTCAGGTTGACCTATTTCTCATTTCTCTGTCTCCTCTAGGTGCTAAAACCCCCTCGACTATGGGAATGTTCTCTCTCTTTATCATCATGACTATGAACCTGACCGTCTTTCCATCCTGATCGCCCTTTTCCTCTCTTCTCCGTCTCCTACATGTCCTTAGCCTGACTTTCCATCTTTATGCTTATTTTTCTTCTCTTACCTTCTCTCTCCTCTCTCTGTCTTGCAGGAACCTACAACCCTCTGACCCTGGGCATGTTCACGCTGACCTATTTCTTCCTGGCGTGCTGGACCTATGGCCTGACAGTGTCCGCTGGAGTCTTCATCCCGTCTCTTCTCATCGGAGCAGCCTGGGGGAGACTGTTCGGGATACTGCTGGCCTCCATCACTTCCAGTGGCTCGGTGAGTGTGTATGGAATAAAGTCAGATGTACTTTGAGATGATGGGAAAATATGTATATGGGGGAAATCTATTGGAATTCTTTTTTCTAGCAGTTTCTATGTGAGTGTGAGAATGTATCGAACGTGCCAGTGTAGACTTCTCTAAAACTTACTGTCATCATAACAAGCGGTTCACATTGTGTCAGGGTATGGTGTGTGTGTGTGGTTTCAGTTCACTGTTTCGGCCCTTGAGTGGAATTTACACTAATTTTCCCAGCTGAGTGCTGCAGTTAGAAGGACTCTTTGTGGCCAAATCAAATCTCACCACTGTAATCTCAGCATAATCACTGCCTGCCCTCAATACACACTCTTTCACACACTGATCCTGTTTCTTTTCCTTCCACTTTTTTAGAAAAATATCTTTTTAAGCAGGTTCCAGTCAGTTATGGCTAAAATTATCATCTCTTTTTAATTTCTCTTTTTAATTTCTTTCTGAAATGACCATATAATACAGAGGTGCCTGGAAAAGTATACAAGAGAAATATACAGTAGAAGGGGATTTATGATTTTGTGAGTAGAAATGTGGTAGAAGGGATGTGATTCCAGATAATAGAAAATTCTTCTTCAGTGTTTCATTTCCACATTTTTCCTGGCTGGGATAACTAATACTTATTGTTGACATTCGTGTGTGTGTTCTGTGTTAGATCTGGGCTGACCCTGGTAAATACGCCTTGATTGGAGCTGCAGCTCAGCTAGGTGAGTATTGCCACATTAAAATATTCTGTCCTTTTCAATGGTTAGCAGACAGGAGAAGGAAAGGACAGTATTGTCATGAAAAAATTGAAACCTGCTAGAATTAGATTACTGGCATAAAAGTCATATTATGGATTATTATTGAAGTTATTAGGCAACAAAATACCTTTGCTTGCAAATTGGCAACAGTTTGAGGATGTAATCATGTCTGTTTTTAATGTAAATAGCAAGTAGAGTAAGGAGCTTCAGTGGGTATACAGCATTTTGGAATGAGACGCTTCCAAGTGCACTTGTGCAGACTGTCGTGAACTAGCTGTGCACAGAAGTTGTGGATCTTTTCAATTCTAACTGACTGTGTCAGCTCATCGTTATTCTCCTTGTTTTGTGAATAATTTTTATTTTCATATCTGTGGTGATGTCACAATGTGACATTGAGGCCCAAGTGTGTGCAGGTTTTCTTTCCAATCAAACACTGACATTCTTGTAATGTTTGATTTTATTTCCTAACATTAAATATGCACTAATACCACTGATACTAATGTTAATGCCAATACTGAAAATATAATAGTATGTTCCAGAGGTGGGGACTCATGATGTGGACTTGAGTCAGACTCGAGTCACAGTTTTAACTGCTTGAGACTTGACTTGATGCATGAAGAGAAGACTTGAGACTTGACTTGACTTGGGTTCTGGTGACTTGGGACTTGACTCTGACTTGTACTTTGATGACTTGAAAAGGTTTCTAAAGTCTTGATTTGAGATCTTGTGTTTGTGTAAATGACTTAGATTGAAAGTGATGAGATTTGTTCCAGCAGACGACTGAATTTAAATTCTGTTTTCTGAATTTGTATGGAATGATTGAATTTATTGAAGTTGAAACTGATTCTAGAAATCAAACTCATGATGCTCTTACCAAGTTTTTATCCTATTAAAACCATATTGCAGTGAAAAGTCCTAGATATTTAGTTTTCTTTAAGATATTAAATTGATACTGGACTCTTGATTTGTTCTGACTTGACTTGCTGTTCTACATTTAGACTTGAGACTTGACTTGAGACTTTGTTGTAATTGTAATATCGCCCTCTACTCTTTAGGGGGCATTGTGAGGATGACTCTCAGTTTGACTGTCATCATGGTGGAGGCGACAGGAAATGTCACCTACGGCCTTCCCATCATGCTTGTCCTGATGACCGCCAAGATAGTAGGGGACTACTTTGTAGAGGTGAGTAAAGGGGCTGGGACACATACACAGCCACACACAGTCACACAGTGTGTGTAACCTCTTTCTTCCTGTCCCCAGGGTCTATATGACATCCACATCAAGCTGCAGAGCGTTCCCTTCCTGCACTGGGAGGCTCCTGCCACTTCCCACTGGTTGACCGCCAGGTAAGATCCTCTCTGATTTGCTAATGGCCAAGTAAGAGCTTTTCTGATTGGATGACTCGTAAATGATACATAAACCATCCAGGGACCTAAGAGAGACAATTCCATGTAAAATCATTTAATTTTATGTGTTCAGTTTTATTTTTAACCGCTCATGCACTTAAACTCTGCTTTTAGATAAATTCTATATAAATCAAGTGTATTATTAGGATTTGACTTCTCTCCGTCACTTTCTTTCACTCTCATTATCACTTTTTCTTCTTCACACAACCTCTCTCTGTTTGTCTCCTTCTCTCCTCTCTCTTTCTCTCTCTCCTTCCAGAGAGGTGATGAGTTCTCCAGTCACCTGTTTCAACCGGATAGAGAAGGTGGGAACCATCGTCGACGTGCTCAGCAACACCTCAACCAATCACAACGGCTTCCCTGTTGTCGTGCACGTTGCCGGTAGCGACGAGGTACTTTTTGTGATGGCCTGGGCCTTGTTCATGATGAGTCGGGTTTGGTTCATCTTCTGTTAGACACCCTCGTTCTCTGGGGGTTGTTGAAAGTGATTCTGGGAAATGTAGGAAAAGGAAGGAAAAGTAAATGACAACACTTCATCACAAAATAACTCATGGAATGCATTGGCCATCACAGATTGATGATGCTTTGTATAACGGTGTATCCGAGGCTTTTTTTGTCCTCCACTACAATGGAAACCTCTTTCATCCATCACCCGTTTCTCTCTTGTCCTCTCTCTCCTTCAGCCAGCAAAGCTCTGCGGCCTCATCCTTCGCTCTCAGCTCATCGTTCTACTCAAACACAAGGTAAGATGAGTGATATGTGGTGTGTGTGTGTGTGTGTGTCTGAGTGAGAGGAAGTGGTCTGATATCGAGGTGCTACATTTTCTGTTGCATTTTTGTATGTGAGATGTGGCCTACTGTTGTGTGTGCATGTAGAAGAGACAAAGTATTTTCAGATACATCATTAGCCCCTTTCACACACGCAGCCTGTTCCATCAATGTGACCGCATGCCATCATGTGTGAACAGCAGCCAGTGTGGAAATACCACTATAATTTTCTGATCACCTTAACCCGAATAAGGTCAAAGTTGTAAGTAAGTAAGTAAGGAGAATCACATTGAGTATTCTGATTGTAGTTGCATTATTGAAGGGCATTTTAGACTGTAAACACCTTATTCAAACTAGGACTCTATCGGAGGATTTTATTCTTTTTGCAACACAAGCAGCGATCCAACTGCTTGACAACGCTCGCTCCGCCTTCCAGCTATTGTGAACTTGTTTCCAGAGGAAAAAGATGACTGACAGCAGAAAAAAGAAGTCCCAACTCAGTCCGATTATTGCTGTCCATGTAAACATAGACATTGTTGTGATAATTTAAATGAAACTGAAAAGCAGCTAGATGACAGTCAGTAAAACCAACTGTTGGGACATTGTAGGTGTTTATGTACATCGCATAAAGTTTCTGTATGCATTCGTGAGAATCCGTATTCGTCCCTCCCTCACCGTCACTGTACTGTGTGTGTGTGTGTGTGTGTGTGTGTGTGTGTGTTTCCTTCCCAGGTGTTTGTGGAGCTGGCCCGGTCCAGACTGACCCAGAGGAAGCTCCAGCTGAAGGACTTCAGGGACGCCTACCCCCGCTTCCCCCCCATCCAGAGCATCCATGTCTCCCAGGACGAGAGGGAGTGCATGATGGACCTCACGGAGTTCATGAACCCCACGCCTTACACCGTGCCACAGGTACACACACGCACATGCACACACACACACACACACACACACACAAATACACACTGCGTATTGTGCTGCCGGTGTACACACACAGACCTGCCACAGGCTTTATAAAGGGTACAACTCGAAACAAAGAACTGCCATGCTCAGCTGGAAAATATCTAAATATGGGTAGAATATATTGCAGACTCAAGGCCGTATTGAATGAAAAAATAATGTCTGTGAAGCAAACATATTTCATCACTTTCACTGGTGTTTCATTTTCATCACTTAATTGTAACTTCGCTGTGTGCTGGTAGGGATTACTTTGGTGCATCCTCCAAATGTCATATATATGCTATCAGTATTGGAAACAAGTAGGAGAGAATTATGGGAAATTATTAGTATCAAAATCCATATTGATGCGTGACTAGTTTCTTTAGGCCTCTGTGGGTATTTAGGTATGCACTTTGTGCTTATGATTGAATCCAAGCCAAATATTATGACTTGACTAAATTGATCTTCATGCTAAAATTGATATATTAGCTTGATTTTGCTCTAGCATATCAAAAGATAGTATGTAGCTCTGTCATTATTCAAGATGTAAATGCCATAGATATAATTTCCATGCTTTGAAATGATGTATGTATGTATGTATGGTGGAATGCAGGATGAAAAGTAAGAACATTTTATTAAATGAGTCCCTCTGTGTGCAGGAGACATCTCTACCTCGCGTCTTCAAGCTGTTCAGAGCGCTGGGACTGAGGCACCTGGTGGTAGTGGACGACGAGAACAAGGTAAGAGAGAGAGAGAGAGAGAGAGTGTGTGTGTGTGTGTGTGTGTGTGTGTGTGTGTTTTGTTCTGAGAAGCTACACCAGAGAATGCCTCTTATTACCATCAGACTCATTATGCCTAAGTAACATTGTTTTAATGCATTCTATGTAAATCATCCTAATCTGGCCCGCAGGTTATTTAACATTGAGCTTGTTAGTTACCATAAAACTGAAAATACTAGACATGTATTGTGCTTGGCTATTATATGGATGCACATTTATTTTATATTAACCAAATCACCGGAAACAGTCTATTTGTATTTAAACATTTCATAGGATTTACATGTCGGCTGTATGCAAAATAAGTTTACAGTGTGCCACTAGAAACAATATGTTGCTGGCACCTTGATCATTTTTCCCATTCACAAAATGGAATGAATGCTAGGGTCAGCCATTGTTAATTTGATGATGATGATGTCATCGCCTTTTTCCAGGTGGTTGGACTGGTGACCCGGAAAGACTTGGCCAGATATCACCTGGGCAAACACGGACTGGAGGAGCTACAGCTGGCACAGACATAGTAGACACATACACACACACACACACATACACACACACACACACACACAGTGGACTTGACTCACATACCGACACACACACCCACGGACTATGACCATGTTCACCCGTTGCCTAGTTACCCGCTGACCCCCAGCTATGCAGCCCGCCAGGATGCCGTCAAGGGTCGAGAGGTCGCTGTCATTCTTTGATGCCAAAACGGTTGCCATGACAACCCCTCCACGACATCCCATCCACAAGTCTGGGTCATTACCGAAACAAAAAAAAAAAAATACAAAAAACAAAGGCATTTAAAATCATACATATTCCTAGGCATTTTTACGTGGTTTATAAATATATGGTTTTGAAATCGTTTAATGGATTATTATCTTAACTACAGACTTGAAGGAAAAACTCTTTACCTTCCCCCGACCCACAAATTCCCTCTGTAAAACCTGCCTGAAACACCTTTTTGTTAACAGACAGACTTAGCCAATGAATGATTTGCTTTGAAAGGATTTTGACCCAGGGGTGTGAGAGATGACTCCCATTATCATTGTCATAATTTGTTCGGTGGCCATTGTGCGGAGGCATCAAGTGATATCTCAGCGCAGGGCTTAGTTGCCACTGCCTGTATTCTCTGGTACTAATTGAGAAAAGGGCTGTGTGTGGTGTGAGGACAGAAAAGCTGGGTCAGATAGAGTTACAATGAAAGGACGTCTTGAGATAAAAACAAACACATCCACTTTGCCACCTAGAAGAGAGAGAACAGTGTTTTGAATGAATTAGATGAAAAGAATAGCCTTGAATCCCTGTCAGCTGATAAACGGTAAACATTTTGCTTTGTTGTGTCCTCCTGAACATCTGCACATCTCTTCTGTAAATGGGAATCTAGTCTTGTTCTTTGTCCTATTCCAGCTCCTCAAAATTGATAATATAACTGGCCAAAATGTAATAAAATGTCCCTCTAAATAGGGTGAAAATAAACCTGTTAATCTAAAGAATTCCCAGTTAATGTAAGAACATAACATTGTTACATAAACTGGGCATTGTTACTTCACAACAGGTGTAAACTGATGATGTCATAATAATATCATAAGACTGTAATAACTTATAATATTTCATTATTTAGTCAATATCATTACATCATCAGTTAGACCTACCCCTTTATGAAGTACTATTTCTGGACAATGTAATAATGTGATGATGTTGCATTATCCGGCAGGTTAATTCATGTAGATGCACATTTTTATTTATTGCATTAGTTATGAAGTTATTACATTATGAGACATTAAAAATTTCAGTCAGTTTGGACTCTTTAAGGTCTTTCATGGTAACATCAGCTGTTTTCCTTTTTTTTTTGGTTCTAGTTTTGCACTGCGTGAAAGAATGCTCTTATTTATTGTTGATGTTGAATGCTAGTGTTTTAAATTTAAAAGAGGGGTTGGGGGGGGGGGGGGGTGTTATGTATGTATGCTGAGACAAAGTTTGGGTTTGATATGAAAGTTTGGGTAAGATGGCAGTTGTCTCTCAGTGCATGGAACTTGAAGATTCAGGACACTGCTTCAGTGGCCAGAGTGTGTTGAGAAAGGAGTGGAGAGTGAATGGCCGCCTCATTATTTGACTTTATCTCATTTGGCCACAAGATGGAGTTTGAGTCAGGATTTAACCAGAGCCACTTACAGCATGACAGAGACCTGGAAACAGATCAGTTCTGTTACGTAAGAGAGCTTTTGAAGGTACCTCTGCCCTCTCTTCCAATTTATATTCAGCACTATTGAACGTATATATATATATATATATATATATATGTATATACTGTCAATAGTAAAAGAAATGGCACTCAGAACTTTTTATCACCACCATATGTTTGCACTTTGACCTACTACTGAAAGACTTTTTTTTTCTTTTTACATTGTTGAGAAATACCCACAAGTGTCCCACAAGAATCACTGTGTGAATGTAAACCTTTGCTCCGTACCTTCTGTTTAAATCATGAAACAGCAGGAAGGATTTCAGTGATTTCAGTGACGTGACGAATTTCTAGCACAGACACAGAAAACATGTCATTCATCCTTATCATATCAGGATCATGGTTTTACCAGACAAAACACACAAATTAAAATTTATAATCACTCATGTTTGTCTTTTTTTTTATCAAACCATTCTTGAATTAGCATCAGTGTTTATTTTTTTTTTCTCTGTGCACTTCAGTTTTGTTTTTACACTTTGCCGTAAATCACAATCTTGTCTCCTTAGCGCTCTTTGTTTTGTTTGTACGGTTCTAGATGTTAAAATATAGACTATGCTGTATTTTATAACCACTTGATGAACCTTTTGTCAACTAATAAAGTTTAAAGTTATCTATTCCTATGTGATATTTGCAACAGACTGATTTTTGTTTTATTTTCTCTCATTTTCTTACCCAAGTTCAAAACAGAATAGGCTACACTATAGATTTATAGTTTACCTGAAGGACTATTAAGACACATATGTATGTAGTTCAGGTTGAGCAGAAATCCCTTTATAAGGCAAAACAGTTTTAGCAGCATCAGAACTTCAAGCTGTATATGTTCAAAATCCCCTCAAAAGCCAGGGGAGAGACTGAAAGATTAGCAGTACAATTACATTACATTCAGCATAAATAAATGACAAAATAAATAAAATCCATAAAAAAGATTAAGATTACAGTAAATTTACATATGCAATGAAAATGTGGAAATATTCATAACTCATATGGCAAAGGCCTACACATATATCCTCTCGATAGACTAGAATACGCATCAAAATATCAATGAAAACTCATAAGTGAACAAAATAGGCTTACACATATATTTTAGTCACTTAAATTCCTATATGAGCAGTAAATTACTGTTCATAGATGACAGTAAACGTCAAGTTTACTGTCATCTATGAACAGTAGTTTACTGTAAGCCTTTTCCTGCTGCCATTGATGTCAAATCAATGGCAGCAGGAAAAGGCTTACACACACTAACTGTTGTTAAATGTTCCCTAGTCCTAGTTATGTCTCACAAAACAAACAAAAAACACGTAAGAAGAGTTTTCTTCACCCACTATTGTTGTACTGCTGCAAATGCCCAAATGCCTGAAAGTACGGAAGAGTATTAGTGCCATTGTAGGTTCTTTTTTCTTTCTTTTTTTTTTTACCACAGCAAGGGGGAGGGGGGTCATAGTCTGAGAAAAAACTTAGAAATACTTAGATTTAAGTCTGAAATTTGCAAGAAAAAAACCCTCAGAAATTTGCAAGAAAAAACTCAGAAATTTCTGAGTTTAGAGTCAGAAATTTGTGAGAAAAAAACACAGAAATAGGAGAAAAAAATGCGAGAATTAAAGTCAAATTATTATTATTTTTTAAAATTTCTGAGTTTTTTCTCACAAATTTCTGAGTATAAGTAGTTTTCTTGCAAATTTCCAACTTTAATCTCAGAATTTCTGAGTTTTTTGTCAGAATATGACCCCCCTCCCCCTGGCTGCGGTAAAAGAAGAAAATTCACCTACAATGGCCCTAATACTCTTCTGTATGAATGACTACATTTACTACATAGGCTGAAGAGGCTCAGGCTATCAGGCGGCAGCTTCGGCCGACTCCCCCGGTCCTCGGCTGGGTGGAGGACAGGACTCTGGCTCGCATGGTCTGCTCCAAGGCCACAGTCTCATTATTCAGATGATTTCATGCCGAGTCGACTAATATGTGATCTAGGACTGAGGCTGGATCCGGTCTGTGTTTCTGCTTCGGGGTGGAAAGCTGGAGGAAAACTGCTCCTATTAAATGATTCCGTACTGGGCCAGTTCATGAAGCTCCAGGTGGCTGAAAGCCTCCCAGGGACACACGACTGTGTAGTCTGCAGGGGGAGAACAAACAGAGAAAGACAGCATTTGCATAATCAGAACAGTACGGAAGAGGATTAAAGTCAGAATTCTGCGATTCTGAGTTTCAAGTCAGAACTCAAATAAAATTTTCACATGTGGCCCTAATCCTCTTTCATCGCACAGTTACCAGGGCTGTAGTACTTGAGTCTGGTCTCGGTCTGGTGCCTAATTTGACCCTGACTTGTCTTGGTCTCGGCCATTATTTGGATGTTGACTCAACTTTTTCCCGCCTATCTAAAAATGTTCCAATTTTTTTTTTTCCACCTTCCATTATTTTGCTCTGATCTTGGTCTTGGTCTCAGTCTTGACCCCCTTTGGCCCTGGTCTTGACTCACACACTACACTACAGCTTGACAGTTACTGTACAGTTAACAGTGTGCTAAATGACAATATAGGGACACAAAGGGAGCATTGCATTCTTTACTCATGGTTGCTCCTAATGTTGGGGATCTACAGGGTTTCTGTGGGCCTTGAAAATGCCTGAAAGTTTGTGGATTTGGGAAATATAAAAAAAGTCCATAAAGGTTTTTGAAAATGAATGGAAGGCTTTGAAAGTGCTTGATTTTTTATTAAAATATAGAGCCAAAATTCATCAATATGCCTCAGCTCTGGATCTCTCAACACTTCACATCCTGAGGAAAAACCCTGTGATGGAGATTTGCGTTGATGCAGCAGCAGTTTGAAAATGAAGGATTTCACCAGCATTTCTTGACTTGAGAAGACCAGTAAGAAACGAGGCCACTATGATGTCTAATGTTGACCAATGTCAAGTCTTAAACTTTTTTTAAACATTAAACATTTTGGGTAATCAAAGTACACCAAACAAGATATTGAAAGTCATTAAAAAGTCCTTGAATTTGATGTCCAAGTGAGTGTGGGAACCCTGGATCTCAGGTCAGCAAAATGCCCAAAATGTAAAGTTACATAGAACAATATATGCTGACTCACAGTACAAGAAGACACAACTTTATACTCTATAAAGCAGGTAGGATGGGTCAACTTGGCAATTTGGGTCAAACAGTAGCTGCAAATAAGTAACTATACGATTCATCCCAGATCTCATGGAGAGACAGCGAGATTTCACTTCTGAAAGATGGAGAACTGAGTTGGAGAGAGGGATGAGGATTAGGAGAAGAGGGATAATGCGCTCACCAGTACCGAGCCCATCCATTCCAGGGATGTCATCCCCAAATCTGAAAGAAGAAAAACATTTGTTTCCACAGACAGAACTAACAAACAAGAACTCTTTTCTATTGGAGAAGCACAAGCCCCTTTACCCTTTGACTCCCTTCTTGGGGGGTTTGCTCTTGAACTTTGGGGCCGTCCTCTGTTTGAACTTGAGGGGTCCTCGTCGGGGGGTGGTGGGGCCGCCCGTCACCTTGGTGGGGACGGTGACCTCGCTGACGCTGACGTCCGAGCCGGAGCTGCTCATACCGACTGCTGGGTCGTCTCTGCTGGCTCTGTTTGGGACCGTCCCGCTTCTCTTGAAACAATCTTCTTCGGGTCCTTGTAGGTTTTTTCAGCGGCTTCTTGGAGGTGCCTCGATGTCTTACGCCGTCTTTCCGAAGGATTGCTTTCCTCTCTTTTTTCTTAAAGATGCCTCTCTCTCTCTCTCTCTCTCCTCTTCTTCCTCTTCCTCTCCAGTTTTCCTCTTTCGTCTCTCTTTCAGCCTTCCCTCTCTTCTCTCTCTTCTTCGGTTGTGGTGGTGTTGTTCAAGCAGCTGAGATCTGCACGCTTAAAAAGGTTTAAATACCCTCCTGACTACAACCCCCCCCCCCCCCGCCCCACACACACACACACACACACACACACACACTGTCCACCCCCTGCGGCTGTCGTCACCCTGGCAACAGTAGATTGGGATGACACAGCAGCGAATTGGCTTGCGCCCTAAGAGTCACAACATTCTGTCTTTTCATTCATAAATTATCAGCCTGAAATACGGGACATGTGGTGGAGGGGCACATAACACATACCCCCCCCCCGCCCACACACACACACACACTTCCGCCCCAATTTTGGCACTCACAAGTATCGGATAATTGACGACTTCAGTCTAGAAATATCGGTATCGGCCTTCAAAAACCTTTATCAGTCCAACCCTAATTAAAAAACAGACACACGTAAGTACAGTAACAACCTACAGAGACAGAATGACATAAGCATACACACACACACACACACACACAGATTCCTGGTGGCAGATGGCAGGTGGGGTCTGGGCCAAAGACCACAGACTGACAGATTGACAATCTGACTGAGATCAATTAATTAGAAGAGGGGTGATCTTCATTGACATTACACATCTACAGCTCCCCAACCCCCCCACACACACACACTCACACATAACCCCCACCTGCACACACAGATGTCCTTCTCATTCACACACACACAACATACGGACAGACAGGTGTCTGACACCTACCATGTTGTGTTGCCCAACATTTAGATCCAGTGACACTGAAACCAATAGAGGAAAAGCGGTTCCTGTCAGTTCGGGGGCCCGCTGCATATTCATTGGTCGTAATAATAGATAAGATACACATCAGCATTGACAATGTATATATGAAACAATCATTTCCAAACCACTATATATCCATTTATTTGTTCATATATCCAAAAAACAAACAAACTTCATTACAGCATTTTTACAATATAAACAAACACATATTAACCAAAGAATTAAGTTACTTATTGTTATTGGAAAGATCCATTTGTTTTAATTTTATGCTATCAATCATTTTGGAAGTGTTGCGTCTTGTTTTTCAAATGGTGGATATTTCATTTCAGGACTGAAACATATTACATTGTATTATACTGTATAAAATACAATATGATAATATAGCCACATGCGCCAATGACGGGGTTCAAGCACCTGATGACCTCTAGGGTAAATGTGTGATGTAGACACCAAATGTTGCACATTTCCTCAGAGTTGGTACCTGCACCAAATTTGGTTAAGATAGCACAAGGCGTTCATGAGTTATGGCTCATTTTGTCACATATGTGCTACGCCCTACAATTGATTGGCCTATAGCGGCCAAACGATATGGAGTACAATAAATCTTTTGATAACTTTTAATCATGGGAGTCCAGAGATCATGCATACCAAATTTGGAGATGATTGCCTCAACGGTCTAGGAGGAGTTCGCAAAAATAGGTTTTTGAGAAAATTCAAAATGGCGGAAAATCTCATATGGCGCCAATGGAATTTTGCTTCTATGATGTATAGTTACTGAGTTATGGGCATTTCAGTTTTAAAATGTTGCTGTAGCGCCCCCTATGGCCGAAATGACAGCAAATTCGGACTTCTACCTCAGAGTCAACACCTGCACAAGTGTACCAAATTTGGTGAAGTTAGCACAATGCACTCATGAGTTACGGCAATTTTTGTAAAATAGACCCTGCCCACAACCTTTGACTAAACTTTGGAAGCCAATTATATCAGAACGGTAAGGAATATCAAAAATATTTTAATAACTTTTAGTCATGGGTGTCCAGAGATGAAGCACACCAAATTTGGAGACAATTGCCTCAACGGTCTAGGAGGAGTTCGCAAAAATAGGTTTTTGAGAAAATTGGCGGAAATGGGCGGGAGCTATATGGATAGATGCGTAATGACCCATGGAATCCAGGGAAAAATAATTTGGATTCTACGACATACGGTTCAGAAGTTATGGACCAAAACCTATAATGGCTTGTCATAGCGCCACCATCAGGTCGATTGGTGTAATTTTTTTTTCCTGAGTAGTGGTTCAGATTTCCAACCTATCTGGAGAGTTTGGCTGCTGTGGGGCTTATGGTTTCTGAGCTCCAGATACTTTTAGGGAAGAAGAAGAAGAAAAATAATAATACGAACAAAAACAATAGGCTTCCCAGCACTACGTGCTGGGAACCCTATGATATTAATTAATGTTAATATGTATAGTTTTGTTAAATTAAATATCCACAGATTAAAAACAAAATTTAGTACTTTTGAAAGGATACTAAGCAAAATGCGTGTTTGGCAAAATGAGAAGTTTACCAACTGGATCCTCTATTGGATGAGGTGACCGAAATATTGAATGAGGTGTTTTTTTTTTCTTTCCCAAAACAAATTTATTACATTTTAGATTGGTTCTTCACATCATCCTTGTGTATAACAAATTGTATTCTGTATTATATACTGTATAGATTATTCTTCAGATCTGAAATCAGTTCAGCTCTCCTAATAAAGCCTTGATAAAATCAGGTCACTGTTTTCCTGTGGTGAGACAGAAGGAGACAAATGGAGTCACTGGATAGAGAATAAGAACTTGACCTTTGGACCCACACTGAGAAATAATGTGTTTTTCGCTGCCTCTTTTATGTCACACTCTGATTTTCTTTACTTAAATAGTTAATTTTACAGTCATACTTTGTTTTTAATGTTTCTTGTTCAGCACTATGTAACCCCCCCCCCCCTTTTGTTTTTTTTCCCGAAAACTGCTATACAAATAAAGTTTATTATTTAGTTTTCCATTAAATTAAGTTGATTCCCAACTAATGCTTAACGCTGCCAATTCATTAAATCCTGTTATTTGTTGGCCTATTATTCATTATTCATTATTCATTAACTACGATTACATAGAATCCCTTACAGTAAAACAACAGACAAAACAAGCATCATACCCGTGGCTAGTTTTTTTTTTTTAAATGAATAAAGAAGAATCAGATATCCAGCTTTTGAAAAAGTAATACCTACTCTTGCAAGATGATAACACAAAAAAATAATACTTTCTAACGCACAGTCAGTAACTTAAAGGAATACACCAGGTTTTTCGGAGATTGGCCTGTTGGTCAACTTGGCTGTTAAGTGATGAGAGTATAGACACCAAAATGATCCATGTGTCCCCAGTAGATCATTCACACCAGTGCTCCATGCTAACACTTTAGCATACACTATGTTGAGTGATAGTAGCTCCATGCTATCTCTTTAGCATACACTATGTTGAGTGATAGTAGCTCCATGCTATCTCTTTAGCATACACTATGTTGAGTGATAGTAGCTCCATGCTAACACTTTAGCATACACTATGTTGAGTGATAGTAGCTCCATGCTAACACTTTAGCATACACTATGTTGAGTGATAGTAGGCGACTAGCATTATCTCAAAACTGAGAAAATGAGAACTTGTAGCAGCTCTAAAGCTAAATGGTAAGTAATCTTTGTGTAGGAAAGTGGATCCTCTATATTTTAGAGATATTGAATGACCTTCAGCTTACTGAAGAACGTTTTTGAAGAGAATTCAGCCTTCATAAATTCCAAAGTGCATTTTTTATTGATGATATCCCATTTTCTTTAGCCAGGGTTGCAATTTTCTCACTGTGTTGACCCATCACTGCTGAGTGAATATAGGGGAACCTCTGGTAAACACGTACATGGCTGTGTGATTGAGTCTTCTCAGATGAGCTTCGCTATCAACTCGCTCAAACAAGCTACTTCTCCCAATTCCATTAACCATACGCTTGAGCCGGGCCTAAGGAGCTTTGCCAGAGAAAATCCTCTCACCTCAATCTCATCCAAAGACAGATTGACGTCTGCTGGACAGAGAATGTGACAGTTGATAACAGGATAAAAAAGGGCTTATTTCCAAAAACTCAAAGATCATAAAGAAAAGTTACTTATACAGTACATTCAGCATTCTATCATAACATGCATTCAGACAGCATAGCATACTCCTCTACTCCATATTGTGTGTTTACCCCACACAGTTTGCAGTGAAACATGACGCTAACAGCAACATAAAAGCAAATAGTGCTGATTGTGATGAATGAGCCGAGTGGAGATTAGAGTTAGATTACAGGTTGTTAATCAGAGATAAAACAGCATACGATGCTGAACCGCACAGCGCGGCCTCAGGGGAGCAGGTGCTGGGATTCACTTACTGCACAGCTAATTCACTCACACACAAACAAACGGCAGGCAACGCATAGCAAAAGTAGCATGTATGTACAGCATGAACATAAACACGCAGGGATAGATGCAAGCATGCATGAATGTCGGTATATATACTGTATATATGCACACACAAGCTAATTCCTGTATACACAAATGCGGGCAATGCAGAGCAAATATAGGCATGCATAGAAACATGCACACACACACACACACACACACACACACACACACACAACCAAGCCCTGGTTTATTTACTGACATTTCTCAACTGAAAAAATTAGAAGTGACATACAACAGAAATGAATGGAAGACAATAATGAATGAAAGTGACAGCAATATTTGACCATTCAATACATTACATACACACAGAGAGACAAGGGAAAAAACAGAAAAACAAAAAAACCAGCAAAGAATGATATGTAGAATACAACAAATACACACTGAACATTAAACAAACAGTGTGTTCGTCATAATCATATAAAGCTCCTATTGGCTCAAAAGAATTCCCATTATATAGTGATAGATGTGCAGGTTAACCATATTACCTGTAATTAGAAACTTGTGTCTTCACACACACACACACACACACACACACACACACACACACACAGATTTTAGATGCAATTCCTTGCAAAAAAAAAAAAAAAAATCAACTTCCCAATAGATAGTAGACTGGAAGTTATGCAGCAAAAGCAGTGGGCAGAAATAACAAAATATAATCTTCCAAGAGCAAGCAGCCCACAGGGGCTATGGTAAATAATTTATAGGTTATAATGATAATAATATAGATTATTGAATCCACCAATTCATTTGAGGACAATATGGAGAAATACCTACCTGGCTTACCTTTAACTGATAAACACTGGAATAGATACTGTAGTTTCCACAGGAATTTGCAATTGTACGATTGTTACATTTTTTTGGAGCAACTCAAACATGTAGCTCAATATTGCAAAGGCTTGCAACCGTGAATGAATCAGATTACTTTTACTGCATGAAGCCAATATATTCTATAATGAAAAAAGAAATATATATATATACGCACAATCAATCATAACACACACACACACACACACACACACACACACAAACACACACACACCCTGCCCACTCTCTCTCAGTCTCCGCTAGGTGGCAGAAAGAGGCAACATAAATACACACTTGCTAATTGGAACTACAAAGATGCCAAATTGCTTCACTGCAAACTATCCACTGTTAAATATTTAAATGCACTGATTCTTAACATAGTTTACTAGGCAAAACTGATAATCATTCTCTGGCTGCTTTGACTCAAACAATGCGGCTGTCAGCAACAGTTTCTTCAGTAAAGAAACGGATGTAAGAAGAATAAACTCACTTGGGAAGTCACAGATAGTCAAGAGATAATTCACCGGCCCTCAGCACTTCCTGCGCTCTCAGCACATGTGACTTTTATTCCCCGAGTGTTGACTGGCAGGTTGCCAAAAATTGTGCCGCCCCTCATCCTGCGATCGAGTCTTCTTCACTCCACTTGGTGCGAGAGTTGCCTCTGTTGCGGCTGGAGTTCTTGATAGCTCAGTCGTGGGAGGGGAGAGCATTTTGTTCATTCCTTTACCCCAACCCTCTGGTCACAAACCTGACTGTCTAAACCCTTGTGGTATGAAGATAACACCTCACCACACCAAGCTTTTCCTTGGCTCTTTCTGGCTGAGCAGTTTTACCTTTTTCAGAGAACTGTGGAACAGGATCACAAGCATGTCTTAAAGGACTTTACAGAGAACGAGCCTACCTAGATCTAACTAATCAACAATCAATCACAGAAGAAAATTATGTAATACAGTATGCAACAAAATAAAACACAAGGAAACAAAGCACAAGACACAAAATAGCATGTTGGAGAGGCCCGCCTAACCAGCCTAGCCTAACCTACCCGGCACAACCTTAGACCCTCAGTGAAGACAAGGGAAAACTCCTAAGAAAAACCTCCTAAGAAAAACCTCCTAAGAAAAACTACTAAAAAATGCAAGAAACTTTGGGAGGGCCAAGTCAAAGAGAAATCACCACCAGGACAGCTGAGCGTGCAATAGGTGCCCGGGACAAAACAGTAACATGGACAATGACAATGAGATAAGAAAACCAGCATCCGCCTCCACTGCCAGGTACACCATCATTTAGCCGACCCTAAGCCATAATGACTGGTTCTTATTCACCCCACTTGGTGTGAGAGTTGCAAGTCTTGTCATTTGTGTTATGTTATTGAATGAACTGTGTGGGGAACATCATATTGACTTGAATTTAGGTAAAATTGACTCTTGTCCAAAAACGTGAAGTAGACCTAGACCTATGTGTCCTTGTTAGTTGGTAGCCGTTGGTAGTGGCTAATGGCTAACTAGCTTGCTGGGCAGCTACATTTTTGAAAAAAGTGTTAATTTACACAATTTCTGATATTCTAATTTACCTAACAACTGCTAGTATCCAAATATGACAATGCTGCAGAGAACTACAGGCTTGCCAGGCTGAAATACACTGCTTGTATCAAGCCTTTTATGCAGCCCAGTACTATTAGCTAGCTTCAAAACAGCCTAAAGACTGCGCAGGCAGCAAATCCATACAAGAGAACGGTCTGCTAGGCAGCAAAATGACTTGGAGCCCTCCAGGCAGCCAAGTATTAATAGATAGCTTTGAGACAGCCTAAAAAATGCTAATCAATGAGCTCTACCTGCCAGGCTGAAAGGCAGTGCAGGAGGCAGCCTGACAGGCAGCAATGCTGTTGAGCCTTTTAGGCAGCAAGTTATTTGTAGACAGCTTCTGGACAGCCAAAAAAAAACCTAGGTAATGGACACAAGCTTTCAGGCAAGTCTCCTAGGCAGCCAAATAATATTAGGTAACTTCAAGGCAGCCAGGCAACCTACTTGTCAAAGAAGTCAGGTAGCTGATCAGTAGCTGCGAAGATGTCAGGCAGCTGTCAGGTTGACATAATGTTCCCAACACAATTTTTATTCAGTACCATAAAACAAACGACAAGATTTGCAACTCTTTTACCCAGTGGGGAGAAAAAGGCTCGATCGCTGCCGAGGCGAGGATTGCTTGTGGTTGGCTATGGGCAGGTTCACTCCAGGCGTGTTTGGAGCGGTTTATTCCAACTCTGTCGCATTTATTCCTTTAGTTCAGTTCGTTTGGGCAGGTTAGAACAATGCCATTCAACCTCAGGTGTCCACCACATAAAATACAGGTGTTGGTTCTCTTCTAAGCAAATTGCATTAAGGTTCGCTAGATGTGAGAACATAATCTGTACATGAAACAACACCAAAAGTCCAGTCCAAAATTTCTAACCTCACTAACCTCTAACCAACAAGCTAGTTGCAAGTCTATGTGATCTATGTGATGTTCATACTTCCTGGTTGGCTTGTAATTGGGCAATGTGAACCTAAATGAACCAAATACAAAAATGCAACAAAGTAAGCTTTTGCACTCTGGTTTGGACCAAAAAAAATGAACTGTAGAGATCACACCCTCAGACAGGGGTGTCAAACCATGTACGCAGGTTTTCAGACAACCTGCTGTAGTCTTTGGTTGGAATGAACACCTGCATACTCTCATAATCTCTGGTTTGACACCCCTGCCCTAAAGGGAAGAGTGGGGCGGGCCCACTGCTGCCTTCCAGCTGACACTCAGGGAATAAAAGTCCCTTGTGCTCTGTGTCGGTGCGACAGAGGAGCTGCAAGACTTCTGCTGCCTGCACAACTTTTGAAAGTTCCTCACGTTCGTCCGGAAAGGTAAAACAAGTTTCAAATTTGGTTAAATTGAGAAATTATACTAACAAAAAGCGATTGGCATTATAATCTTAGTTGGTTTTGTAGAATTAAAGATGAGGCTGAAGAAGATCACTTGGATGATGATGATGATGAGTTGGTGCCCTCAACCTTAACTGTAACTTTTACCTCAGCATTGATTGACGAAAACTATTATTCCTTCAAATCTGCCTGGGAGTAGTTTGCTATGCAAGTTCAGCTAATGAAAGCATAGCAGTGCTCTTGCCAAGAGCGAAGCCAGCAGAAAAAGGTCTGGGACAGACTCACAGGTTAAAAAAACACGCCGGTGTATTGGCTTTTTTAAAAATCAAGAAATACACAGAATGTTTCTCTTTAGCAATATTTACTCCGAGCATGACTATTCTTCTTCTTGTCCTTCTTGTTCGTCATGTTCTCGGTCTTCTTCTTCTTCTTATTACTATTGCTGCCATCATCATTGTTATTATGCTATGTAGAGATTGTGTTGGAAAAGTTTAAATGTGTAAATGTGCATAATGTGGCTTGACTTGTGTAGGAAATGAGTGTGAGCTGCGAACAGGTCTGAAACCGCTGATTCTGTGTTGCAACATGCCTCATCACACCACTTCCTCTGCCGTACACCTCCTCTTTCAGTGTGTGTGTGTGTGTGTGTATGCATGACATGGATGTGGGTAAGTGAGCGAGTGCAAATAAACACCTATGCATATGTGAGTCCACCTGATTGACAATATTCTCTGATTGAATAGGCTTGTGCATGGGAATGTGTGTGTCTGTGTGTAAGCGTGTGTATGTTCCAATGTCTATATGCATTCATGTGTATATGTGTGTGTATCCTGTGCATCTGCCTGTGTGAGTATGTACAGTACATCTATGCATAAGAGAAGAGCAGTAATGTGTGTGTGGGTATCTGTGTGACTATCTGTGTGTATTCGTTCATGTGTGTGTATAGTAGATACAGTATGTGTGGATGCTCTTGTAAACGTCCATGATATACAATCTGGGGGGGCTGACTTTGATGAATGGAGACATACTGTACATTCACATAATATTCACTCATTCCCTGACAAAAACAAAAGAAAATCGGCCTATTATTTATTCATTCATCCCCTGACAAACTTGATTAGCACCCCCGATTACCTTTGTACTTATTCAATCATTGCCTGACAAATACCTTTGTATTTATCCATTCATTACAGCCCGACAACTACCTTTACCACATCAAATTATTATTCGTTCCCCGAGCAAAAATAATGTCAGGATTATTCAAGTCATTCTCAGTCTGAGTAAACCCAGGCGGTTATGGATGAATGGGCTCCAAATGAGCCAGGTTATTCTTTCCACACAAAGCAGAGATAAATGTTCCCCACCCAATATGCTGTCGGAAAACCGTTTAGACGCTGCTTATACACTCACCCCAAGTGTATAGCTTACTTACAGTATGTGTGTGTATGTGTGTGTGTCAGAGAGAGAGAGAGAGAGAGAGAGAGAGCGACAGACAGAGGGAGAGAAAGCAATTACCACAGTTTATATACCCCCAGCTTAATGGAATAATTTGCCAAATCAATGCAGATTACACTTGCAAATCCATGTGATATCAGTTTGCAAATTCAATTTGAGTGCTGTTACTGTATGATAATTGTTTTGCCTCGGTTGTCGGCGGCATCTGTCCACCTTAACCAGATGATAGGGAATGATGATAGGAGACTATTTTAAATTAGTTCTAATGATGATTTTCTTTAAACGGTAAGAGAGATAACCACTTGCTTTCTCCAGTCCCAGGAAGTGTCATCATGCAAAATCTGCACTTCTTGCCCAGACCATTGACCATTAAGCACGGAGCAGCTTTACTTGAGCAATGATGTAACACTCTGGCGGCCATATTGGAGGTCCTCCTCTCTTGGACAACAATGGTTGTGAATGGCTGATTGTGTTTCGAAACATACAGCTTGACCAGAAATGAATAGGCAATTAGGCTTGGTGACTTTCTGTCCTGTCTTTGACGGGGAGCTGATCGTTTCCCCACTGGTACCTGATCGATTTTGTGTTTATGTCAGATAATGTCAGCTTTTTTCCACATTAGCGTAACTAGCTAACCATCACTGTCTTGTTAACACATCTGATTTGCACACTAGCTAACGTATACAAGCTAGCCTTAGTAGTGGCTAGCTGTTGCATGTTAACATTAACATCAGTTGCTTTACCAAATTAGCCTGCTGGCTAGTTAGCAAGCTAACAAAGGCAAAAACCAGCAATTCAGGTTAATTACAACTCGTAGTGTTTTGGAGTAGAAACTAGGACCAAAACGAGACAAAGAGTCACATTAGAGTCACTTTAACATACATTTGGAAACATATCTAGCTCATCAAACTACTTACTCTTACCTATAACATTACTGAATTGACCTACACCCACGCTGCAACAATCTTTTTCAGGTATCTCTCTGTTTTCCACTGGATTTCACTGGAGTTCATGGTAGCTTGGGAGGGGAGAGCAGTTTTTATTCCTTTCCCCCAACCCTCCGGTCACAAACCTGTCTCTCTAGCCCTTGTGGTATGAAGATAACACCTCACCACAGCAAGCTTTTATCAGGTTTTCCCCGTTTTCCAGAAAAATGTGGAAGGGGCCGGGCTGAACCCTGAGGGGCTCCTTACATGCAGACACACTTTATGACACCGTCCGCGGCTCGGTGTTCAAGCACACGTTTTATAGATCCCGCTCACCCCACTGGGGACCATTGCTGCTACTGATTTATATTCCCATAAAGCAATATGAACATAATGGGTTTATGGCACTGCTTGCTTTAGGACAGACAGCAGAAAGACCCACTGCTGACACTGACAGGGGTGATTGGTAGGGCAAGGCAGCGCTATTGTAGCAATTTTTGGTGTCGTTAACCATTTTAAAATGATGGATTCTCACAATGAGGTCTCAAGATTTCTACTAGTTTAAGGGGATTTTTATGGGGGAAAGCAACTCAGCACAGTCTGACTCTAGTATATGTACTGTAGATACTATTGCCTATTGATTGCAATACCAACTGACTGATTGATCATGTGATAACAGTGGTTGGTAATGGTGGAAGGCCTCAGTTTCTCTGAAGCCTAAATTCATCTCTGCTCATTGACTTATGAGAGAACAAAGATGTTTTGGGCCTGAGATGCTATTTGGTGAATTCCCCACAGGCTTGTTAAGTGGAACACTTCAGAAAATGATCTGGGCTGATTTTATAGGGGGAAAGGGGAGGAGAGGAGAGGACAAGAGAGGAGAAGAGAAGAGAGAAGAGGAGAGGAGAAGAGAGGAGAGGAGAGGAGAAGAGAGGAGAAGACAAGAGAGGAGAGGAGCAGAGAGGAGAGTAGAAGAGAGGAGAGGACAGGAGAGGAGAGGAAAGTCTTGCTCTTCTTCTTTTCTCCTGGCTCAGTTCTGTTCTGATTGTTTGCGTGTCTGCTTCCTCCTCTCACTCTGCTTGCATGCACTCGCTCTCTCAAACAGGAAGTGTATGCAAACCTTGCATCCTGTTTGCCAACAGTTGAGAAAACGAGTCAAAAGTGATGAAAACATTCAGCAGGTCTTGGAGAAGAAATGACAAAGCTGCAATGGGTTCCAGGATTGCACACATAGTCAACGATAAATATATTCAGTGATATCCAAAATAGACCAGTAGACCAATCAGATGTCAGTATTAATTAAAAAAAAACAAGCAATTGCTGTAACATTTTTGGCCTTAGCACCATGAGAAAAAGAGAGTGCAGGTATTTCTCTTAATGTTCTCTATGCGGCCGAGTGAAGAAGATTTTTGAGTTTCTCCCCACTTGTCTCAGTCACCGCAAGGCTTAAAATCCTCCTTCATCCCGCCTACTCTCCTTCATTATCTGCAGCTCTCCCTCATGACCGAAGCGGATTTACTTAGGTGGAGTCATTAAGGCGTCGCAGATTTTCCTCTGGATTCATCTGCTCCGTCTGCTCCGGAAAAAGCAGCTTGTCTTACGCTTGCAGAGCTAGACTGTGGCTCAGATCGTCATGTCAGGGTTAGACTGGTTTCTGTGGTGTGTGTTGAGGCCAGGTTGAGCCGTGATGCAGCAAAATCTCATGACTGCAGCTATAATTCATATGCAACATCTGATCAGGAGGAACATCAGCACCTTTGTAATGGTTTTATACTTACCTTCAGCTACAGCTTGACATTTATGACTGAGTTTGACAGGTTCGAAATCAGAAAATATCAGAAAAAAAAAAGTTTTTACCTGTTAAAAATCAGATAATCATGAACAATTTTGGGCTTTCTTTGGGTTTGAGCTCACAAAAAACTGTTGCTCACACTCACACTTCAAACACTTCAAACTCTCAGGCATGTGTCAGGCTCTGCCTTCAGCCTATAGCATGTATGTTTTGCAATTTTAGTTAGTTTGGAATGACTAACTTGTCCTAACTTGTGTAGATCCAGACAGCGGTCCATTAACACATGCCTTAGTTTTGAGTAGTGGGACTTAGATTCACACACACACGCACACACATGCTAAATACGTATGTGCAAAATAAATACTCTAAAGTGTTTATTTGCATGTCCTCTAGTAGAATAAACAAACTACATGCTTGACATGGAGCCAATACTAACTGAGTAAGAATTAGTATGGTTAAGTTATGGTTGAAACTAGGATTTGACTGATATGAGTTTTCGAAGGCTGATAACGATATCAATATTTTTGGATTGAAGCTGCTGATAGCTGATATTTTATGCTGATATATAATATCTTCAATTTTTTCTATTTTCATGCCAAAAAATTATAAGTAGAAGCTTCTGAAACAGCATTTAGACCATCATGGGACACTAAAACTCTCCACTGAAACCCAGACTAATGAAATTCCTTTAGGAAGGTTAGCAGCTCTTTACGGCTTATTTAATAAAAAGCCAATATTGGCCCCATATATCAGTGTAAGTCTAGTTTAAACACCTCTCTCTCTCTGTCTCTCTCTCTCTCTCTGCCTCTCTCTCCCTCTCTCAATTTCAATTTTATGAAAGTAAAGAATATTGCAAAGCATCAAGATACAAGCTGCACTCTCTCTTTCTGCCTCAGTCGCTTTCTCTTTCTTTGTCTGCTTGCTCACTTCTTTCCTCACTAATTCTTGTCTTCTTCCCTTTATCACTCTCTCTCTCTTTCTCACTCACGCACACACACACACACACACACACACACGCACACACACACACACACACACACAATATCCCAGACAACTTTCATTTATCAAACTGGCCCATTTCAGTGGGACTCAACAGAAAAAGAACTTCACTATTACAAACCTGCACTGTATCATTTTACTTATTTTTTCATGAATTATTATCAGGACAGGACAGAATCGGGTCGGCTTAGAATTGATTTGTGTCATTTGCAATTTTAACTGTGAATTTGAACACATTTGGGGAAAGAAAAATTCAATTTAGTGGGTTTTTTTTCACTTTACTGATTTGGACTAAATTCTGAATTGACTCCAACCCCAATGTACAGAGAGAGAGAGAGAGGGAGAGAGAGAGAGAGAGAGAGAGGAGTTGTCTCATACAACATGCTACATGACAGGTGGACAACCTCTGAATGACAGATTAATGAGGGACCACGTGTGTGTGCAGGCGTGCATGCAAGCATGTGTGTGTGTGTGTGTGTGTATGTGCATGCACGTGCGTGCATGTGTGTGTGTGTGTGTGTGTGTGTGAGACTATCAAGAGGCAGAAGCAGCTCCTTTTGTATTCCACAGTACGCTTCCCTCATCGCTCCGGGGGTATCAGAAGAGAGGAGAGGAAAGCAAAATAGAGGAGAGAAAAGGAGAGGAGAGAGGGAGGAGGAGAAGAAGAAAAGGGGGGGAAGAAGAGGAGGAGTGAGTGGAGGAGGTGGGGGGTGCGTTCGTTTGAGAGGAAAAAAGATGAGAGGAAACAAGGGAAAATGGATCGAGAGTCATGATTGAAGGATATTGCTGACAGGGTGTGGTCAGTGAAAGACAGAGGGAGATAAAGAAGAGGGGGGGGGGTGGATAGCAGAAATAAGATGAATAGAGAGACAGAGAGAGAGGGGGAGAGAGAGAGATGGCGTGACACAGTGATGAATTGCACCCGGACAGATAGAGAGAGGGGAGGGGAGGAGGGGAGGGTGAATCCCACATGAGAATTCATACATAAGGAAAGTGATGGAAAAATAAAGAGGAAATAAAAAAAAGAAGGAAGGAGTTGAGGTGTGTGGGAACGGGAGAGAGAGAGAGAGAGAGAGAGAAAGAGATATACTTTTTTTTTCCTATATCTATATAAACAATACATAGCCATTTGTCATTCTGTATTTTAGTTTTCTGCATTGCACTCCAGTCTTTCACGCCAGTAAAAGATAATTTCTGAATTGAACTGAGTTGAGAGAGAGAGAGGTAGAGAGAGAGAGAGAGAGAGAGAGAGGTAGAGGGAGAGAGAGAGAGAGAGAGAGAGAGAGAGAGGTAGAGAGAGAGAGAGCGAGGAAGGGAGGGAGGGAGAGAGGGGGGTAAAGGATGAGCTCATTGCAGTCTCTGGGCTGATGACAGAGAATGGAGGAGGAGAGGGAGGGAGGGGGGGATGGAGGGAGGGAGGGGTTCGCTGCTCGTCTGTGAATCGATAGCCAGCGTCTGCGCCCTGGAATACCATCTAAGGCAACACGCATGCTGCTGCTGCCTCCGCTGCAGACGGCTCCACCGGCGTCTCCCTGCTGCCGTTAGCCGTTAGCATCCCTATGTAAAAAACAGCTGCCGGTTAGCGTGTTAGCATCAGGTGTGAGATTGCATCTTTTTTTGGTGGGGGGGAGGCTGCAATACCTGACTGCTACTTTCCTACAAGCAAAGAAGAAGAAGAAGTGTAGTGTAGAAAGCTGACTGCTGTCTGCTCTCTCTCTCTCTCTTGCTCGCCCTCCCTCCATCCTCTCTCTCTCTCTTGCTCTTTCGCCCTCTCTCTCTCTCTCTCTCTCACATACACACACACACACACTGTCCCCGTCTCATCCACACCCACACCCAAGGATACCCTCTCTCTCTCTCTGCCTGTGTCTCTCACTCCCTCCCTCCCTCTCTCTCTCTCTCTCTTTCTCCGTCTCCTCTTTTTCTCCCTCCCTTACTCCCTTTTTTTCCCCTCTGGAGAGGAGATGCTCGCCTGACCCCCTGTCTTTTCTACTCTAAAAAAAGACTCTTTTTTTGGATGCTGTACACTTTAATCGGTCGCTGCGCTGGTACTTTGCTGCTACCTGTGGAGGTTCCCTGGTTCTCTGGTTCTTCTTCACCCAGCCGTCGCAACGAGCGCAGCCCCAGAGAGAGGCACCATGCTGGGCTTGGACGTGTGTGAGTTTGGGGGTCAGGTGCTGGAGCTGCTGTGGCTTACCATGTGCTACAGAGGTGAGAGGGGATGTGGGATCGTGCGTGTGTGTGTGTGTGTGCGTGTGTGGGTGTGTGTGTGTGCCATAGTGAATTAACTTCAATCATGACAGTTATTACTGTGTGTGAACTGTCTATTGTACAGTATTTAATTTGTAGCATACATAATGTTGAAATATATATCATGGATCTGTGTGTCCGTGTGAAGAATGTGCATCTGTGTGTGTGTGTGTGTGTGTGTGTGCCATACATCTCTATCCTGGCGGGTGTGGACATTTTTATGTCTGACATGAAACGCTGCCAAGACAAGCCAAAGGTGGCAGATCGATAGCTATTGATCACGCATCCTATCCCCCTGTGTGTGTGTGTGTGTGTGTGTGTCTGTGTGTATGTGTGTGTGTGTGGTACCTGCTTTTGTAATTACGTTTCTGCACACACACAACAGGGTGTGTGTCTGTGGGAAATGTTGGGAGTAGGGAACAGTTGTGTGCGTGCGTGTGTGTGTGTGCGTGCGTGCATGTGTGTGTGTGTGTGTGTGCATGATGGACCATGGACACACTGTATGCAGGAGTCAAATGATGTCACCAAATTCTGCTATTAAATCAAACAGTATATTTTCCTTTTGTGTTTGCAACAGTATTGTGTTTGCAAGGCAGCTTTGTGTTTGTGTGTGTTTGTGTGTGTGTGAGTGTGTGTGACTGTGTGTGTGTGTGTGTGTGTGTGTGTGCCACACTGCAGTAGTGCTGAGCGGGTACAGATGGTGGAACAGTCCTGGGGTTTCCCCTCACACAGGTGTGTGTGTGTGTGTGAGAAAGAAAAAGAGAGAGACAGAGAGATAAAGAGAGAGAGAGAGAGAGTGAGAGACAGAGAGAGAGATAAAACAAGTAAGTGGGAGGGAGAGAACGACGCAGACAGAGAGAAGTGCTGCCAGGCAGGATTTGGCATTCAGAGATAGAGAGAACGGGAAAAAGAGAGATGAAGAGAGAGAGGCAGGAAAAGCATACTGACAATCACGAGAAGAACAGAGAAATATGAAAGATCTTGTTAAAGTGGAGATCTTGAAGTGGGAGTGAAATGTGATTTAAGATCTTAGAAGGCCATGAATAATCCATGCCATTAGCTCTATGAATTTCAAACAGCGATTTGAATTGATTGCTTAGTGACTCATGGGCCTCTGTCTGTTCCTGCTGCCTCTTTACTGTTATGGGTTTAAAGTCACACTCAAATGAAAAAATGACTTTTCACATTTTTAGTTCAACTATCCCATACACCTATTTGACAATTTCTGCGGAAAAAAAAAGACAAAAATGTTATTTTATTGTATTTTTATATCAAAATTACTTTTACTTCCTGGAAAACAGAAACTCTTTAGTGGTGACATCATCGTGTACCAGGAGGCAACATACAAATTCCAACCAATAAAACATCACAGATTTTTGAACAATCCCGCCCCTCCCATCAAATTAAACTGCCTTTCTGATCTCCCATTGGTTTACACTTTTGAATCATCCCTATGTCCCGCCCCCAACATCCTGTTTCAACAGGAAATACATCACATTAAGGAAGCAAGATGCCCTCAAACCTGCAGTTTCTTTGTGACTTTAAGATCTCGGCTCCCCAAAGTTCTCAATGCAACACTGTAGCTATGTTTCCATCCAACTGACAAGCAGATTACATGCAAACTTTTGAAATTGTAATAAATAACTAGAAAAGGCTAAATATTCTAAAGAAAATTTAAGTGTGCTTGCCGCCCTTGCAATGCCCCTGCCCTTAGACTTGGCGTTCACTAGCTTTGCTAAGCGGTGCAGCATTGCAATTGTTAGCATTTTGACAGACTAGACTCAGTAAACAGAGCCAGTTGCGTTCAAAGGCACTGGGAAACTTTTCTCATCACTGCACAGCAACATGTTTGGTATCGAACGAAACTACAGATTCCCAGCTTTCCAAGGATCCTAAACGCATCACAAACTCGGCGCAAGTTTTAAAAAATGCTGTCATCACATTGAAATGGTTACTATGAGGCCATATTTCATCACACATGAATGCAATTGGGCTCTTTGGATTCACAAGAGTCTCAGCTTTGTAGCCATACCCAATTTCTACAATTCCATGACAGTTTAGGTACCACAGTGTGCAGAAATAGGGAAAGAAAAAAAGGCGAGAATAACATCTTTTCACTGCATGCAGAACACTGTGTCTTTAGTACCCTGGAGCTCATATACCCTATGTAGCTGACATATGTCAGATATGGCTGTAAAGCTAAGACTCTTGCGGTTCTAATGAGCCATTCAGATATCTTAATGTGAGAGGTCAAGGGACCCGTTTGAAAATAGTCATGCCCATTTACCTTTGTCAAAAACTTCGCCGACTTTGGAGCTATGTTACATAACGTGGCTGGTACCTACGTATTCGTCTGGATGTCTAGTTTCCGCTAATAAAAAAAGCTCCGCTCTAGCTTAAACACTGAGCTCGTGAGAAGCTCCGTTAAGCGTCGGCCGACGCGCAGAAACCACCATACTCTGTGTGTGTACCTTAGCTTCAGTTAGATTCAGCTGCTGTGTGTGAGAAACCAGACATACCTCCCGATCTCCGCAGCGCGGTCCGTCTGTCCCAAATGCATCAAGCCAGCCATTAAAAACTCTGCACTAGACTTTTAATATACAGAATAAAAGTCCAAATACATCCATACTGATCTGATTCTACCTTAGCTTCAGCTACTGTGTGGGAGCCTCCCGATCTCCGCGGAGAAACAAGGACAAAACCAAACTTAAATTTCTGGCTCTGTGATCCTGTGATTGAGTCCACACGGTTCTCAGGTTCTCATCCTTTTACAATGGGTGTGTATTGCGTCTAAAAATGCCATTTAATCATTCATATCTCAAAGAGCTTATGATGGATCTCTTAGAAAAGTAATAGCACACGATTCCTCAATGAGCCACACATTTTGATGTCTAATATGTCTATGTACTGTAAAAACTGTAGGAGGAGATGCATCCTAAACTTTTGTCCATAGAAGAATAAGAATAAAAAGAATAATAAGTATGCAAGATAGTAAGAGTGTGCTCTGCCTACGGCAAGCACACTAAAAATATAAAATGTGAAATAGGTGTGTTTCAGTCAGTGGGTTGAGGCGAATAAATGGGATTCCTCAATGTAAAAAAACACAGGCTTTCAAGACGTGATTAGTATTGAACAAGTTGTTATTGTCCTTTTTACATACATATTTTATGGTTTCATCCAAAGAAGAAAACAAAGAAATTTACATTTAAATTAAAATTAAATAAAAAGTTTATGGAATTTTGCCATTTCCATTCCGCTTTTCTAATTCAAATCATAATTCGCGACAACAGTACTTGACTGAGATTGAATTGAGAAGACAGTAGGAGTAGACGAACGTTGGCGGTGAATGAGCAGGAGATAAGAGGTGGGAGGAGGGAGCGAAACGACAAGAAGAGGAGGGAGGAGAGGGAGGAAGCATATAGGTGGAGAGGTGAGGAGGAGGAGGAAGAGAAGAAGGGAGGAGGAAGACCGGCGAGAGGAGGTGGAGGTGGAGTGGGAGGCAGGAGGAGAAGGAAGAGTTCGAGGAAGGCGGTGAGGAGGAGAAGAAGACAAGAGGAAGTGGGAGGAGGTAGAGGAGGAGAATGAGGAAGAGAGCAGTGGAAAAGAGGAGGAAGGGAGGGATGAGAAGAAGAGGAAGAAGAGGAAGAAAGGAGAGAAAAGGAAAGGAAATGTTGGCAGTGGAGATGGACATGTTCTGACACCTGCTGTTACCAGGAGAGCAGCTGAGGACATATTACTAAGTGTGTGTGTGAGGGAGAGAGAGAGAGAGTGGGCGAGAGAGAGAGAGAGGCCCGTGTGGCAGAACGCTCTTCATGAGCTGTCAATCAAAATGAACACCGGCGCAGACAGCGTTGAAACCGACTAATTGAAATCCCTCTCTCTCCTCCCCCTTTCCTCTTTGTCTCGCTCTTTCTCTCTCTCTTTCCTTTTTCTCCCTCCCTCCATCGCAGCGGTTAGAGATCAACCCCTCCCTCAGTCCCATCCTTCCTTTTCTTCCTCTTCCTCTCTCTGTCAGTTTAGTCATGATAGATGTGCTTGAATGGCACTGTCCCTCCCTCCTTCCTTTCCTGCCTCCTTCCCTCCATTCATCCCCTCCCTTCCTCCTTCCCTCCTTCCTTTCCTGCCTCCTTCCCTCTATTCCTCCCCTCCCTTCCTCCTTCCCTCCTTCCTTTCCTGCCTCCTTCCCTCTATCCCTCCCCTCCCTTCCTCATTCCCTCCTTCCCTCTCTCCTTCTCTCTGTAAGGTTGTCAGATGTTTTCCCTCCTCCTTTCCTCCATTCCTCTCCAACTCCAACTCTTTCTCCCTCTCTTGACCTCTTTTCTCTCCATCCCTCCTCCCTCCCTCCCTTACTCTCCTTTGCCATGCCTCCCACTGTCTTCCATCCTTCCCTCCCCTCTCTTTATTTCCTTTCCTGCCTCCTTGAAACCTTCCCTCCCTCCCTCCTGTGAGATGAGGATCTTCCCTTTCCTTACTTTCCTTTCCCTTCCTTTCCTTCCTTTCATTTCATTTCCTTTCCTTCCTTTCCTTTGATTTCCTTTCCTTTCCTTTGATTTCCTTTCCTTCCTTTCCTTTCCTTTGATTTCCTTTCCTTTCTGTTCCTTTCCTTCCCTTTCCTTTGATTTCCTTTCCTTTCCTTTCTGTTCCTTCCCTTCCCTTCTCTTCCTTCCCCTCCCCTCTCCTCCCTCCTTACCTGTTCCACTCCAGTCCATCTCTCCCTGTCAGCTTGTCAGATGCAGAGTGTTTAAGGGAGCATACTGTATCTGCCTCTCCCTCTCTTGCTGGTCCCAGCAGTGATAAATGAGGTTGTATGGGTGAGCAGACGCATGCAAGACCAATCAAGTCAGTCAATTAGACAACCTGCATCCACGGAACGCTGCGTCCACAAGGCTGACACGTGTGTGTGTGTGTGTGTGTGTGTGTGTGTCTTTCATCTCCATCCATCCTCTACCCCCCTCCCTCCCTCTTCCTTTTCTCTCTCCCTCCTTCCATCTTTTCAGCTCCGGTCCAGTTATCACTCCATCAGCAGATCTGCTGTCTGTCTGCTGTCTCTCTAACCCACTTAGTTACTTGTGTGTGTGTTTGTGTGTGTGTGTGTGTGTGTGTGTTTGTGTGTGTGTGTATGTGTGTGAAACATTCACAAGAGAGAACGTTGATTAAGGGGGTGGATGCACACTTATTTTGTGTGTGTGTGTGTGTGTGTGTGTGTGTGTGTGTGTGCAGATCCAAATGACTAACATAAAACTGACAGCATCCAAAGGGTTTTTGGGTTGGCATGTAAAAGCATTGGACTGCAACACACAATCACCACGTTTACATGCAGACAGAACATGTGATTGCCATGTGATTAAGACTAATGCCAGAACACGTCACATGTGAATTGGATTATTGTCACTTTAAAGAATCATATAGGTTTGCTGACACATTGGGTTGATATTGGACATGTGATGTAATGTGGTTCACTGCTGATATGATGGAGGTTCCTCCCTGACCACAGCTACAGAAAAATGGTCTGTAACACTTTATTTGGATTGCCCAACCTTGATACTCTATATACTAACTACTCTATATATGATACTATCAGTTGACAAAAAGTATGTTCAACAAAGTGTCACTTGCCTATTTGGTACATCTCCAAAGACTATGTAAATCTAACCCTGACCTTAGCCTAACCCTAAACCTGACTCTAAGATTAACCCTAGCCCAGACATTGAATATCTATAGACTTTTCACACAGTTATGAGTAGTGACACATTATAGTCACTTGATAGGAAGTCGAGTATCAACAGTCTTTAAAACCTGCAATGACACTTTCTTTTCTTTACACATTTTATTTATTCAATTGTTGTTTTTCCTGTTGAAAGATGATGTTGGGGCGGATAACCAATGGAATATCATTCAGGGAGAGTAAGGCAGTTTTATTGGATGGGAGGGGCAGAGGGGCGGGACTGTTCAAAGATCTGTGATTGTTTTATTGGTTGGAATTTATATGTACGCCTACTAGTGCAGCATGAGGTCACCATTAAAGATACTCTGTTTTACTCTGTTTCCCTGTCATTGTGGTGGGTCTCCCTGCCTTAAAGAGCTGCTAACACTAAAAGAATTTCATTAGTCTGGGTTTCAGTGGAGAGTTTTAGTGTCCCATGATGGTCTGAATGCTGTTTCAGAAGTTTTTCCACCCTGACAAGAATAAAATACAGGGGGAAACACTGAATACTTGTCATATTTTGGCATGAAAATGGAAAAATGTAACAATCTATCAGCAACTTCAATATCATTGGTATCATATCAGTCGAACCCTAACATAAGCAGCTTAATCACACACAATAATCCCATACAGTATGTTCCACTAAACTGCAGACTAAAATTGCAGTCAATCATGAGGCATCTTCCGCAATCTGATATCATTCCTCTGTCATTTCGGCCTTTCGCAAAACAAGGAAACGCGGGAAATGAGATTTTAACGATTTGCTGGTTAGCGTGATGAAACGCTCGGAGCGTCTCCGGCGATGATGGGGCGTCTCCGGCGCCGCTCGGAAGTCTCGCGGGTTGACAGATGGATTTTGGCGGTGCTGTGGCAGAGAAGGCCGAACCCTGACAGGAGCCTCGGAGATAGAAGCAGACCTTGGGCTCGACTGCTGTTTTGTTGAGCGTATTGCTTTTACTGCCTTTTTCTTTATTGTAAAAGCTGTTATTGGCTTTGCAATGCCCTGAAAGCTTCCCTTTTATCTCCGACTGTGCGTGCGTGTGTGTGTGTGTGTGTGTGTTTTGGTGTCCCAGAGGTCTCGTTATAGCGTTAGAGCACAGTAGTGACAGCGGGTCTCAACGGACTATAAAAAAAAAGGGAAATCAACGCTTAGAGCATATACACACAGACACACACACACACACACACACACGCACTCATACATACACATACACACATAATCAAAATAAAGTGTTTTCCCGACACAGTGAGCAGTTATCTGGGTTAAAGCAAAGAAAGAGGGAGGAGAGAGAAAAGGATAGAAGGAGACAGATAGATGGTGATGAAAAAAAATGAGTGTGGAGTTAAATGGGAAAGAGATTAACTCTAATTACTTAAAGACACAATGAAATGAAAAGTGACTTTTTCACCTTGTTAGATAATGCTCCATATGATAACGTACAACTATTTAACAATAAATGCCCAAAAATGTCCCAAACCTTTATTTTGTCATATTTTTAGATCAAAATCCCATTAGTTTTGCTTCCTGGAAATAGCACAGTAGGTATATATAAAAATTCCAATCAATAATACCATCACAGATTTTTCATCAGCCCTCCCCTCTGCCCTGTTTCCTTTTCCTACGACACCATGGTTGCGTCCCAGTAGCTGGAGTTTATTCACTTTGAAGAATCCAGAAACCAGAATTTGCATTTCACAGTGGATTGGTCCACCGCCTGCACCCAGCATGCAATGGGGCTTCACTGCCTTGTTTGGTCCAAGCCACTTTGGAACAGTCCCTCCCTGCGTTAAGCCCCGCCCCCAACATCCTGTTTCAGCTGGAAATATGTTGAATAACGGAAGCAAGATACCATCGAAATGCCGTTTCCTTGTGACTTTTTAACCGCCTTTACACCTGATATTAACATGTGGAGCTGTAATCGGATAGCGCTTAACCACATAAAAGTACTGGTGTAAACTAAACTACAATGCACCCAAGATGTGTGTGTGTGTGCATGTGTGTGTGTAGGTGGATGGGTTGTGGATGTGTGGTCAGATAGGTGTGTGTTGTTTGAATGTATGTGCAGGTTTGTGTGTGTGTATGACATTAGAGATATGGTTTGTACATTGCAGTTGGTTCATCAGTATAAGCATCCCTATACATGCATTATGCTTGTGTGTGTGTGTATGTGTGTGTGTGTGTACGTGTGCATGCTCGGGTACATGTACATGAATGCAGACGCACTTGTGTTTACGTGTGCAAGCTGCATGTATGTGTTTGATATGAGTGAAGTCTCATGTGAGCAGTCCCCCCCCCCCCCCCTCCTCTCCCAGGCAGATTGCTGTGTTGGTTTTCAGTTACTGTGTTGGTTTAGCTGTAATTACCAACAGATCAACACTGAGTTTGTGTGAGGCATGAGCCAAACAGCATACTGTATGTACTATTCCAATTTAGTTTGGTTCAATTACATTTAATTTGATCCAGTTCAATTTAGTTAAATTCTACTCACTTCAATTCTGTTCAGTTCAGTTCAATTCAATTCAATCCATGTTCAATTCAGTTCAATTCAGTTCAGTTCAATTCAATTCAATTCAATTCAATTCAGGTTCAGTTCAGTTCAATTCAATTCAATTCAGGTTCAGTTCAATTCAATTCAATTCAGGTTCAGTTAATTCAATTCAATTCAATTCAGGTTCAGTTCAATTCAATTCAATTCAGTTCAGTTCAATTCAATTCAATTCAGTTCAGTTCAGTTCAATTCAATTCAATTCAGGTTCAGTTCAATTCAATTCAATTCAGGTTCAGTTAATTCAATTCAATTCAATTCAGGTTCAGTTAATTCAATTCAATTCAATTCAGGTTCAGTTCAATTCAATTCAATTCAGTTCAGTTCAGTTCAGTTCAATTCAATTCAATTCAGTTCAGTTCAGTTCAGTTCAGTTCAATTCAATTCAATTCAATTCAATTCAGTTCAGTTCAGTTCAAATCAATTCAATTCAGTTCAGTTCAATTAAATTCACTTCGGTTCAACTCAGTTCAATTTGGTTCAATTCAATGCTCGTCTTTCTTGTCCCATTAAGGAAAGCTGACAGGATTTAAAATACAAAACAGCTAATAAATCAATACATCATATACTGTTACGCCCGGCCTAGGGGAAAACCGGGCATAGCACAAAAAGTGACTCCCCTCTTTCCCCACTCCCAAGGATGACCAGTGCCACAGCAGGTGCAGTCCAAACAGAATTGATTTATTTAACAACTCTTCAATACGGCAGCAAAAGCGTCGGGGGGAGCACAGCCAAAATAACAAACATAACGATCTATGATGAAAGATAACTAACTTACCTAACTTAAGCAAAAGAAAACAAAAGTACAAGCAGCTTACCTGCCTCCCTAACATAAACAGGAGAAAAGAAAACAAAGGAAAAGGCTTCTCACCCCTACGGCTACCGGGACTGCTCTTTCAGAAGTTATTTACATAGCTAACAACAAAGTCAATCTACAACACTAGGTCAATACAGCATTCATGTGGCAAAGCACAGCACGGTCCGGTTGGGAGCCAGGAAGGAGAAGGAGTGAGCCGGCATCGGACAGACGCCCTTTTTAAAGTAGGCGCCATCAGTCTCCCGTCCAATCACCAGCCGCCACCTGCAACTCAACATACTGGGGAGAACACACAAACGGGGTGAACACCACCACCCTCAGGCAGGGAGGGATAAACAGCACAAATACACTCAAATACAAATTATGACCCACAGGGTCATAACACCCCCCCCACCTAAGATCAAACATTTCTTCCCCCAAGAAATGCTTGATTTCTAAAACCCCACACGAGACAATGCATCAGCCACAATATTATCCACTCCTTTAATGTGATGTATCTCAATGTTGAAATCCTGCAGCAATAACGACCAGTGCATAAGACGCTGATTGTTATTCTGCATGCGAGACAGGAACACGAGAGGATTGTGGTCTGAATAAACATGAACCGGAATTGAGCTCGAACCAACATAGACCTCAAAATGCTGTAACGCCAAAAGCAATGCCAAGGCTTCCTTCTCAATTGTACTGTAATTCAATTGGTGTTTGTTGAATTTCTTTGAGAAGTAACACACCGGGTGATCAATACCATGATCATCCTCCTGTAAAAGAACAGCGCCTGCACCATAAGCACTGGCATCTACCTCCAACTTAAAGGGACATGCAAAATCAGGTGCAGCCAGTACAGGCGCGCTGCATAGAAGAGCCTTGGCAGAATCAAATGAGTCCTGACACACAGCAGTCCAGACAAATTGGCTGGAGGGGCTTACCAAGCTAGTTAGTGGCGCAACTACACTAGCAAAATTTTTACAGAACCCCCGATAATAGCCACACATTCCCAGAAACCGGCGGAGTTGCCGCCGCGTTTCTGGCACAGGAAAATCCAGGATGGCCTGGACTTTGGCCAACAGGGGGCGCACCTGCCCCTGGCCTACTTGTTTTCCCAAGTAAGTGACTACAGCCTTACCAAACTCACATTTAGCCAGATTCAAAGTCAAAGAAGCACCCTTCAAACGACTGAATACTTCCCGCAAGCTGTCTACGTGCTCTGACCAGGTGGAAGAATAGACCACAATGTCATCCAAGTACGCCTCACAGTTTTTGACACCAGAAAGAACTGTATTCATTAACCGTTGGAAAGTGGCAGGAGCATTTCTCAACCCAAAAGGCATAACAGTATACTGTAAGAAATGATCAGGAGTAACAAAAGCTGAAACCTCAGATGCACAAGGTGTAAGGGGCACCTGCCAGTAACCCTTCAATAGGTCTAACTTAGTGACATACTTGGCTGACCCGACACGATCTATACAATCATCCATACATGGCAGAGGAAATGAGTCTGGCTTAGTAACGGCATTCACTTTACGGAAGTCATTACAAAAACGAGGCGTTTGATCCGATTTTGGAACCAAAAGCGAGGGTGAGCTCCACGGGCTGGAACTTGGCACAGCAAAGCCATTTTCCAAGAGATACTCAACCTCCTTTTGCATTACAGCCCTTTTTACCGGATTGACGCGGTACATGCCCTGCTTAATGGGCTTATGGTCACCAACATCTACATCATGCTGCAAGACTGTAGTTTGAGTGGGCTTATCACCAAATAACGGTGCGTGACAATGAATAAGATGGCAAACATCACTTTTGGCCGGCTCAGACAAATACGACAAATGTTCCTCCAGGTTCTTCAGAATTTTTGAATTCTCTAATCGCGCACATGGAACTGAAACAGGCTGCCCACGCAACCCGTCCTCCTCGGGACTGTACGATGGTGACACAACAGTCGCCACAGGAGAGACACATGGCACAGAGTTCACAGTTGGCACCTCGGAGGTTTCACGAACAAAATATGGCTTCAACATATTGATGTGACACACACGGGACTTTTTCCTCCTATCCGGCATACTAACTACATAGTCTGTGTCACTCAATTTGCGCTCAACCTCGTAAGGACCACAAAACTTTGCCTGGAGGCTGGACCCAAGAATAGGTAACAGAACCAAAACACGGTCACCTGGTTGAAAATTGCGACTGAGTGTTTTCTTATCATACTGTTTCTTCATTTTAGACTGCGCAGCGGAAAGGGAACTGCGTGCCAGCTCACAAGCCGTGTGCAACCTCTCCCTGAATGAACTCACATAGTCTAAAATGCTGTGCGCGGGGCTGGGTTTGTCTGCAAGCCACCTCTCCCGCAGCAAACGTAGCGGGCCGCGCACAGTGTGCCCAAAAACCAATTCAGCCGGACTAAACCCAAGAGACTCCTGTATGGTTTCACGAATGGCAAACAGAAGCAGTGGCAGACCCTCATCCCACTCCCTGTTTGACCCAGCACAATACTTTCAAAGCATGGACTTTAACGTCTGATGAAATCTCTCCAGTGCGCCCTGACTCTCCGGGTGGTACGCACTGGAGATCTGATGCTTAATGGACAACTCTGTCATCACCTGTGAAAAAACCTTGGACATAAAGTTAGATCCTTGGTCTGTTTGAATGCGTTTGGGCAAACCAAAAGTGGAAAAGAACTTAACCAAGGCTTTCACCACTGCTTTAGCCCTCAACGTGCGCAACGGGATGGCCTCAGGAAAACGTGTGGCTGCGCACATGATGGTAAGCAGGTACTGGTGACCAGTCTTGGTTTTTGGCAAGGGACCGACACAGTCTATTATGACATGCTCAAAAGGTTCGCCAATTACCGGGATCGGATGTAAAGGAGCCGGAGGAATAACCTGGTTTGGTTTTCCAGTAATTTGGCAAACATGGCAAGATCGACAAAATTTGGTGACATCGGATTTTAACCCTGGCCAGAAAAAATATCGGAGCACCCGATGATATGTTTTCTTGATCCCCAAATGGCCGGACAGACTGTGATCGTGGGCTAAACTTAACACTTGGAGCCGGAACTCTTTTGGCACAACAACCTGGGAGACCACATCACATTCCATCCCAGACACCGGGGACCATTTACGCAACAACACACCTTCATCAAACAGATAAAACACTGGCTGCGAAGCATTTCTCTGTTCCTGAGCTGCAGACAAACATGCAGCCAATGTACTATCTGACTGCTGAGCCTGGATGAGCTGATCCTTATCTATTGCCAAACACAAGTCCATATTATCAGGCAACACATCCACAGTAACAGGCACACTTTCAGGTTCAGAAGAGGGGCTGACCGGATCATCAGACGCGTTCAAAAAACAATCGGAAAGGTCCACCAAATCACCAAGCTTACGAGCCTGGGCACGCGTCACGACGCACGCCGGAAAAACAGGAGGCAACTCGAGCGCAGCGGGAGCAACAACACACACATCAGCAGTGGGGGTTTCAGTGACCTCGGGAGTAGGAAACACTTTTTCACCAGCCAAATCATTCCCGAGGATGAAATCTACCCCTGCAACAGGTAGCTGATCACGCACACCAACTCGCACTGTACCAGACACAAAGGAGGAGGAGAAAATAACTGTGTGAAGCGGCACGCGTAAAACACTCAGTTTAATTCCCCACACCAATAGGTCTGAACCACAGTACGACTGGTCAGAAAAAGGCAGGACACCACGTCGAGACAGAATACTTCGCACCGGTATCTCGCAGAATAGTAACGGGAACCCTGTCCACCTCATTGTCAGTCAGAGAAACAAAACCCTGCATAATGAAAGGCTTAAAATCATCGTCAATTTCTTTTGTTGGCAAGGTTGCTGTCAAAAGTTCAGGTTGGCTAGCGACTGGCCCACACTGAATCAGACCAACAGCAGAGGGACCTTTACCCTTCATCTGTTCTTTTTTTTGTAACACAGGACAAACTGCAATGAGGTGGCCAGGTTCATGACAATAAAAGCACGCACGGTTTTCACCCCCGGGGGAAAAATTGCCCCGAGAAACTCTTGGTGAACGCGTTCTTCTATTTTCACGCACCGGGGATTCGCGATGCACGGGAGATGGAAAAACACTCTTGTGAGTTAAAGCAAACTCATCTGCCAGAACAGCCGCTCCGGCGAGAGACGCAACCTTTTGTTCGTTCAAATATACAACAATGCGCTCTGGCAAACACTTTTTAAACTCCTCCAGAAGCACAAGCTCTCGCAGCTGCGTGAAATTCTTAGCTTTACTGGCGTGACACCATTTATCAAAAAGCACTCCCTTCTCACGCGCGAACTCAACATAAGTCTGGTTGACACTCTTTTCACATTTTCTAAATTTTTGTCTATATGCTTCAGGCACCAATTCATAGGCACGTAACACAGTAGCCTTAACAATCTCGTAATCCAAGCTCTGTTCAATTGTGAGGGTGGCACACACCTCCTGAGCTTTCCCTACCAATTTACACTGAAGCAATAATGACCAAACTTTGGCCAATTCAAAGTGGCTGCAATGCGCTCAAATGCGTTGAAATACGAGTCCACCTCAGACTCCCTGAAAGGTGGAACCAGTGCAATGTGCCTGCTCACATCGAAGCTTCCACGGGGAGAGTACGGGGTTTGCTGCATGGGTTCCAGCTCTAAAGCCTTCACCCTAAGGTGCATAGCCTCCACCTCCAACTCCCAATTTCTCACCTCCATTTCTTTAATACGGAGAGCCAGCCGGAGCTCCTCAGCCGCCATCCCCGACGTAATAGGAGGATCTGTGGGAGTAGTGGGAGTGACGGGCGGCACTAGACCTCGGAGCTCCGCGTCACTTTTCCCTTCTCCCTCTGGAGTGGATGAACCCTCAAGCAAATCCCCCTCCTCCAGCTTCTCAACCACGAGCTCCCTCAGCTCCTCTTTCCTCGCATTTACTGGCACTTGCACATGAAACAAATTCGCAATGAGCATCAAATCCACTTTTCTACATTTATTCACTTGCTGCAAACTAGGATTTCTTGCAAAACTGTCCAAATCGAAATCCATAGTGCCACTCAAGAAAAAAGTGTCAACCAAAATTATGAAACAAAAATAGGTCAAAATACCTACCAAACCTACCCGACGAAACATGAGGAAAAGAACGGACGAGCCCCCAATTTATGTTACGCCCGGCCTAGGGGAAAACCGGGCATAGCACAAAAAGTGACTCCCCTCTTTCCCCACTCCCAAGGATGACCAGTGCCACAGCAGGTGCAGTCCAAACAGAATTGATTTATTTAACAACTCTTCAACTCTTGGGTCATAACAATACCATACAGATAAACATCAGTTGATAAGGGAGTTACAAGTTCAGTGTAGTGCAAAATGAAGTCAGTCATCAGTGCAACATACAGAAATACAGACACAAGAGGCTAAATAATTTCAGACACTAATTACAATGGAGATAAACGAATCCCTGGTTCTTTAATGATTAGGTTTTGTCACTCCGCTTCTCCGCAGAGAGGGCAAACAAGACAGCCGAGACACCGCTCACTTCTGAGTAAAAATCTACGAAAATAATAAATACACAATGGCACATTAATAAGGCATTTTTATTTGGAGGTGACGAGTGACTTGATCCTCTTTTTGTTTGGATTCTATTAATAACCTCATTACTAAAGAGCCTTCCAGTCGCTCCATGGATATTTTGTTTCATGTGTTTCCCAGTCGTGTTCTCTTCTCCTCTCTGTATGCTTCTTCACAATTTTTTTGGTGTTAAAAAAACAAAAAAAAATACAAATTATTCCACCACCATACAAAATTGGGTTTTAAGCCGCTGTAATGGGGCGACAAAAAGTGCAATTTACACTTGTAGCGCATATTTTACATCAGGAAGGTGACTAATGATGCGGAAGATGGTTTCAACAGCCACTGTGGTAATGAACCAGTTTTACCAGCCGCAACGAAAATCCACCAGTTCATATCACAACACAGATGGGGGTTGGAATAGTTGGAAGACCACACACACACACACTGTCTTCCAACATGTGTTGCTATTCACGATAAAACAGATTTTTCAAACCAGCACTGAAAGGATGGAAAGGGTTAAAATTCTGATTTCCTCTTCCTGTGTAAGTCCAGTTAAAATTGCTCAGCCTGGTCTCACGAAATCTCAATTTCAGTAAACCAGGTAGTAAGATGTCCAAGAATGAAATTTTGTGAAATGAGTATGATGCTTTGAAATGTAAATGATGTGTTCCGTACACGAAAAGTGAGAGAAATACGTTTCTCCACCATGAAAAGATTACATGGATGTAAAATAACACCTTACCAGTTAATAATAAAGTCTCATGTTATATTTTCCCATGCATTTTTTTTGCCGATATGCAAGACAGAAACACATGGGCAGATTTTTGAACGGACCTTGGCCTGACTCTCTCTCCAAGCAGCGCAGAGGCCCTAGCCACAACAAAGGCTAACGTTGAACACAATAACAAAATAATGAATTAGAAAACGTGTAGGAGATTTTTCTAGCGAGGTTAGCTAACATATTCAGCAATGGCGGAACTGTTCTTTATGAGCCACTTGTTGTTGCTATTGGTTAGCTAGAAGGCTAGCCAGTCAAGATAGCTGCATAACATTAGCTGCAACTTTGTTTCACTCACTAGCATTTGGAAACCTCTGCTAATATTTAGGCTACTAGTCATATCATGCTTCAGTAAAGCAGAAATATTACGCATTTACCTTTAACCATGAGCAAAACCTTACCCGGACCCTAACCTAAACCATAGTTTCAGTTGCCTAAACCTAACCATAACATTAAAACTTGTTGTACTTACCTACGCTCAACTGTTAGCTAACCTTTTCATGTGACAATGGCGTCTCCAATTTGTGCTACTGTCATATAGCTAATCCTTTTGTGGTGGAGGAACGTAATATTCAACTAATTCATGTCCACAACATGTAATCTGCATTTCAGAGTTTGTGCTTGAGTTGAGAATGATAGAAAATGATAGAGCAAAAAAGGCATCACTTTCCTTTCAAAAACATAACTAGTTTAACAAGTCTATTTGGCTATGATAAAATCCTGACACTTGCCACCATCATAATTTTATTAAAGCCTGATAAACATTTTTGACCCTTTCTATCCTAGACCAGAACAGTTGAAAAATGGCTGCTTTATACAGTTTAGCACTGAACTTGATATTTCCAACATGATATTTCCATTTATTTTGCTTTTCAACACCAGCAGGAAAATCAGTCTTCAGACAGACTCTTATAAAACTAATCATATTAGGTGAAAACATACAAGAAATGTAGTCAGGCTCAGTAGGGTATAGGGGTATAGCACATACTACCCCTTTTAAAAATCCATATAGAGACACTGAGCTCAGTATTGTAGAGTATATCTCTTTAAATATGAATGCTAATTGATACGGTTGCTGTGACAGGTCAGCAGTCAGGAGATCAAAGTGAAGGCTGCTGGGCTCCGGCTCTCACATGGAAGAGAGGAAACTGCTTTCAATCCCACTTACTAAGATAGCAGAAACATGTTTGGGCTACAGTGTGTGTGTGTGTGTGTGTGCGTGCGTGCACGTGTACGCACATGCGGGGTGGGCTACAGGGTTTGATGTGTAAATACACATGGGTGAATCATTTATGAAGTCATATCCCATCCATATCTGAGTTACGGGGTTTAATGTGTGTGTGTGTATGTTAGAGAGAGCGAGAAAGAGAGAGAGAGAGAGAGAGAGAGAGAGCAGCAGTAGATCTAAGTTAATAATATTTCAAAATAGACATGTTTGTATGAACTGTAGTGCTTGGAAAGTCTGTGGAAAGTGCTCTATGTGCGCTACTGTCATGTCCATTCAAATGTGTCACCTCAGATATTTGATTTTTATCTTTTCTCAGCTACAAAATAAACAGGGTCTTTGTGTTGTGTTTCATTTGTAATACTTCCTCATGTGTTTAGCTCCATCCATATTTGAGTGTTATCCGATATCTTCCAGCATGAATAGCTGTGAATTTCTGGTATTTCATGGTATATGCATATTTAATATCTGATTCCATGAGGAACAGAATATTTAGGCCTATATTCTTAAAGCACATTATTAAAGGTCCTTTCCTTAAAGGTCTCCTCCTAAGTATAGATGACTGAAGGAGAAATTTGAGGGGAAACTCAAGAGTTATCTGAAAATATGTGTGGAGATAATGTAACTGTATCTACCTTGATAAGAATAGATTTAAAGTAAATTGTGAAGGGAGACAGCAACTAATTTGCAAACTCCACCTAGATTATATGGAAAAATGCATTTGCCTTCCTTGCTATGTATAGATTTAAAGACAAATGTGTGTGTAGAGGCAACTGTATTCCTGCCACATTGTTAAGTATAGATTTAGGGAGAAATGTGTGTGAAAACAGTAATTAACCTGCAAATTATCCACCTTGTTATGTAGATTTAAAGGACTATACAGAGTTTTTTGACAGATTGGCCTGTTGGTCAATTTACCTGTTAAGTGATGAGAACATAGAAAATCATCCATGTGTCCCTGGTGCTCCATGCTAACACACTTTAGCATACACTATGTTGAGTGATAGTAGGCTCCATGCTAACACTTTAGCATACACTATGCTGAGTTATAGTAGGCTCCATGCTAACACTTTAGCATACACTATGCTGAGTGATAGTAGGCTCCATGCTAACACTTTAGCATACACTATGTTGAGTGATAGTAGCTCCATGCTAACACTTTAGCATACACTATGCTGAGTTATAGTAGGCTCCATGCTAACACACTTTAGCATACACTATGCTGAGTTATAGTAGGCTCCATGCTAACACACTTTAGCATACACTATGTTGAGTGATAGTTTGCGACTAGCATTATTTCAGAAGTGAGAAAATGAGAACTTGTAGCAGCTCTAAAGCTAAATGGTAAATAATTTCAAATAATAAGTGGCAGTTTTGCTTAGGAGATTGGTAGAATTTACACAAATATGATACAAAAATAACGTGCTGTTTTGAACTAGCAGGGACTACTTTCCTCAATTTCCATAGGAAGTGGTGGGCGATGGACTGTATACTGCTAAAAAATCAGCGGATGAATATGTGGTTGTTCACCTGGAATAGTTCCAAAAATAAACCTAGCTATATCAGTTATAACAGGTTAATGATATTTCATTTGTAAAATGTATGAATGTACAGTCCATATCATAAAAAACATTAACTTTGTCTATTCTCTCATCACTTAACGGGTAAGTTGACTTGTTAGACTTAAGGAGAAATGCACTTTACCTACTTCAGTAAATATTGATTTAAGGAAAAATATGAGGGAATGCAACCATTAACAGAGCAAGTGCCTTTTTACGTATAGATTTATGGAAAAATGAATGTGGAGTAAATAATAATTTACATGCCAAGCATTCCTCCTGCTGCAAATGAACAAAACGGTCCGCTGTGTATAGTTAGTCGTATAAAAGGAATCCACAGCAAAGGTGATGTCATCGCCAAGGAGAGTTGAAAGGGTTGCCATGGTGACAGGAGGAAGGCAGCCGTGTTTGGCCCCGACTGGGTGGGGTGTCGCTGTAAATAACACGCACACACACACGCATACGCACACACACACACGCACACACACACACACACACACATAGACAGGACAATGGTGCGTCAGGCTCTGCTGGTTATCTGTTCTCTATGGGGCGTTAACCAGACCTCCCTCCCCCCCTCCTCATACATCCTCTCCTCACAAATCTGTGTGTATGTGTGTGTGTGTGTGTGTGTGTGTGTGAGTGCGTCACCCTCTTAACGGTACCAGTTATTGTTTGGTTTTACTGTTTATAACACTGTTTACTGCATGCATCTGTTTCAATGTGTTCATGGGTATGCATGTTTATCTTTTGTGTGTGTGTGTGTGTGTGTGTGTGTGTGTGCTGACACCCTTGCATTGGGTCATCATGTCCCTGATGAGTGCATTTTCATTGATGTTTACAGAATCCGCCACACTGCATGCCTGTGTGCATTTATATGCACGTGGTTATGTGTTTGGACTAGCATGTGTGTGTGTGTGTGTATGTACTCCCTGTGTCATCCAATTACCTCTACACACAGCTCTGAGCTGATGTACACCGAGCTGTCTCATTATGAACAGTTAAACACAACCAGGGGTTATTACACACCGCTGTTACAGCACAGTAAATATCCATAACACAGTTTGTGTGTGTGTGTGCGTGTGTGTCCTATTCCCCAGATAATTGGAGACTAGAGGTATGCACTGTGCATCTGTCTTGTCAACCATGCAACATTTTATTAGAGTAAATGATGTGTATGTGTGTGTATGTGTGTGTGTGTGTTCCTTTCCTAAAGTGATGAGAGAGGTATATATAATGTGTCTCTCCCCTCAGCCATAAAACTGTTTATTAAATCAAATGTGATTCAGTGTGTGTGTGTGTGCGTGTGTGTGTGTTTATAATACGTGTGTAAGCGGGTGTATGTGTGTGTTTCTATATGATATAAAAATTGAGCCAGAAATTAGAATGAAATAATTAACATTAATCAGCTTCTTTAATGAAGTTTCTCTTGCTTGGATGATGCACGCACATGCACACACACACGCACACACACGCACACACACACACACACACACACAGGAGAAGGTGTCTAATTGAGTTTGAGACAGTCAAAGACAGGCAGGTCTGCTGGGATGAATGGACTGGAGCAGAAGAGAAGTAGAGAAGAAGAGTAGGAGTGAAGGAGAGATGAGGGATAAAGAGAGAAGAGGTGGGGAGGAAGGATAGCTTGAAAGAGAGAGGAGAGAAGTGAAAAGGAAGTGGAGGAAGAAGAGGGAGGCGGGGAGATACGAAGAAGGCGGGGGAAAGAATGGAGGAGAGGGAGAAGAGGAGGATATGGAGAAGAAGAGAGGAGGAAATGAGGAAGAGGATGGAGGCTACGGCTAAGAGAATGAGGTGAGGAGGGAAGGAGGTGAGGAGAGGAAGGGAGGTTAGAGAGCAAGTTAGAGTTTCAATTATACAAACATTTCTTTGAGGCAGAACTGCTTTGCAGGCAGAAATAATCTCATTGGTTGAGTTAAACCTCAATGGGCGGAGCCAAAGAGTGCAAGGTAGCTAACTGGCAAACTTAAATGGCAACTCAAAATGTAAATAAAAAATATAAATAGCAATGACTTCTTGTTTTCATTCAGTAACGACCATGCTATTTATGATTTTGGAAGGCCAGCAGTTAGCAGACTAGCTAACTAGCTTACCTAGCTAGCTATATGGCTAGTTTGAACTTGGAAGGTCAGCTAGGCTAACTAGCTAACCTAGATAACTTAGTATGGATAGATTGTAGGCTATTATTTCAGTTTTTAGCAAGAGAGCTAGGCTTCATAATATTAGCTTCCTCCTAGCTGGAAAAAAAAAATGGAAGAAACCTTTGAAGACGGATCCCCCACCTGAGCTGACTGAGCGTGCAATGATAAAATGGAAAGTAATAAAATGGACAGTAACATGGACAATGACTATGAGATAAGAAAACATTGAGGTTTAACTCAGCCAGGCAGATTACTTCTGCCTCCAGAGCTGCTCTGAGTCTGAGAAATGTTTGTAGAACTAAAATCTGCGGTTAGAGAGGGCAGAATCAGTAGAGGTTAGAGGTTGGAGGAGGGTATGGAGGGGAGGAGTATTGGGATAAGGAGCAGTGAGAGCAGATATAATAACAGAGGAACAGGAAAATGATGACGCTTTGGATGGAGCGTGGAGGATAAAGAAGAGAGAAAAGAGAGCGGGCGTGGTGAAAAAAGAGGGAGGACAGAGGAGGGAAATGAGGGATAAGGAGGATATAAGGAGGGATAATGAGATGTTAGGAAAGAAGAGTAAAGGATGGTGATGAGAAGAGGGATGAAATGGGGAATAGAAAGAGGCTGAGTGGAAGGTGGATGGATGAAAAGATGAGTGTGAGAGATGGAGCAATGCAGACAAAGTGAAATGAAATGATACCTCCATGGATAGCTAGTTGATTAGCAAACATTGATTTCAACCCTTGCATTTCTCCGTATATCTTGGACTTAATATGTGATCTTGTGTTCTTTGTGTTAAATATTTATCAATGATAGATTTATGAGATGTCTTGTATGTTATGTCAACCATGCTGTAATTTGTAGAGTCTAAAGTCCAGAGGAAGACTAGTGTTGACCGAGGCGTTAATGCGGATCCCAATAAAAGAATAAAAGAATAAATGTTGAGTGCATTAAAGAGAGGTTACACTGCAGACTGATTGAATTAAGAGGGTGAGAGTGTGTGTGTGTGTGTGTGTGTGTGTGTGTGTGTGTGAAGGAAAGAAAAGTAGAAAGAAAGAGAGACTAAAAGGCAAAAATAGAAACAACTACTGTATTGACCTTACTCCAACGGCGACCATTTTGAACTTATGTCACACTTCTACAAATCTACAAATCTACCTGGAAGATTGGCATATATAAAACTAGCATTACTTCAACACATAAGTGAGGACCTCAGATATACTGAACAGTTAGCAAAAATAAACAATAAACTACTGCTTGAACTTAGCAGGGGAGTTAGCTAGTTTATTAGCTAGTTTGCTACTAGCTAGATAGCTTTCTGCTATAGTGGGCCAAATATAGCCTATTACCTTAAAATGTGAACCTTTATACCTCTGGTTCCCAACATTTGTATGATACATCTTGGTACACAGCAGTAGGATAGCTATAGCTTGGGTGTAGGCTACTTACTCTTCCAGGTGGAGTTTCCCAACCTGTGTGTGATGTACGTTAAAAATGGCCACCGCGGGAATAAGGCCCATGTTAACAAGTTGTGTTACCACATTGACTTGGACAGCTCTGCAGCAACTTCTGCAGAGGGGTTTTGATGTGCCGTTTGGACGTCCGTTGAAGCAGCTCCATATTTGGCTCCTGGCACCAGTTTTGTCAGCCAGTTTAGGTGGACTGGGACTCAGTTCAAGACATGGTGGACTGTTTGAAGCTTTTGCCATGTTTTGATCCATTTGACTCCGACTGCTGCCGTCTGCTGCCGTCTGCTAGCTGTCAAGAGCCAAACTGGCTCTGTCTGTTCCAGTCCTTCTTCTTCTTCTTCTTCTTCTTCTTCTTCTTCTTCTTCTTCTTCTTCTTCTTCTTCTAACTCTTCCAATCTACACATATTCACCCTCTGGAGGTGATGTTAGAGTGTAATTTCAGCTTGCAGAACATTTTTGGTGAAATTACTGAATGTTTGCATGTATCAAGAAGGAAATTCCACGAATGAGAGAGAGAATTCGATGAAAACGTGAAGATGAGCTTCTGTTGTTCTCGCACCATGCAGGCTGTCAATGTGTCTCCTGAGTGAACGTGACAAATGCAATATTTCTGATTATGATTCATGGGTCAAGACCATTTTAATGGCTGAAACACAACAAAACATACTGAAGGCAAGCTCTGCTGAAAATGCTCCTATTCCCTGTTTTCAGTTTCCAGGGTGACTGTCAGAGCCAAGTCGAATATATAAAGATTTATTTTTAGTTTGATTCTTAGTGTCCTGTGCATGTGACAAGGCTGAGCACCAACACTGGCATCTACTCTAAATCTTCTAGCACATGGAGAAGAGGTTTTTACATAGAGATGGCTTATAACTATGTTTAACTAATGGAAGCTAAATGATCTAGGCTGTGGTTAGTGGATGTTATAGTGTCTTATACAGTCTTTTTTTCTTCTTCTTTGTGGTGAAGGTCTGATGGCTGACAAGGAGGAGATGCCCATCGGGGAGGAAGAGGACGAGACGGACCTCAACTACACTCCGCCGGCCCAAAAGTCTTTGCAGGAGATCCACGAACTGGACAAGGATGATGAGAGCCTGATCAAATACAAGCAGACCCTGCTGGGGGCGGGGCCACTGGTGGCAGGTGGGACTGTGTGTGTGTGTGTGTGTGTGTGTGTGTGTTCCAGTATTGTTTACCTGAGGTGATGGAGTGCTGGTGATTCACACTGGTATCCAATGTTACTGCAGCTTTAATAATAGCTCTCACTCAATGTAACGACTCGGAGCATAGTTCCTCGCAGTCATCACCTTCTGATTACACACACACACACACACACACACACACATACACACACACACACACACACACATACACACACACACACACACACCCGGGAGGGAGCAGACCTGCTTGCCTCAGCATCTCTAATCCAGCAGCCAGGCCATGATAGCTGATATCAGTAGTATGGCTCTGCCCCCCCCACTGCTGTAACCCAGCACCACCACATCTATATCAGCTTCCTATCGTCTAATACAGTGGGAGAGGCTGTAATGAGACAGTAGAATAACACAGAGGAGAAGAGGAGGGAGACAGTGCACCCGCTCACCTTTATCTACTATTATAGATGAAGGTTTATTGGAATAGAATAGAATAGAGAAGAGAAGCGAAAAGAAGAGAAGGAAGATGATTTAGCAGCTTACCATTATCTAGATGGTTTATTAGAATAGAATAGAATCGAAAAGAATATAACAGAATAGAATTGAGAGTAGAATAGAATAGAACAGAACAGAATAGAATAGAATAGAATAGAATGTCATCTGTATCAGCTTAATGTAATCTAAACCAACAAATGAAACAGCATTTAACATAGAATAGAAAAGCAAGCAAAGGGAATAGAATAGAATAAAATAGAATAGAATAATCATGCATTTGTGTAACTGTAGCTTCAGCGTTATTGAATAACATTGTGCTTTGGGTTTTCAATAAACTGATTTTTGTCCTCCTGCCCAGACTCCTCCATCCCTCAGATTACAATCATATTGAATGAATGAATGATGTCAGAGTAACCAGACTGTCTCCTCTGTCCAGACCTGTCTATCCCTAACGTCCAGGTGACCAGACTGACCCTGATGTGTGACGAGGCTCCTGGACCAATCACCATGGACCTGACAGGTACTCTACACTTCCTCTCATCACTCTGTCCCTCTCTTCTTTCATTTTTATTCAGCATGTCTTTTGTCCCCTTATCCTGGACCGGTCCTGGATGTCCTTTGAGCAAGGCATCTGAACCCCACCCTGCTTCATTTTATGCGCAAGACGACCGCAGTGTTGCTCAAACAGTGGGGCCTCTGTTGCCTCTGATGATTTGTGTGCATGTCCACGCGTGAGTGGGTGTGTCCACGCTTTATCCGCAGCTCAGTGTGTGTGTGTGTGTGTGTCTGAGAGAGAGAGAGAGAGAGCCTGCTATATGTTTGCTTACTGGGCAGTATTGACATTTCCCCCTGGGAGTAGGGGACAGAAAACGACAAGCAGGAGTGGGGGGAGTGAGGTGTCTGTAAGTGTGTGTGTGTGTGTGTGTGTGTGTGTGTGTGTGTGTGTGTGTCTGCAGTGCATGGTAATCAGGTGTTGACACCCCTGGCTGCAAAGAGATGATGTCATCCCCTCCAAGGATCCGCCAGGAGACGGCGATGAGGAGGGGATCGATCTGTGTGTGTGTGTGTGTGTGTGTGTGTGGGGGGGGGGGTTCACCTGTAGATGACTCTAGCGCTAGGGTGTGTCCAATAGACAGGAAACAGATTGCTGTGACTATGTGTATTCTTCAGTTTGTGTGTGTGTGTGAGTTGCCTGCTTGTGCCTTTGCCTGTGCTGACTGTAGGACAGCAAGATTTGCTTTGATATTTCCTTGTTTCAGGATATCCCCCACCCCTCACACACACACACACACGCTCACGCACACATACACGCACAAGCACAAGCACACACTGCTAAGACTAATGGGAAAGGTCACCTGGTTGCTAGGCGATACTGATCTTGTACTATGCAGTTTCCTCTGACTCAAAGAGAGAGAGTGAGTATGGTGGAGATAGAGAGAGAGAGAGAGAGAGTGTGGTGGACATTGGGAGAGAGAGAGAGAGAGAGAGAGAGAGAGAGAGAGAGAGTGTGGTGGAGATTGGGAGAGAGAGAGAGAGATTCTTGTTAAATCTTTGGTAGGATAACAAACTGTAGCCAGCAGCTTTGGAGTCTAACTTCTCCAGAACTATTTTTTAAAGGTGCATCTAGCATTTTAGCATCAATAAATCATTACCTCATTAATGTTGAGACATGAGTATAATTACTGTAAACAAACGAGACGGTCACAGAGAAGACTGGCAGCCTCTACCAGACTCTACACTGCATTTTATCTTGTGCGCCTCTGGCTCGGATTTGGTGGGAAATCTGCTGGATTGCTTTACGGCACAAAACAGGAAGAGGGCGCTGTTCTTACAGAGCAAACAGAGCTAAAGCTTTCAGAGTTTCCCACAATGGCAAACGATGGAACGAGTGAAAGGTCGTTTGATCACTTCAAATATGTTGAATGGGGAGGGGGAAATGGCAACATCCTTTTTGTGACAAAGCAAAGGGGTTTATGGGAAATATAGTCTTAACTTTGAGAAACACTAGCGCTTACAATACCACTGGTGTGAGATAGAGGCTCCCAATCATCTCAATCATGGTCTCATTTGTTTACAGTGATTATACCAGGGTATCACAATTAATTTGACAATGATATATTGATTTTTAAACATGCTACATGTAGCATCTTTAACCTAATTTGAAGTTGTCTACTTAGTGTACCAGGAAAATCTTGCATCCAATTACTTTCTCTTTTAAACTGCTGAACTTAATAGTCTTTTAATAGACTTTTGTGTATTTTCTCAGGAAACTGGTGAAACAAGGACAACCAGCACCTATATTGTGCAATAGGTACAACTCTGTATTCGAAAAGTGGTTCTTATATTTTGCACACTGTACTGTATCGCAGCACCATTGCATGCACCATTACACTTTCATAGCTTAAGTCTCGGTTTATCCTGCTGTGCGTATGAGTCTGTGTGTGTGTGTGCTGGGAGTGAGAGAGATCGCTGTATACAGTGGGAGAGAAAAGCATCCACCATCACAAATCCATACAGTAAGCAGCAGTGTAATAATAGGTCCTGCTGGTATATCATATTGCAGTCAGATAGCCGAGCCGGCACCAGACTGGATGGGGAATGGACTTTCCATCGGTGGCTGAATGCATTAGAGACCTCATTATACACTGTATAGCCTGTTACCAGTGCAGCATGGTGCCCTAAGTGATGACTGGCCTTTACTGCTGAATGTGTGTGTGTGATAGAGAGAGAGAGGGGGGGGGTGGGAAAACAGAGGAAGGGGGGAGAGAGATTGCACTCTAGTTTTGAAGTGTGAGCGGACAAGAGAAAGGAGACGCTTCGCTCTTACCGTACGCATGACCGGCCTGGACAACTTCTGCAATATGTTTGTGTGTGAACCTTACTTCTCAGTTCATCGCTGTTCCTTCTCGAGCTCAGAGGGTGTGAACTCTCCATGTCACCCTTCTGAGTCTGTCTGTCTCCACAACATGACAGCATGAGGTTTTAGAGATTTTTTAGAGTAACGCTACTTTTCTGAGTATTTTCAAAAGGGCGCGTTTGCCAATTTTTAAGTGTTTGCTCACTTTCACTTACTTTCACAGTAAATTTGCAGTAAAGCAGTCATTCTACACTTTACCTCCTAACTGATAGTGTCACTTTGTTCAGGTGAACTAAGAAGGATCTATCCCCAAACCTTGAGATTAAAATGAAATGTTAGACCATGACAAAAAGGGGTAATCTGTTCATTTTGGGGAGTAAGGGGGGCAAAAGTCAAAAGTAACATCAAAAGTAACAAAGTGCTGAGTATTTTATTTAGTGAGGTACTCCTTTACTTAAGCTTGATTATTGTTTTAGTAGCATTAGGGCTGGATGATAATTCAATATTATCGTTTATCGTCTTTCAGTGGAATCATATCATGATAATATTGTGATATCGTGATACACAATTCTGCTGTCTAAACTGATGATAAGCAAATTTTATGAGGTATGGGAGGAATATTATTTGTAAATTTCAGTTTCGTTTGACATCACACCTAACATTACCATTCGGTTGAATGGGATGTACATTAATTTTGATTATTTAACATGGGATTTTGCATATGTGAGCCATATCCTGATATGTAGTGATATAGAAAAATATTCTTATGATTATCGTGATATTGATTTAAAACATGTCGCCCAGCAGTAGCCTTGTTAACTAGTAATAAAAATCCAAAATCTATAAGCACAATGGAATGCACTAGATCTATTCAACAGGATCATATTATTGCTTCACATTGCTTTTACATTGCATGAAAGTATCTTTTCTCTCTCTCTCTCTCTCACACACACACACACACACACACACACACACACACACAGTCACTCTCTTTCCCATTCTCTATATATCACTTAACTTCCGCTTTAGACATCATACAGTATATCACCACCCTCTTATCAGTGACAGCACCTCTTTAACTTTATGACAGCGTAGGCCTTCTACTGTAGATATATATCACTTTACTTTCACATGAATCCCTTCTCTGTGACAGGAGAGCCTGTTCATCCGTCATTTTGGCTTTTGGCTTCTTTTTTTTTATTGCTAGTGTTCAGTTTTAGATCAATGGCCTGAACTTTTATGGACTGAAAAAAATGAAAAACCGTTTTTGTCAGGCTGAGCTGGCAGCACAAAAACAACTTTTAATGTGTTTGTGTGTAGCTCAGTGTGTAGAGGATGGCACTAACACTGCAGAGGTAAGGGTTGATTTCCCAATGGGGCCACACATGCAAAAAATATAAGCACTCCTAGTACTGTGACCCGCTTTGGCTAAATGCGTATGTTAAGGTGATCATAACATTTTACTGCCAAGCAGGTGATGCAAGCCATAGTAGTTTTTTGTGAGGCAGTGTCACTACAATACAGAATATTTGGGTATTCATAGCAGAATTCATAATAGAATACCTCTTTGGAGGTGCAATATGTGTGTCAAAAAAGAAGAACGTGTGTAACTTTTGTGAAAACCTCTTGAAATGTTTTATGAAAACAACACACAAATATGCATCTGTTTTTGTAAATGATGTTACATTCATTTATATGATGGTTTACAGGACACAACTAATCATTTATTTGTGGATGGAGAGATACATTTGTGTTTCTGTGTTTTTTGCATACAAAAATCTTAATACATATTTGGGAACTATAGTATTTATTTGTCTTTTTCCATTTATATTTCTATTCACAAACACACACACACATTACATATGTTTGTGATTTTTGACACAGACATCCCTTCATACAACTCTTGACATACAGCATGACCAGTAAAACCCCCAGTGTTGTTGTGACTTCCTGAATCTGCTCTCGATACTTCCTCTTTCTCTAACTGTAACTGCAGCTGATAGTGTGGAGATACTCCGCCCCAGAGCCCACAGTGCAATATGTTACACATCAGAGATTGTTGCAGCCCCAAACACAAAGACTGAAAAGGTTCAGGCTCACTAAAACACGCTAGTACTCTTGTTACTAGCTTATGTGCTATATGTTTAATGCTATATGTTAGGTTATGCTAGGTGTTGTGTCAGTTTTGACGGCACTACACAATGCAATATCCTCTGCTATATGTCTGTGCTGTACTATCCTATAGGCCCTTGCATATACTGTTTTTTTTTTACTTTGATGTACAGGGTGGTTTTGCTGGGCATGCATGCTTTTTATCAGCAACGCCCTGCTACACGTTCATTCAGTCACATACATTCACACCGAGGAGCTTCTTCTTCTAACTTAGCTTAGCTACCACCTCACCTTGGGATTTGCTAACATTTGCTACACCAGGAAATATGTCCGTAATATGTGATGAAAGACAACATGAAACGGCATTTTCGAGAGCATCTTGCTTCCGTAATTCAATGCTTTTCCAGTTAAAACAGAATGTTGTCGCAACGCGGGGAGGGATTGCTCAAAAGCAGGAGGGGGGTGAACTGTAGCACACATGGAAATGAAGTCAGGAGTCAATTTGCCGCTCTTACCACTTGAAAAGTTATGAAGTTGCAGGTTATGGATTGTTAAAAATTGTTAAAAAATCTATTATAATATTAGCAAATTTTTATGTACGCCTACTGGTACGTAATGCAGCCACTACTAAAAGTACGCCATTTTCCAGGAAAGCAAATGAATGGGGTTTTGAGATAAAAATACACATTTTTTTTTTGGGGGGGGGGGTGTATTGTTAAATGGGTGTACATTACGACATGAAAATAAGCAAACAAGGTGAGGCCATTTTTCACCTCACTTTGCCTTTAATATTCTGGGTTGTGTCTCTGGCACCAGTGCAGTATCAGCCAAGTGTTAACTGCAGCTGGAAAACCAGCGTGTTCAGTGTGTGGGTTTGCCTGTGCATGTGTGCCTGTGTGCATCCTTGCGTGCAGGCTTGCATGAGTGCATACGTATGGGTGTGTGTGTGTGTGTGTGTGTGTGTCTGAGGAGAACAGGTACAGTTCTCCGCCGCTGACCTATTTTCTCAGCCAGACGCTCCCGGGTGGGGTGGGGGTGGGGGGGGGGGCAGCGTCTCCTCCTGTCTCTGTCTCTCCTGAGACAAGGGAGAAGGGGAATGAGAGGGAGGAGGAGAAGGAAAGGAGTCAGAGGAGGGAACAGGGAGAGCAGATTTGCATACAGCAGTTCCTAGAGAGAGAGGGAGCGAGTGAGGAGGAGGATCAGCCTCTCTTTTATTGTCGCTGTCAGGTGAAAACCTTGTATCTCCAAAATGTCAGCTTTTCAGGAACTGAAAACAGGAAAACAGCCTTGTTTTTAGCTTGATGACAATTCATTTTGAGTCTATCCAATGGGTATTGAATGGGTTTCATCAGCCCAAGAGGTCGGAGAATTCTCTCGACCCATAGAGGAGCATGTAATCCTTCAATTTAATTTTATAATTGGAGTTACAAGGTTTTCACACAACAGCAAATTATGCCATTCGGTGGAGGCTTTTACTGAAAGTGCCTTACTGTGCCATAAGTGCATATATTTTTAATATGGGCGACCCCAGTGGGAATCAAACCCCCAACCCCACGTCCAGTATGTATGTATGCATGTGTGTGTGTGTGTGTGTAGGTCACTACTTTCTTCTCCCTCCTCTTTTTTATCTGTCTGTCACTTCCTTCATTTGCCTTTCTGTCTTCTCTCTCTGCCCTTCAACACATCAGTCTCTTTTCTATCTCTCCTTCATCTCCTCCCCTCTTCCTCTCCCTCCCTCTCCCCCATCCTCTCTCCCCTTTTGGACACACACCGCCGCTGTCTGCTGCCGTTCACCCCAATTCTCTATCTCTCCTTCATCTCCTCCCCTCTTCTTCCTCTCCCTCTCTCTGTCCATTAGGAAGCACTCAGGGCTGATGCCTGGGTTTAAATTGAGATATAAAGTGATTAGGCAGTGAATGCGTCTGTGATTGCTGTGCTGTTACAATGGCCCAGGATGCTTTGTTTTTTCTATCAATGTGAACCCATTCAACCCCGCAGCACAACAAAGGCAATTTTAATGTACAAAGAAGCCATTCGGGTTTACCAGTAACACTAAATAACCAATGTGTAAGAGGTGTACAGGGGGGATTACAGCTCTCTAAGTACAAAGTATGATGTGCATTCCCCTAGCTGAATCACCTAGTGTGTATTTAACTGATTTTTTCATGCAGTAAGTGCGCTGTGTGACCTAAACAGCATCATTTAACATATTGTACACCCCTAAGCAAAACATGCGAGTGCATTTTACCAGCTGTTATTCCATATTATTGCATTAGAATTAGAAGAAGAAGAACTATCTGCTAAAATTGAGCTACACAGTATATTGAGGTGATAAACAAGATTTTGAGCAAGCAATTTCCAACTGTTTTTTGCTTTTGCGATCCTTTTATTCCTATTTATTTCTTATTCATTTTCTCATTTCCCATACCCGCTGAAAGCAATATTGCCTGCCATGCATTGCCACAACATGTTGCCCATACACGTGGGGATTTATGTGTCGTATGAATCGGCCGCAGTGTGATCGCACAGCGAGTCGTCTTGCATGTTGGCGTGATCACGTGCGGCAGGTGAAGCCATGTGTGATGTTTTCCTTTTGTCGTTTCCGCAGGAGACCTGGTGGCTCTGAAGAAGGAGAGCTTCTCCCTAAAGGAAGGAGTGAACTACAGAGTCAAGATTCACTTCAAGGTGAGAGAAAATTTCATGACATAAGCGCAAAATTTAAAAGTGCAAATACTGAGTAAAGTTTTGAGTTTTTCTTAACCATGACCAAAGCCTTTCCCTAACCTTAACCAAGTTGTTTTACTTCCCTAAACTTAACCGTTAGCCAACCTTTAGGTGAAAATGCGTAATCTTCAAATAATTCCTGTCCACAATGCGTAATCTACGTTTCAAATTTTGTGCACATTTCACAAAATTTTGTAAGATCACATTGCGATGGATGTAGTCATACAGTTAGATTAAAGGGAAACAATGACCATTTTACACTTTAACTGTAAAATTATTCAGAAGGTGATGGAACATATTTGTGTATGTGGTTGCTTGAATAATATTAAAATATTAAATGCCGGTGTTCCCCATTACAGATGAAGGGATGTATGTATGTGTATGTACGGGTGGAGTGGGGGGGATCGAGCCAGACAAGATACACTTGAGATGCACTTTAAGTTAAAGCAGGGAGGGAGGGAGGGAGGGGTGGATCGATGGAGGGATGGAGGGGATCGAACAGACAGATAAGCAACTGATCAGGGAGTTAAGTGACTGAGAGGGAGAGAGAGAGAAAGAGAGAGAGAGAGAGAGAGAGATGAGCAAAGCCACACCGCTCTACACAACAAACCACAGTATCAAACAAGACCATTATCATACTGAATCAATCCTTTTATTTTATGCTGCCAGTAAGGATTAGCACTAGAAAGGCCAATGGATTTTGAAGTTTTTGAAGTGGGAAATGCAAACATACTCTAATGAGTTACTTTTGATAAAGAGCAACTTTGTAATGTAACTTGTTATTTTAAAGGCAGGTAACGAAGAAAAGTAACCAATTACTTTTAAAAGTAACTCTCTCCAACTCTGATTTTGAGGGAAAAGGCCAACAAGTTGTCAGTTGAAGTTCATAAAATTATAACTACTATTTTCTAGCATGACTTTGAAAATGTAATGTATGCATCTATACATTTGGTTTATACATTTGGTCTAGGAAAAGTCATGGAGACACAAAAAACGAGATATTTCAAAAAAGGCCTTTCTAGTGTTAAAGGGATGATTGTGGTGATTTCCCATCCTCTGCTTCCTCTCTCTTCTCCTCTTTTTTCATTTCTTTTTCTCACCCTCCCCCTTTCTCACGTTCTTTCTCTCATTCTCTGGCATTTCCCAGCCTCTCTCTCTCTCTCCTCTCTCTCTTCTACCCATCTCTCTCTTCCTTGTCTCTCACTTGCATCGCCCTTTTTCTATCCCCCTTTTGCTCTCTCTCTCTGCCCTCTTCTTCTTTACTTGCCCCCTTCTTCTTCTTCTACCCTCCTTACCCTCCTGCCCCCCTCCCCCCCCCCCCTCTTCTCAGTCACAAATAAACTACTCAACACACATGTAAACACACAGCAGCTTTTCCCAAGCTGCGCTCTCATGTCCACTATAAATAGCGGCTGGACAGACGCTGAAATATAGTTGAATGGAAATAGAAGCATGACAGACAAATAAACAAGGGAGAGGGAGAAGAGCCGCGGGCTAGAGTGGATGTTTGTGGAACGATTAGCACTTTAGGGGACACTTTAGGGGACATTTAGGGGACACTTTAGGGGACATTTAGGGGACATTTAGGGGACACTTTAGGGGACACTTTAGGGGACATTTAGGGGACACTTTAGGGGACATTTGAGGTGAAATGAGCGTGGATGTTTTTGTCCACACATTTCGGTGATGTAGCATTCCATAGACACCCTCTTCATCAGAGATTTTGTTGCTGAATTCGAGATTTTTGAATTAGGATTTAGAGCCAAAAAGTACTTTAAGGGGCGCCCCGGTGGCTCACTGAGTACAGCGTGTACCATAAGGCTCAATCCTTCCTGCAGCGACCCGGGTTCGAATGCGGCTTGCGGTCATTTGCTGCATGTCCTCCCCTCTCTCTCTCCCATACCTTCCTGTCTCTCTCTAACTATCTCCCTGTCAAATAAAGCATGAAAATGCCAAAAATAAATCTTTAAGCATTTGAAAGGGAAATCTTATAGGTTCCAATATATACAATACAATCAGCATCAATTTCAATTCAGAAAAAGTCCTTAAAGGCAGTGGCATCAATTTGATAAACCTGAAGGTATGACAAAGTCCCTGCATCTGAAACACGCTTTTATCCACTAAATTTCCAAGTGGAGCAATGACCGATGACTGAAAAGATATTCTAATTTGGTTATGATAAATAATAATACACTTTATTTGTATAGCACCTTTCGTAACAGTGTTACAAAGTGCTTCACAAAGCAAGTACAATATACAGCAGTGAGACAATAAAATAACACAAAAAAGGGTCAGAGAACATAATAAAAAAGTAAAATATAAGAAAGAGCTATAAAAGAGTAAAACCAGTAAAACCAAATCATGACTTCAGGCTTTGACAAAGGCATTTTTTGAATATAAAAGAAGATATTTTGATTAAACTATTAGGTCACCAAACGATCAGCTTTGAAGTAACTTTGGTTTTGAATGCTCCTCTAATGTTTTTTAGACATGGCCTCCATATAAATTTCTGGCAATTTTACCTTGATCTTTCCTCTCCATTAATATAAGATTAAAGGAAAATTCCCCCCTTAGATACTGTAACACTGTTATGTATCATCAATGTGTGAAGTTCAGTGCATTCCAGGAGTTACTTTGTTGATGAAGTGTTGTCATTTACTTTTCTGGTGAACCCACTTTCCCTCAACCTGCCTCATCCACTTCTACTCCAGGTAGTGGTTTCCTACATTTCCCAGAATGCCTTGTTCCATTCAGCTGTTGGTTATACATATAGGTGGAGAGAAGCATAACGATAACAGAGCGAGGGTTTTCCAAGTTGAGAAAAAGAGTCGTGCCCCTTTATCCAAAACACAACATGTCTTGTGGCTGCATCACACCACCAAACAACAAAATGGACCCAGAAATGCAAAGTGCATCTCTAATAGCTGTTTTTTAATAGTCTTAAAGTGCTTCTTCCTTTAAGGGAACAGTAGTAGCCATTGTTGGAGTCTCCCATCACATCTCTGCCCTTCATCAGTACAGCACTAACCACTGTAGACAATTCCCTCTAAAATACAGTGGAGCTGTAACAAAATACTCGTAAGAAACAGCCGGTTGACAGATCATTCCTTGCATCTTCTGTGATCAAAGATGAGATTTTTTTCAAACAAAACCTTGGGGAATGTTCCTCCATTGAATGCCTAGAAGATTGGGCTAGGGGAGAACTTGGGGGAGTTTTGCTAAAGGAAGGGAGGATTTGATCAGAAATGAAGTGATCTAATCTGATTTATAATAAAAATATAAAAACTGGGGCCACTTGCCCATTTAATAAAGACAGATTTTTTGTTAGAATGAAGGTGTTGTGCGTGTTTGTAGGAAAGGAGGTCAGTGTGAGTGTGTGTATGTGTTTGCTGGCATCGGTATAGAATAGGAGGGCAGCACTTGAGGGGCTTGGCCCTGAAGGGAAAGGGAGATGTGCTGAGAATGACCAAACAGCTCCGAGAGCGGCTGACTCAGCTCTGCTGTGAGGCCCCCTGCTGGAGGAATGGCGTTACTGCCGTTTGCTCACACACAAGCGGGTGGGAACGGGAACGAGTGGGATGCAACTTCACCCACAACAGTATAAGCAAACTAATCATTGTGTGCGCTAGGGCTTTGACTGATATGGGCTTTTTGAAGGCCGAGAGCCATTTATATCTTTATATGTTTCCATTTCCAATGCCAAAAAATTACAAGTATTCAGTGTTTCTCCCCAGAATTGTATTGTTGTCATGGTGGAAAAAACCTCTGGGCCATCATGTGACACTAAAACTCTCCATTGAAACCTAGAATAATGATATCCTTTTAGCTCTGGGATTGATTACTACCTTGAACTGAAAAAAATATTTGGGACACAGGAGAAACGGTTGGGGCCAGGATTTGATGGAAGGCTGGCATGCATGTGACTCTAAAGACAGAGGTCTAAACCATGACATTGTCTCTATGCATGTTCAAATGTCATGTGAAATGTGTTTGTCTGCAGGTGAACAGAGACATTGTTGCTGGTCTAAGGTACTTTCATCTGACCAGCAGGAAAGGAATGAGAGGTAAGTTCAGCCAAATGTACCTGGTAAAGAAAAAGTGACAGACTAACCTTGCCCAGATGTAGAGATGTAGCAGTTCTTTTTTTTATTAGGCTAAACTGTATGGGACAGCAGTTTACATGTTAACTGTGTCATCATACCTTCCTTATACTGTATGTACATCTGCAGTACCGCCCATTCCAGCGTATAACTGAGTGTCTATTGTATTTTGTGCTGTATTGCAGGCTATGTATTTTTCATTGTGGGCAGCTACTGTACAATCTGCAGTTTCTCTACAACTGAAACCAGGTTCTCATGCATAAAACTTAGTATCTTGGTGTGTAGTATCTTGACAAGACAAGGTACATGGTTGCCATTTATGAACTACAGTTTCCCCACATACACTTAAAAACAAGCTATCCTGCACGCAAGTGAGCATCCATTTTGTGTCTTTTCCCACTGGACAAGATAATGTACATTGTTGGAAGTTACATTAATACAAATGAACGTCCATTTTGTGTGTTGAGGTCAGAAATTCCCAGCTGGTAGCAAAGAAACATGGATGCAAGCACCAAATTCTGTTCCCAATGCTAACAGCTAGTGTGTAATATTTGGCAGCATTAGCAAGCTAGTTAGCATAGCATGTTATCAACTGTAGGTGCAACTTTACATTTCAAAGTTATATTTTTAACTATTTACCACACGGATGTTTTGATAGATTTAAAGGAATAGTTCACCCAAAAATGAAAATTCTGTCATCATCGACTCACCCTCATGCCAGTTGAAACACGGATGAAGTTTGTTAGTCCATAAAACACACAGACAGGTTGCCAGCACAACTCCGTAGCAGCCTTCTCCAAAACAACTGAAGTCAGTGGGGACCGATTTTTAGAGTTCCAAAAAGAGCAAAAAATGACCATAAATTTACTCCATACAGCTCATGCAGCATCATCCAACTGTTCTGAAGCCAAATGATCGCACAGTGAGTGGAAAAGACCGATAGTTACACCATTATTTAGTGCAAATCTTCACTACAGCCGTTGTTTTCTAAAACATTCATGAGTGCACGCACCCAGTCCTCACGCGTTCATGAATCACAAATTTTCCCCACTTCTGTGTTTACACTGCTTGGAATTACGACTTGGATTGCCATTCCATTTCCTAGTAGAACGCTGTAATTTGGTTGGCAGTTATGATCTCCAGTTTCCAGCATCCATTTTGCGTCTTTTTGACCAGACAAGACATTATGCGTGGTTCACACTTTAGAATCATTTCCAGTGTTATCATGCATGCAACTGAGCGTCCATTGTGTGTCTTCCCCGCAGTGGACAAGGCAGTGCACATGGTGGGCAGCTACGGCCCGCGGGCGGAGGAGTACGAGTTTATGACCCCTGTCGAAGAGGCGCCCAAAGGCATGATCGTCCGCGGCACCTACAACATCAAGTCCCGCTTCACCGACGACGACAAGGTGGAGCACTTGAGCTGGGAGTGGAACCTCAACATCAAGAAGGACTGGAGCGACTAGAGAGAGAAAGAGAGAGAGGGATGACACTGCTCTCTTCCCCTCTCCCATCCATCCCTCTTTTTCACCTCCTCTCTATCCATCCTCCTCTTCCCCTCATCTACCTTTGTTCCAGCTCCTCCTGTTAGAGGAACCTCGCTATCTAAGAAGGATTGGGACAGATTGAAGGAGAGGGACGGGACGCAACTTGTCTCTCTCCTCCTCCCTTGTCCTCCTTTTCCCATCTTTTCCTTCCTGTCTGTTTCACTTAAACCCACGAGTCCTGGGAAGGGAAACTCACTAGCAAGAGCAACTGGGACTTCTAGAGAAGGGAACACCTCTCTTATCCCTGCAACGCATTGTTCTACTCTTATATCCTTCTATCCTGTATTCCAACCGTCCTGGGATGTCGACATCAAGAAGCTTTGGGATGAGCAGAAACGTAACTTCGTCCCTTGTCTCTCTCTCTCCCTCCTCTTCCCTCTTTCCCTCTCCCTTTCTCCCTCCCTTCCTCCTCATCCTCCCCTCATTTGTCCTTACCTACACGACAGCAGCAAATGGTCAGCAATGGCAGGTATTGATACAGGAAGTTAGTTGAGGCACAGTTCTACAGGGAGAGATGAATTACAACTAGAGCGAAATAAAGCACGGTTCTCCAATGACTTGTTTTTACAATTCTGGTTAAGTAAACTACACAGCACAGTGGCATGGACAGTGGCACAGGTCAACATGCCCTGAGAACAGAGGTGGGGACTCGAGTCACATGACTTGGACTCAAGTTAGACTGGAGTCACAGCTTGAACTGCTTGAGACTTGACTTGATGCATGAAGAGAAGACTTGAGACTTGACTTGGCTTGGGTTCTGGTGACTTGGGACTTTGACGACTTGAAAAGGTTTATAAAGTCTTGACAAAAGATCTTGTGTTTGTGTAAATGACTTGGTGTTCTTGAGACTTGAGACTTGACATGAATGACATGGACTTGACTTGGACTTGACTTGGTAATCTACATTTAGACTTGGGACCTGATATTAATGACAAGGACTTGACTTGAGACTTGTGCCTCAAGACTTGAGACTGACTTGGGACTCGAGCAAAGTTGACTTGGTCGCACCTCTGCATGAGAAGTATAAGACCAGTGACTCAGACCATCACTCAGTGTACTGAATGGAAATGTAACTGTACGCAGTACGCTTACAAGCATCTAATATCTGGAGAACATGCATTCCCAAGCAGAGATGAGTGGAAATGCACAGGGTGTGTCTGTACTCCCTCAGAACATTGAGCAAGTTTAATACCAGTAAAATCGATCCGATGTGGAATACATCACACTTGACTTGTTGAAGCTTCATTTGTATCAAGATGAATGTCTATTCCCAGTGAGATTTACAGTCTATAGTCCCACCGCATACAGTTGGTAGTAGGCAGTGACAGTCTGTTTCATAGAAGCAGTGAATGGGATTGTCCTCAGGAATGTCACTGCTTCAGTATTCCTTAGTGGACAAAATATTAGGAACGTCCTCCTGATATAGAGTCGACCGCCTTTTGCACAGTCCATTCACAATCGATCCACAATTGATTGTCTCAAGACTTAAAACTTCTTCCACATTTAGAATTCAGTCTATTTCCTGGGAAGGACAGGTATTGCTAATATTTTGTGCAGAATTTGTCAGAGCAGAGCAGAGGAGGTGACTCTCAGTATAAAGTCTAACAGTTAGGACTAGAATATGTAAGAAGATGCAAGAAAAATACATTTGGAGTTAGATAAACGGATATTTTCTTTGCTTTCACTTCTATCCCAGGACCTTCCCCTCCTTCTGTCCCTTCTTTCCTCCCGGTTTTAAGCCCAGATGTCAAAGAACATAAAGTTTGACATATCGGATACATGTATTTAATATATGTATTTTCTTTGAGTTACTCCCCTCTTCACGGTTGCATATCATAACTACTATCTACAGCTTTCAGAGTATCATTCATGTAATCTCTTCTGTAACTGATAGCGTATGGATTGATTGGGCTGGATTGGGTGTTCTGTTAGGGAAGAGGTTAAGAAATTTTGATTTTTTTCTAATACTTTCTTTATTAATGATTTATTGTGAAATTCTGTCCAAATCCCATAGCCTTTGATTAAGTTCTGCTGTTTCACCACAGTAAACACTTCCAACAAACAAACGAAAAATAGAATATTTTCTCCTCATTACGCACATACAGAAAAACGTTCAAGAATACATTATTAATTCAGGAAGTAAGAGAATGTTTTGGAGCGTTTCAACTCATTTTAGTAGCAAAACGAATCCCAAGCCACTACTAAAATCATCCAAATATTACCTTTTCACACTGTGATTATGCAGAGATGAAAAGATACACAATTCAGAATAACCTTTTCTCATAAGGACTATGACTTGGTGATGACTTCATCCAACATGGCACACTTTATAAGTTCTGGCAAAGACAAGGTCGTTTTCAAGGCACCGATTTCCTTTGAGTCTTTGGAAACGCAGACCAATGAAAGACTGTAAGACGGTGTGTATTATAGAAAGAGGTGCATGTACATTCTTTAGAATTTGATACTGTTCGCTCATTGAAAATGAAATTTACTCCCCCTTTCTAAACCTCTCTAGTACACCAAGGACAGGAGATGTGAATCCAATTCTACATTCAACCTTTTTAGCAAAATATCGTACGACGGTAGCTGGAAGACGCCTATCAGAAAAGTATATAAAGTGATCTGTCCAATCCAAATTAAAAAAGAAAATGTCCTTATTATTGTGTAAAGTCTTTGAATATGATATTGTCATTGTTGCTGAACATGATATTGAACATTGAAATGTCATTCGAAAAATGGTTGTGATCTAAGAATAACTGTAAATGTTAGCTTGTTGGGTGTTGCATGGTATATCAAGATTCTCTCTTCCTTTTTTACGACTTTATTGTAAAATTTACTGTGATGTAAAAAAAAAAACAGAAAAAAAGGAAACCGACACAATATTCAGATGTAGATGGTTGCCGCGATACTGCAGATATTTACAGGGATATTTTTAAAGGCACAGTTCGCTGGAAATAAGTACAGTTATCTGTGTCTGGGTAATCTCAAGCCCCGAGCCTGTAATGAGGAAGTGCTGCATCTGAAAATATTTGTGTCAAATCTAGTCGAGCATCCTGTATCTTTTAATAAAGGTTATTCAAACAAACAATAAGGTTTTGGCTGTGATTTTTTTTTTTTTTACTGCACTTACGAATCAAAATAAGAATGCTTGCTATGACCCATACATAGCTAAATAAATAGCTAAACATTCATGATAATTACACAAAAACAGTATTATATGCTGTATACCCTGCACAGTCTTAATGCAAAATGACAGCTTTAATTTAAACACTACTGTACATTTTCTCATCATAAAGTCAGCTTAGGAAATGTTGATTCATAGTTAATTTATACAGTAGGTAATTGAAGATTGTAAAAATAAATAAATACATAAATACATGCATTATTTGTTTTGATGACCGCCTTATGTCCATTATGTCCACCTACAACTAATAATAATAATGCTAATAATAATCATTATCTATTATATTAATAGATAAAAAGACACAAAAATCAGGTATGAATTTTGTCTACCAAAATCTATATAATGACAGAAAAATTTTCATTCATGCTTAGTACACTGGGATACTATTACTATAATTATACTATAATTTTAAGTGGCAATGTTTCGATATAGTGTGTAATGTAAGTTTACACACTTACATTACACACTTACATTTTTACTATGTAAGTGTGTAGCAGGGTGTTGCTGGGAAAGAGCACATCAGAAAACCTCCAGTGGACAAAAATGTTTGTTGATGTTTAGAATGATATGTCCTTAGTTCAGCATTATGTAATCATATGACTTAATTATTTTATATTCTATAAATAAGACAGAATTAGGTGTTCATATTTGGTCTTCAAGAGATTGGTGGTCAGTAAATGTTTCATATCTGAGGGAGGAGTTTGCAGCTTTGTTATTTTATTTTATTCAATCACAATTTTGTGATTTAACAACTTCATGTTTACTTCATAGTTGAAAGTTAGAAGCATGTCTTCAGTTCACCACAGGTGGGCAGTGTTGCCTGAGTGTGTACACTGATGCTGGAGACACACTGGGCAAAAGAATCCCTCAAAGTTACATTTCAAAAGATTGCTGTATGTTGAATGCAGCAATGAATTCTTTGTCATTTTTTGGGCATAAATTGTCAAATATGTGTATGGTATAGTAGATAGAATGAACTAAAAAGGCAAAACAGTCATTCAAGTGTGAGTTTAAACTCTTTGTCCAGGACAGTGTTTGCTGATGAAACTCTTCCCGAACTTCCTGCACCCCAACAGAATGACAGTCCAGTCCATTTGGAAAAGCTTACGTTTGGCATTTGCCTGTACAAGAAGAAGAAAAGAATTCAAATCAGCAGTAAACATGTGCAACTCTGTCATCTCAGAGGATTTGATCTGCTCTCCAGTCCAAAGTGGATTTAGTTTTTCCTGTTAAACTTTTAAAAAGTGTAAAAAAAATATGTGTTTCCACCCCCTTCCACCATCTTATTACAGTACAAGTGTCATGTACTCATCGTATTGCATGCAATAAAAAGAAATTAGCAATATTAATAGCCTACCTGTACTTCAGGCCATCTCTGCATGCATGTTATTATTTTGTTTGTTGTTTTCATGTTCTGACCTCAGGCCAACCTGATCAAAAAGATCTGATTAAATTGCTTTTCTTTTGAAATGTACTTATTTTTTCCCTTTTGACACTCAGTACCAGCAGCAATAATTCATTTCACTTTGTGGCACTATCTATTTTGGATAATATTTTGTGACCTGAAACTCCTCAGTCAATCATTCAGAAACTCATACGATTCTATAATCAAAAACTTTGTAAGCAAAGATCTTAAGATGACTTATATTTTTAATATCAGCATTTAGTTTGTTTTGCTTTCATGCCAGCAATCATTTTGTAAGTGTTGTTTTTTTCAAACAGTGGATATCTCACTTTGGAATGAAACCATTTAAATATGGTGAAAACAGCTGTTGGAAGAAAGGTTAATATGAACAGAGTACACATGAAAGGAAAATCCCATCACTTAAATCAAACATGCACTCACTTCAACTCTCTTTATCATGTATTTATGCCATCTGCCAATCTTCTCATTGCTAACACCACAGTTAAAAATAGCAACTACTGTTAGTTGGCTGTAGTGTAGTGGTGACGGTGACCAGGTTAAAAAACATTTAACTGATAGATTCATTTGACATTTAAAAATACAACTCATTAAATCATCTATAGTGTTAGTTTTTGTATTGATTATATTACACATATTAGATTTTATTATTCAGCAAATAAATTCAGTAATAATCCCAACTGACTACCTGTCCCTCTCACCTCAGCTATAGAGGGCTTTCAGGTGACGTAACACACTCTGGTGGCCATATTGGAGGTCCTCAGCTCTGGGAAGCAATAGCTGTGAACAGTGTGAACAGCTGGTTGTGTTTCTAAACTTACAACTTGGCCATCTCAACAGAATTCAATAGACATATTTCTGTGCTGTTTTTGACTGGGAACTGATATTTCGCCACTGACTCATTTTGTGTTTAGATAATATCAGTTTATTCGCTAGATAACCATAGCATCTGATTAGCTAAATATCACTGTCCTAACACATCTGCTTTGCACACTTGCTAACGTATCTAGTAGAAGCTAGCATTAGTAGTGGCTAGTAGACATAGGCTAGAGTATGTTAACGTTAGCATCACTTGCTTTGCTAAACCAAAAACAGCTGTTTGTTCAGGATGTGCTGATGCTTTTCAAGCTACACCTCACAGTGTTTTGGAGTAGAGACTAGGGCTAAAGACAAGACATGAATAAGTACATGAACCACACATGTCCCCGGATTTGCTCCCAAAATCTGGTGTGGGTGTAGGCCCATTTAGTAGCCTAATCAGATGAGGTAGATTTGTTCCCAAATTAATTTTTAGCCAGTCTCTACTTCAAAGCACTAGAAGTTGCAGCTTGAGAAGAGTCAGCTCAGATAATCTGAACAAACAGTTGGTTTTTGGCTTTGGTAGTTAGCCAGCCAGCAGGCAAATTTAACAAAGCAACCGGTGTTCTTGTTAATATGTAACTACTAGCCAATACTAACAGTAGCTTTTACGAGATACGTTAGCTAGTGTGCAAATCAGATGTGTTTATAACAAGACAGAGATGTTAGTTGACCAGACATATATGGTTAGCTAGCTAACAAGCTGACATTAAACACAAAATCGATCAGATGCGTCAGTGGTGAAATTATCAGTTCCCAGTCAAAACAGCACAGGAATTTACCATGTCTATTCAGTTCTGTTGAGACGGCCAACTCGTACATATAGAAATTAAAGCAATCTTCACAGCCATTGTTGTCCAAGAGCTGAGGACCTCCAATATGGCCACCAGAGGATGTGTTACATCACTTGAAAGCCCTATCCCATCCTCACCTCACCTCCTGTCATGCCCACTCCTCACTTCACCTCAGATCACCTCGTCTCCTCTCCTCTCCTCATCCCCCCTCCTCGCCTCACCTCTCCTCCCCTTCACTTCTCCCCATCCAGCTCCAGTCACATGCTCTGACAGGTAAATAAAAGGGCTTCTAGTGGAGCCCACTGGCATTCACACAGCCAAGCCTCTGTGCTCTCTTGACAAAAGGCCTTCCCTTCCCCACACTGTGTCACCAAAGGGGGACAGACTTACAGAAGCAGGTAGCTATGCACCTCAGACTTTTCTTTTATGCAAACACAGCCAAGGTAAGCTGAGCAGACAGTAATGCTGCTTGCCCTAACTTACATTCTGGGTGATGACGAGTAAGTTGAATATTTAAGATGATGTTGGCAATTTTTTGGCAGTTTTTTTATTCACAATTTTGATTCTCGAAGGTTACAGTATGTAGGCAAATAGAACACAGCAGCTGTATGCCAGTGTAAGTGACTGGGTTTGTCTCTTTTTATTCAAGTCCTGTCTCTTTAAATCCAAGTCATTCACTGGGGAGAAATACTTTATGTTACAGTAACTGTCATAGAAATGCAGGCTATGTTTCTATTTGGCTGAAAAAACAGAACTTACAGCAAAAGTTGTGGAAGAAATCATATGTTTAACCTATTCTAACATCAAAAGGTACCGTGCTCTGAAACTGCTGGTTTAAATTTGCATATTTTCATAACCCTTGCCCGAGAGTCAATTTTACACCAGCTCCAACAGGACAGTGTAACTAGGGCAACAGGATAATATATTCTCCTGCTGGAGAATGTTTTACTGAATCGTGCCTCTGCAAAAAAGCATCACATGAAATTCAGAGAGTTCTCCCTAACAGCCAAGACTTCAGATAAACCGACAGGTGTAGTGGAGTTAAAGCGTCGGTTTGCGTCACGTGTCCGGGGGGGCAGATGTTCTCTCCGTCTCTCACTCCCACAGTGGGGCTAAGATAAGGCTTTTTGGGGTCATATGAATGATCATATTACTGCCAAATCTTTCACATTTGCCATTTTCCCCAAGGTTATGTCTACACCTAGACCCCACCAACAGCATTTTTTACCTTGAGACCTAATGATCTGACAATAGGATTTAGATTTCATATACTAAAGTTTTAGGTGCCAACGTTGAGACTCAAGGCAAAAATAAAAACCTGCTTTTTGAACTGTGATGTGTGGCTCCAGACCCCTGCCTTTTATATAGTATCCTATATTTCAACTTGGTACAAATGTCCTGAGCTATTTCTGTGATATCTGACCTAAACCCTCACCTCGGCCCCAGGATGCGTTTGCTCTGTGCATTGGGTCTGGCCGTGGCTCTGCTGCAGCTGGTGAACTCTCTGCGGCTGGGAGCCTTTAACATCAAGTCATTTGGGGACAAGAAAGCCTCCAACACCACTCTGATGGACATCATCAGCACGGTCTGACACACCACTGCTTTTTTATTTTGCATCTCGTACTCTAGTCTGTTTCTTTCTTTCTTTCTTATTGTGTGCACTACTTTCATTGTACCTTTTTGATACATAGCTGATGTTCAAACGTTTCTCATTTTCAATACAATTTTTCTTACAAGCTTGTAAGCTAATAAGCCTAACATAGCCAATAGATTTAGATAATATATATTCGTTAAGAGTAAATTGGAGACTCACTTCAACTTTACCACAAGAAACACACAATGCTGAACCAGACTTGGAAAAACACTAAATACATTTCTCCCTGCCAGGAGACTGCCATGACTATATAACATGGATGATCAAATTAGGTTGAAAATATTCTCACATTTTCTATCCATGCTTAATATTTTGGGAGAAGCGTACTTTAACAAACTACACAGTAAATTCTCCTAGTGTAAAAAGTGCACTTGGTGCCACTAGAGAGTCAATAAAATGAGTGTTGTTTTGTATTTTTTTGGTCTGTTGCAGATTGTCCATCGCTATGACATCATTCTGATCCAGGAGGTCAGAGACAGCGATCTGTCAGCAACCAAAAAACTCATGGAGCACGTCAACAAGTTAGACTAACTACACACCTTTTAAAAAGCATACAAAAACATGTTACACACAATTAAGTGGAAAGTGGTTTTCTTCAGGGATGTTTGTAGAAAGTGGGGATGCTCACACTGTCATATAATGTTCACCATAATAATAGTTAGTTATGTGATTTTATGTGTGTGTGTGTGTGTGTGTTTCTCCTCAGAGGTTCTCCTCAGTTCAGGTACCGCCACATCGTCAGTGAGCCTCTGGGCCGCAGCACCTATACGGAGAGATATCTCTTCCTCTACAGGTACACACAGAGGGAAAAATAATGCTATTACTTGTGCAATTAAAATATTTTGGGTAGTGTACATTTTCTCTGTCTCTGTCCTTATTGTAAGCAGTGACTGGCTAACAACTACAGCTGCAGTTTAATAGCAGATGGTTGAGCAGCAGATTGGAGTTTTAATTTTAGAAACATTAGCATTAAGTCAATGTACTGTAGTAGGTGGGATGTGGTACAATGCTGTTCTTGAAATGCTACAATGATGCTACCATGTTCTGGGAATGGCAGGAGCAGAGGTTTCTGGGTAAAGGCTGACCCCAGCCAGTGTTGGAAAGCTACTTTTAAAGAAGTGCTTCGCATCACTTGCAAGCAGCAACAGCGGTTTGTTTGTAATAAACAGAAGAACTGGGTAGTTAGCATGAGCAGTGATAGCCACCATGGCTGAACAGACAAAGAAAAGAGAAACTCAGACTGCATCAACAGAAAGGCAATGAGCACATACAGTGAAATGACTCCCCAACAGACTGCTACATCAGACCCTGTCAATTAGTATTTTTTCTCTTTCCTGTCCAGGGAGCAGACGGTGTCAGTGGCTAAAAACTACACCTATGATGATGGCTGTGAGTCCTGTGGAACAGACACCTTCAACAGAGAGCCCTTCGTTGTCATGTTCTCCTCCAGTTACACTGGTAGGCCATTGAACAAGAAAGAAAGAAAGAAAGAAAGAACAAAAGAGCGAATGAACGGATCAATATCAATATCTCCCTCTTGCAAATTTGACATCATTTGATGTTCATTTCTGCATGGGGGTCATTTTACGGTAGAGATTCTGTTCATACTGATGTCAGATATTGGTCACTTTTCCATCTTGAATGAGAACAGGTAAGACAAAGAGATCAGATTTGAGCAAAAAATCGGAATTGAGCATTAAGGCCTGTAGTGTGAATGTTGCCTTAGGTAGGAGAAGACAAGTTTAATCAATGTTGTTGCAATTCCTACTGGTCGCCAATAGAGGTCGATAAAGATCATAAATAACTTCATGCGCCTTTACAAGACCCTATACTCATATACATCAGTTTAATACTACTTACTATTAAGTATACCATGAATTCCCATCATTAAGTATTATGTCAGCCTAAAAAGGTGGTAAACTACTTGCCTCTCTCCTCCTTCAAGCATCCCTCTCTCCTCTCCTCCCTCCCTCGTTTCCCAGCGGTGAGGAACTTTGTCCTGATCCCCCAGCACACTTCTCCAGACTACGCTGTGGAGGAGGTGAACGCTCTCTACGATGTGGTGGCTGATGTCCGCGCCCGCTGGAAGACCAATGTGAATATACACACTCTCTACTAATACTCAACCATCACTATAAGCTATATAAATAAAGTCATTATTATTACCCTGCTCTCCCTGTAGGACATCGTGCTGCTGGGTGACTTCAACACAGGCTGCAACTATGTGATGGGCTCCGACTGGGACAAGATCCGCCTCTTCACCGACAAGACGTTCCACTGGCTGATCACCAACGAGGCCGACACCACGGTGTCGCACACCAACTGCCCCTACGACAGGTAACACACACCCACATCTCCATACATACAACCAGAGGTGGGGACTCGAGGCACATGACTTGGATTCAAGTCAGACTTGAATCACAATTTGAATTGCTTGAGACTTGATGCATGAAGAGAAGACTTGACTTGGGTTCTGGTGACTTGGGTCTTGACTTTGAATTCAGACAACTGAATTTAAATTCTGTTTTCTGAATTTGTATGGAATGATTGAATTTATTGAAGTTGAAACTGATTATAGAAATCAAACTCATGATGCTCTTACCAAGTTTTTATCCTATTAAAACCATATTGCAGTGAAAAGTCCTAGATATTTAGTTTTCTTTAAGATATTAAATTGATATTGGACTCTTGATTTGTTCTGACTTGACTTGCTGTTCTACATTTAGACTTGAGACTGACTTGGGACTTGAGCAAAGTTGACTTGGTCACACCTCCGCATACAACACACACTCTTGACTCCATCCTTCTTCCTCTACTTGTAGGATTGTGGCCACCGCTGACATGATGAGGGGAGTGGAGCGTGGCAGTGCGGAGGTCTACAACTACATGAAGGACCTGCATCTCAGCCACAGTCTGGTAAAACCAAGTCGCTCTCTAGAATCACTTCAATTGCCAAGCACAAGAAACAGACAGGCATCTCAATTCAATTCAACTCAATTAACTACTAAGTCATGACATAGGGAGTCTGCATGTGACAGTTCCCTCTTCCTCACTCTCAGGCACTGGCTGTCAGCGACCATTACCCTGTGGAGGTGAAGCTGACTGGCCACGCTGCCTGAGTCACATGATGCCCACAACCAATCAGCAAGCCCTCCATCTGAATCTGAATGACGACTGTTCTATTCAGTGGGGAATCTCTCACTGATCTTCCATCAAGTCATGAATTATATGACTACAATAAAAGTCAGTCAAATTAAGTCCTTGCATTGTTTAAATTCAGAAGAAACTGATGAACAGGGAGTCATATTGTTTTTGCTGGGTTACTTCGACTACCAAGTGGAGACCGAGGATGGGTTGCAGGTTCCTACATCATCGCCAGAATCCCAATATCTTTTCATAAGCGTGGGTTTCAATTTCCCATTTGGGTTTCAGGATGAAAATATTAAAGAACCTCTGATATACGGTACTGTACATTTTCATACACATCTCCCTCATAAACCTCAAAAACTTCCTTCAGAAAACATGTTAGATAGAACAAGTCTACACAACAATACAAATGAAGGTGTTGTTCATAGATGTTTATATGCAAAAAAAAAACAAAACGGGGACATAGCAGAAAAATGACATAACCTTCACAGACAACGGTAAGTCCATGACATTCACCCAAGGCAACATCAATCATGTCTTTTAGTGAAATGGTTAAAAGTTGAGGCTGAAGTAAAAAAGGCTCTTTAAACCAAACATGACATTTCACACGCATTTTACAATAGGAATGCTGACATTGGACCAGTTTAACATTTACATAAAGGCGTGATGTGGATGAGAGCAATCTCATCAATGATCCCAGATCAGCATTTCTACTCCAAGACGCTTCCTGAATGTTATGTGTCAATCATGAACTTGAAAGAAGCCAATGAGAATTACTCAGTCAAGAGGACAGCAGTCATTGGTTAGACTTAGTCCATTATAAATGTGTTAGAAAGCACTTGTTCCCTTCATTGATAATGGCTTGAGGCAGAGGGTACATCTCAAGAGTCTAAAGTTGCTTTGTCTTTTAATCTCATATCATCTGAACAGCAATGATATAAATCAGTGTTTCTTGAACTACTGGTCCAAATTCAAGATGAGTCATGATGAATGCGTTTCTGCTGGGTCCCCATATGACAAAAGTACTGTTATGTTTCTATGAACATGGGTCCCAAAGAGAGGCTGAATTTCTCTTTCAGGTCAAAGCAGTTCAGGGAAATAAAATGAAGACACATCTGTTGGAGAGATAATAAAGAATTTGCCACTTTAGGCTATCGAGATTCACCCGAGGTTACTTTCATTTGTTGTTAAGGCGCCTGAAGGTATTCTCTGAAAGGTTAGGCACTCCAATGGTGAAGACCTTTATGTTCCTCTTCAACATTTCTAGAGCTAAATTCGTCTTTACCTTAGTTTTTCAGGAACAAAAGTACCATGGAAAAATACTGTTTGTCACTGAACATATGACACTGAAGGTAGATAAATGAACAACCATTTTCAACTATTGTCAAGTCCCTACTACTAGTTTTTTGTTTCCGTCTCTCCTCTAGCCCTTTCTCTTCTTGAGCATCTCCAGGTACATGCGCAGCGACTTCTGGATGGAGTCTTTGGTGATGAAGCTGACGAAGTTGTGGATGTCGGCCTCTCTGTTGGACATCAGCTTGTCGATGGTCGGCTTCCTCATCATGGACTTGGTGATCTGTCTGGCGTGGTCTGGAAAAAGTGAGGAGACGAACGGTTAGCCCAGTGATTCCCAAAGTGGAGTCCGGGGACACTCCAGCGGCCCTTAAAGTGGTTCTAGATTGCCCTCAGCATCAATTTAATTCAAGGTCAAGGTTTCTTTATTAGTACCCAAGGGTAAATTTGTTGTGCACATGGGAGATTCAGCAATCCAAAGTTAAAAACAAGACATCACAGCAATACAGATTCATAAGACATCAAAACAAATACTTTAAAACAAGTATCATTATGATTTCAAAATAGTATTAAAATATAAAAACTCCTAAGAAGGTCATGACAAAGTGCTTCTACACACACACACACACACACACACTCACCCACTCCCTCAAAAGCTTAAAGTGCCACGCATGGGCGAAGTGCATCATCTCGTGCTAGCTTTGTTTAGTAGTGCAATGGCTGCAGGTACAAAAGTATTTCTGTATGGTTTTGTTCTCCACCTAGGGGCCACAAACCGACGGCCGGAGAGAAGGAGCTGGAATTCGCTCTGTAAAGGATGGGAACAGTCTTGAAGAATAGAGCTCGCCTTACGCTGCAGCTGTGTGGAGTAAAGAACTGATAGGTTGAGTTGAGACTCACCTATAAGCTTACTAGCCCACTTGACAATTTGGTTTAGAGAATTTTTGTTTTGCAGAGACAGGTTACCAAACCATGACACAAGGGAAAAAGACAAGATTGATTCAATAAAAGCCCGATAAAAGAGGGTCATCATAGTTTTATCAATGTGAAAACGGGACAGTTTTCTGAGACAAAACAAACGCTGATGTCCCTTTTTACACACTGCCTCACAATTCTTCTCGAAGGTCAATTTGAGTCATCAGTCTATGACTGTCCCAAGATACTTGTAGCTTTCTACACAGTCCACAGCCTGGTCTTCAATGATCGTAGTATCATAAATTGAAGCATGAGTTCTGAAATCTATGATCATATCCTTTGTTTTGGATATGTTTAGCTCCAAGAAAGATTCGTCACCCAAGTGACAAACTCATCAATGACTGGGCCATGGCTGGACTCATTATTGTGTAGCAGACTCACAATGACTGTATCATCTGCAAATTTCAATATGGTCCTGTTCTCATGCTTACTTTGGCACATGTTTGTGTACAGAATATAAAGTAAGGGTGAGAGAACACAGCCCTGAGGTGAGCCAGTAGAAGAACATAATAAATCTGATAAAATGCCGTTTACCTTCTCTCTTTGTGTTCTGTTTATCAAAAAATCCAATATCCAACCCACCAGATTGTGACTCAACTCAAAATGCTCTGTCAGCCTCATGGCTAAAATGTGGGGTTGGATGGTGTTAAAGGCTGAGGAAAAGTCAATAAACAACAATCTAGCATGGGTTTTATTCCCCTCTAGGTGTTTAAACAAAAGGTTAAGTAGAGTGATTGTAGCATCCTCAACTCCTCTGTGTGACCTATAGGCAAATTGCATAGGGTCGAGTGCATGCTCGGTTTCCCTTGCAAGCTCTGTCTTCACAAGCTTTTCAAAGGTTTTCATTACAAGAGAAGTGATGGCGACCGGCCTGAAGTCATTAAAAGCTTTGGGGCTGCTGCCTTTAGGAACAGGGGTAATCACAGCCTGCTTCCACAGGTTAGGTACATGTTGTAGGTTCAGAGACATATTGAAAATATCATAGAAGATAGAACTTAATTGCCTTGCACAAGACTTCAGTAAATTGCCACTGATATTGTCAGGACCAGAGCTCTTGTTTATCTTTAGAGAAAGGAAGGACTTTTCAACTTCTCTCTGCTCCAGGACGAAGTGCTGATTATCTTTAAGTTTACATCTAAGTCCCTCGACTTCATCTCTAAAGTCAAACTGATCAAATCTCAGGTAGAATTTATTAAGAGCGTTGGCAAATTTGCTATTTGACCTAAAGCCATCCATAGTAATATTGGTTCTGTTCTTGCTTTGCTGTATGCCTGCGATTGTTTTCATGCCAGACCAAGCTGAGGCACGGTTCCTCTCAGCCAGTTTGCTCTCTACTTTAGTTTTATACTTTTGTTTAGCCCTTAGGATTTCCACTTTCACCTCCCTTCTGGTTGCATCTATTTCAGAAGCTCCTCCTTGACTGAAGGACAGCTTCTTCTTCTGTAGACTAGACTTAACAGCTTTAGACATCCAAGGTTTATTATTGGGGTAAACCTTAATCTTTTTGGTGGGAATGATCATACTCTCGCAAAAAGTAACATAAGAACAGATTACATCAGTGAGTTCATCAATGTCCTTGCAAGAGTCCTTGAACATCTCCCAGTCAGTGCAGTCAAAGCATCCCTGAAGACAAGCAGTGGATTCCTCAGACCAGATTTTAACCTCTTTGGTCTGGATTTTTTCTCTCTTTAGGACAGTTTTACATGTAGGGAGAAGAAGCACACAGTTGTGGTCGGCAGAACCTAAGGGAGGCAGGGGGACTGATTTATATGCTCCCTTAACTGTACCATAGCAGAGATCTAATGTCTTATTCTGCCTGGTTGAACAAGTTACATATTGGTAAAAGTTTGTCAAAGACTTTTTTAGGGACACATGATTAAAATCTCCAAGTATGAGATTTGGTGCTCCACTGGAAAGATCACAGATCAGAGTTTTGTTGTAATCCCTTCGAATGAAGTCGGGCAACTGAAGATCTAGCGTTAGCCTGGTAATTCGATTCTGTGTATTCCATTGCAGCAGGAAGTCTCTAGTATATTGTATCCTCGGAGAATGAAGTGTGACCCCGTTGCAGACGAGAGTTAAGTTGATCAAAGTCCACAAGGCAGCGATAATTAAAAGCTCCATCACTGCAGATCAATAGTAAAATGTCTAAAAGCACTTGTTCATGACGATCATAGGCAATCAAGCATAAAAAAACACGCACAAACTCACTAAAAACATAAGACATAGGACGCCGAACAAACCCACTGCCGGTCGCCGCATGAGCATGCGCCCAATTATCAGGGTTAGTGGCTGCTGTTCGCAGTTAAAAATGATAAAATAGAAAAAGAAAGGCAGGGAAATGAGGGGTGTTTTTCAGAAACATAATCATGTAAGTCCTTGATCCAGCCCTCTCGGTTCTGACTGTTCTACTATCCCTTACCTGGAATGGCCAGCCACTTGGCCATGGTCTCCGTGGCTGTGGTGAGAACCTGGTCCTCAGGCACCAGCCGGTCCACCAGTCCGATCTTCAGGGCCTCTGGAGCACTGTAGAGCAGGCCCAGCTCCAGGGCCATCTCTGTCGTCCGGTGACCCACTGTGTTCACCATGGTGTCCTTGAACCTGCAGACAGCACACACTCTTTGATCGAACTAAAAATATAGTTATCATTATAGTTTTGGATGTATAGTTATCGTTGTAGTGGGAACACAGACATTCTGTTTACTTAGAACAATTTAAATCTTTTTATAGTTATTGTTCTAGATGTGAATGGACCTTTAGTCAAATATTTAAGATCTATTCTGTTCTATTATATTAAAAAATATTCAATTCTATTCATGCATCATATATACCGAGTCAATAAAAGATTCTGTGAGTAATGTGGTGAGCATTAATGTTGATGTGCATCATCATTCATAATCATCATTCCTTACCAAAAAGGTGCTACGATGCCAAGTTGTGTCTCGTTAAGGCCGATGCTGTAGCGAGGGTTTTCAGCCATGATCCTGTAGTCACAACCCAGAGACATCAGACACCCCCCCGCAGGACTGGAACCCTGTGGAGGGATGGAGGGAGGGAGGGAGATGGAAGGAGGGAGAGAGGAAAAAACTTGGTTAAAGTGGTGATCCACGAGATTGATTTTCTTTTCAGTGTGTCCAGGACTGTGACTTTGTCTTTTTCCTTGGATTTTCTGTTGATGCAGTTTGAGTTTCTGTAGGTGGCGCTCGTTTCTTTGTCTGTTCAGCCATGGTGGCTATCACTACTCATGCTAACTACCCAGTTCTTCTTCTGTTTATTCAAAACAAACGCATCACTTCCTGTACGCCACAGGATTTTTCCCAGAAAGACATACCAGGACAAACAACTAAACTACATTACAGCAGAGCAGTAGTAGAGAATAGATCGAGAGATAGATAGAGAGTAGGAAAATGGATTTGTTTATATGAAAAAGTTGCAGATTATTACATACATTTGTATTGCATATTAAATAAATACTCACTTTGCCCCACTTAGATTTGTTTTATTTTAAATCATAATATACCACACATCCCAAACTGGCAACAGAGGATGATGCAGTTTTTCCCCACTCTGTCCCAAACCAGTCCATCGTTTTTAAGATATTTTTGTTATGATATGTTTTTGTTATGATTTTGGCCCGAGTCCCTGTTAATTTCTGACCCTGGTTGTCACTTACATTGATTGCTGCTATAGTGACCATGTTGGAGCCATAGAGTTTGAGCCACATCTCCTGAACGGCCTTCCAGAACACTCCACAGCTTTCTGGACTCTTCGCGTACATCTCCATGATGTCCAGTCCTGCTGAGAAGACCTTGGGCAGGCTCTGGATGGAAGCAACACACACACACACACACACACACACACACATACATACATACATACAGGTTAGGCTGTTTGTTTTTCAATGTTTTAAATTGTTTCGCATCTCCACACAGACAGAAGTTCAATTATGGAAGATGAGATTTTATACTAAAATTCCTTTAATGAAATGGTCACATATTAACTGGCTATTAAGTCATCATTTTTATCCATTTATCCTTTATTTAATCTGATAATCTCATTGAGATAGAGATCTCTTTTTCAAAAGGAGAACAAAAAAAAAAAATCATGAAAACTACACAAAAAATACACAAAACAATTCAGTCACATGTTCCACCAGTCAAACAGTCTGCAAAATTGATTCCAAAAGATTAACAAAAAATACTTTATACAAAACAATGACAAACATAGATTTCATTGCTTTAAAATCCTTGAGGGGGACAAGAAATTTAAAGTGCTTTGCAGTCTTTTGCAATCCACATATGAGGTGCATAGCACCAGGAAGCAATCTTGCACTAAGCAATACATAACAGTCTAAAAGCTGTTATATTTATATTTGCATAAGCGTGTGTAAATGCTATCTTGTTTTAAAACAACTCTACACCTCATGACAGTGTGTGTGTGTCTGCCAATGAGTTCCATATCTATTTGGACAGTGGCACGTTGCTGAAAATGGCTTCAAATCAAAGACAACCACAGTCTGCACTTCAACCTCCTGGTCATTTTTGTCATTTCACACCCAAAGTAATACGAGTGTGAAGCCCAAACATCAAAACAATGTGTTGCTGTCCTAACCCTCTTGTATGTAGGCTATGTAATGTGATGTCAGACTGTACCGAGGTGATGATGAGGCCTCGGCAGCTCTTATCCATCTCCAGCTTCTCCAAGCTGATGCTGAACTCTGTGAGGAAGTCTAAACTCAGACTGTTGACTGGAGGACTCTGCATGCGCATCACCGCTACACCTGCACAGAGACAAACATTCATCTTTTACCTGGATCCTTTGGGAAAAACAGGTCTCTACTTGCATTTCAATAAAGACCAGTGAGTTGAACTGAAAGAATGGAATAAACTAACAGAAAACCGTTCAGTTTATAGGATCTAGACACAGTTGCAAAGTTCTTAGTTGCACAAAAAAAAACCTTACCTGTGCTGCTGTCAAAATCCACTTTGATCTTAGATGAGGTGGAGTTGTTCCTCCGCTGAGAGAGGAGGAAGGGAGACACACACACTCTGCCATGACCGCTGGAGGACAGCTGAGGCAGGAGACCTGCTGGCACGCACACACACACACGCATGCAGAGTCATTAGGTTATTATAAGATTAAGTATTGGTGTCTGTGAAGAGAGTTCTATTAAAAATCACTATATGCATTTTGGAAAAAAAAAGAATATGAGCTCTGTTCATCACTCATTATATAGCACTTTTCAGAACATATGTTTCAACTACTTCACGAGCAATCAATGAAAAGAAACGCAAAACAGCAATAGTGAGCAAGAAGCAAAAAGTCTGAGAAATGCACAGTGCCAAGTGTCATGCAGCTAGACAGAAACCAACAAAAACACAATGTTAAAGCCTGCAGAGAGCTAGTTCAGCGATTCAAATTAACGTTAAACGCATGCCAGTAAAAATTACACGAAGCAATATCAGCTATAAGTTAACATTTACTGTTCACTATGTGATACTCAGTGGTAACTAGTGGGTGCACAAGCTAGCAGAGTTAATTTAAGTTAATTAAGTTAATAAGAGCTGTAAGAGAACAGCAGGTTAAAGAATATGACCTTTGCTCCAGTTTCTGAAAATGTTTATAGGGCAACAAGGGGCTAACTCAGGTAGCACAGCTAGCCGGCTGGCTAGTAGCTCTTATTTTTAAGGAACTACAAAGCCGACCTTTAAAGTCGATGCATATTATCAAGTCCACCTACCACAATGTGCTCACACTTTTACCGTGCATTCAGACGTACCTGAGAAACCGTACTTGGCTGAGTTTCTCAATGCATTTCTCAATGCCATCTTGTCCTGTCAAGTTGGCGACAACCACTTCCGCAGGCTGACAGTCGGGAGGCGGGACCAAGAGTTGATATCTTGCACGTGATTGGTGCCACGTGATTGAGATACATTTCATTCAATTTTTTTTTAATTTAAACACAATCAAAAAGCCATTACAATAAAGAAAAAACACCAATAGCTAGAATAAAAAGATAGCTAGATAGATAGACAGAAAAATCCAGAACCAAATTTTTATTCTCCAAATTTTATGTTTAACAAGGTAATACAGCTTGTGAAATCCTGTGTGATCGTGCAACACTACAGTCACAGTTGATAAAAGGAAGGACTACTGTTTGTTTTGAAGACAGTGAATGGGCATTTGATTGTACAACCTATTTTACAGAGTTGTAGCACTGTCATTTTTCTTTTTTTTTATATAATAATCCAGCAGTAGTTTCTATTTTGTATAGGTCATGCTCTGCCTTCAGGTAATGTGTTCAATAATTAAGAAATATTTCCACTCTATATCTTATCATATATGGAGTATGCCCACCTCTGCCTCTGAGCATCTTGGGTAACCTAATTTACAGTGAAATAAGAGGGAAGGATTACTGAATGCTCACCTCATTTTATTGTGAATACCATGTTAAAGAAATGCTGTGCTCCAACAATAGGAACCATAAAAATGTTTTGAAACCCAAAAAGCACAGACACCACACTCTCTCTTCTCTGGCTTCACTGGCTTCAGTGAAGTGAATTTTAAACAACAAAATTGTACTGAGTGTGGGGTTTTCTTTGTACCATGTGTATCAGTATCTATTCTGAAACTAAGTTGTCAATATGTCTCTGCATCACTGCCACAAGACAACATCTTTTACATTAAAGGAGCCTTAAGTCATCTATGACCTATGAGGTAATATATCACCAGGCTAAATACTGCAATAATAATACTGGGTTTTTTAGCTGAAAATGTCTCACTCGCTCATAGCACTTTCGTTGAGCAATTTGAAAATGGCAGGAGGTGGGGGGAGGAGATGGGCAGAGTCTTGAATCTCCAATGGGTGCAGAGTTTTTATTCCAGTACAGGCCGCAAGGTGAGCGGCCATTTTTATGTGAACCGTTGGGCTAGCTTCTGTATGAACTGACTTACAGCAAGTCACTGTGGTGAGAGGTTTTGCAGCAAGAACCAAAGGAGCTTTTCCGTTGCCTTGCTGCCATGGATTGCTAACATGCTAATGTTGACTAGAACTAGAGAGAGAAGTACAGTCTTTGATAATGCTACATTAGCCTTGTCGCTAACGTTAACTTTCAGTTTTGACAGTTTGCTAAACACTCATACAACAGACCTGGGGCGTAATTTCCACTGGGGACGGGGGGGACATGTCCCCCCCTCTTTTCAAAATCCCGTTTGTGTCCCCCCCACTTTTTTAACCGCAAAAATCGTGCTTAATACGCTACTGTTTGGCCAGCCATCAGATTCTGGCTGAGAATGTGAATTGAGCTGCTGATTGTAAGGCCCTGATATACTCCAAAAAAAATTGCCACGGACGAGTAGCGGCCACGGACAGCCTGCCTACGCGGTTCTATAGTACATTTTGGCGTCTGTCCAGTGTTGCCAATTTGGCGACTTTATCGCTAGACGTAGCGACTTTTCAGACCCCACTGGCGACTTTATTTCTCAAAAGCGACTAGCGACAAATCTGGCGACTTTTTCTGACCATGGGAAGCAATGTTAATGTGTTGAATCCCAAAGCATTTGGCAATAAATTGGTACGGCTGATGCCGGTTTCCTCTACTTGCTTGTCTAATCCAGAGGGGTCTGATGGTCACAGCGCTTCCCACACACAGTGTAGCCCCCCTCCCTCCCTCCACTGAGAGCAGGGACTGTAGGATAGGGTCCACTTGTAATTGCTACCGGCGTACGCCGAAACTGGCCCAGGTGGGCGGAGTCAGCACTTATATTAATACGGGCTACGCCGTGGCGTGCATAACAAGTGCAGCATTATATACTGATATGCAAATTATCGTATGACATCATCTGGCGACTTCTAGCGACTTTCTGAGCAGCCAATAGCTACTTTCCTTGGAAAAGAGTTGGCAACACTGCTGTGGACGCGGACGTGTTCCACGCATGCGCACTTGAAAAATTGCTCACTGAATGAGGCAAAAGACATGTATTTTGAGTGACACTGTGAAAAGGTAGAACCAAAGCCTATCTAATCTCAGGTATAACCAATACTCATAATAAAGACAACTACACACTAGACTTACATAAAAAAGCGAACACATTCATTGGCAGTGATCTTATAGTATTGACAGTGTGTGACTTCTAAAAAACTTCTAAAAAAAAAAGTTTCATATTCTTTGATACATTTTGTATATGTTTGTTGTGATTGAAGTTGCAAATGACACATTATCTATCGATAGTGCCACAATAATGTACCATAGATAGGTCAGTCCTATTCTTCAAAATATATATATACCCATAATTGAATAACTCAACATGTGAAGTTCAGTAAAGTTGTGGGTTAAACAATACAGAAAGTAAGACAGTTTTTCTTATGCATATTTAGTACTATTCTGGCAGAATTTAGCATGATGACCAACTTAATTATTTCCCGTATTTTATATTGGTTACCGTAGTCCCTAAATGTATGTAGAAATGCAGGAAATGGGATTCAAATCGCACATTTTTTTCTGGGGGAGTACCCCCAGACTCCCCGTTTTATTGTGTCCCCCCCACTTCTCAAACCAAAGTTACACCCTTGCAACAGACTCATCTGCACAGTTCTGAAGCAAGTGTGACAGACTTTACAGCCCAGACTTGTGTTGCCGCCATAGCAATTAACCCTTAAAATTCCATAATCGCCATTTGATGCTGTACTAGCCAAATTATCATGACAAACAGTGGAGACCATATCCATTCAAGTTCTGTGGTTATGGGGCAGAAAACTGCCACAGTGTACTAGGTCTAAACATACAGGGTTGTGCAGCCATTGTGGTGCTGCATGACCTGGCAAAAACCACTTGGGTAAATACCATAGTCACACTCAGGCTCGTCGCCAGGGCCTGAGGGTCTGCCCGTTCTGTTGTGGGTATCTACATTTTACCTATGGGTAAGTGAACACAGTTATCTAGTTTTGCTTATTTTTCCATAAACAACTTAAGTTGTACCGTGAGGAACATTAATGTACCATAGAGGAGTACTTATGTCACTTCTTTTAGAGTGTAGGCGTGTACTGTCTGTCGCCAAATACAAGGCTTCTCAGCAGCTATCCGTGGATGACCTCGTCTCCAACATTTATTTAAGCGACATTGGTTCATGTATCCTCTATTTTGTTAACTGACATGGTGATAAATGACTACAGTAAGCAAAATCTTGGGATTTATATACATTTATATGGCTAAAATATGGAACAGACGGCTGCGTAGTCCGTCAAAAATAGAAGCCATGCATGTCTCCAGAGTTGCGTCTCTGATCCGGCTCCATCAGCAGATCCGTCAACGTGCTGCATACTGCAGCAGTGCCGCAGCTGCAGTGAAGTGGCTGCGTATCTGATCTAACACTTAAACGAAAGAACTGGCGTGCTCAACTCACAGTCTTTAGATTGTAATGGGTGCCGACCCAAAAATCTATCTGTATCTGATCTGACACAAACGGACAGAACAGAAACGCAACCGGCGTACACATAAGCACAAATAAACAGCATGAACAACAGCATTGCATAAAGGTGCACAAATACGCACCAAAAAACAAAACCACGAACAACAGCATTGCTCAGGCTCTACACTTTTCTAACCACACTGACCCCAGGGCAAACAAATATACAATATAGACAATATAGAGCTACAACAGCATGAACTAGCACAACAGTGTACTTCCATAATGAGTTGATTGATCTTATTATTTTTTGCTAGCGCTCATGAACTTTCAGATGTGGCCAGCCAATGGCGGTATCGCTCAACACTGTTTACCTAACTGACAACTCGAAAGTGATGCGATTTTGGTTTGTGACAGGTCTAAATTTACGTCAATCACAAATAACTTGTATGACTCGTATTTGATTTAGTTTAACGATATATTTATTTTTGGATTGGATTAGCATTAAAATATCATATACAGTATATTATTGCCCCCTTAGGGAAATTTGTCTTATACTGTGTCTGTACAGCATGGAGTCTAAGACAAATTTACCTAAGGGGACAATAAAAGTATATCTTATCTTATCTTATCTTATCTTATCTTATCATAGCATTAAAAAAAAAATTCCTGCAAGATTTCAATAAAACACATTTTATTTGGGGGCAGACAGAGATGTAAATTGGACGGGCCTGGCCCGGTCTGGCCCTCCCTCAACGCCGGGCCTGGACACTATAAAACACGATTTTACCCTGTATGTGAAGCGTCTTTGAGTACCTAGAAAAGCGCTATACAAGTCTAATGTATTATTATTATTATTATTATTACTATACGTGGGACTGGATAGAGAAACAACAGGGCTGTGAGAGAGGGAGGGAGGGAAGGATGCAATTATAGTTTATGAGAAAGCGAAGCAAAGGATGAGTCCAGGGGGATGAGCTAGGGAGAGAGAAAGAGAGAGAGAGAGAAAGAGAGAGAGGGAGAACAGAGTGTGTGAGAGACAGTGTGAGGCGAGTGTGTATGTGTGTCCACAGGAGGAAGACGCAGCAGGCATCAAAGCTCTTCTGAGTGAGTATACTGTTTTACCTTATGTTACAGTACACAAAATTCATATGTGTGAATGTATGTTTGTGTGTCTGGAAACAGTGGTATACAGTACTGAGTACAGATTGTTTTGTAAATGGAGAAGCAAATTACATGGTTTCCATTGTTGTTGGTCCTGATGACACTGATGACAACAATGATGACAATGATGATGGCGACAGTCATGACTATGATAATGACATTCGTTTTTTAGAAAGTTTCAATGAAAACTGATTTAATGAATACAAAATAAACTGTATTTTCCCTGGATGTGTGTGTGCATATGTATGTGCACAGCAAATTTGCCAGGGTTGATAAGTGTTGATTTTTTTGCAGTGACAATTATTCTGAGTTGACAAGTGTTGATTGGAGTCGTTTGTCTACTTCAGAACTATCAGAAATGTCAAATTAACTCTGATAGGTGTTATATTAATTGATTTTTGTTGTTCGCATTGCTGTTTTTTGGTGTGACCAGGCAGTCCTGACCATCCCGTTCCAGCTGTGATCGAACCTCATAGGAAATCCATCCGTGTGCGTCACCTCTACGCCCTGTTACCTGGGGGACAGCAGCCGGACACATAACCCCCCCCAACCACCCCCCACCCCTCTCACTTTCTATCCAATCCCACCCCACTTCACCATGGATCTAATGGAGCTGGTTGACATCGGCAGTGGTTGTGAAGCCGAGGATTGCGGCCAGGCATCGGGCTTCCTGGAGGACTGCTCTAACCAATTAGATTGCCAGTGGGAGGACTCTGTATTTAGATTGGTCGAATTAGGTAAGTAAAAAGCCATGGCTACTGAATGGCAACTGGCAACTGTAGTACTTACTTGGGTACGGACACTTCTCTGACCACGGGAAGTGATGAGATGAAACATAAAAATAAATATAGAGGTGGTACTGATAAAACAATATAGCAATATTCCCATTTCTAGTGTGTGTGACTGTGGTGTGCGGTCTGCTGATGCTGCTTGGCATTCTGGGAAATATGCTAACGATCCTGGTGGTTTGGCTCCGCCCCCACATGAGAAGCTCCACCTACCTCTACCTGAGCAGTATGGCTGTTAGTGACCTGCTGATACTGCTGCTGGTGCCTCTGGATATGTATAAGGTACACACACACACACACACACACACACACACACACACACAGAAATATGTTACTTAGGGGTGAATTCACAAAAGGATTGCGCGGCTTTTGCTGACGCTAAACCTGTGCAAATAAGACAAAAAGAAGCCGTGTAATTCACAAAGCACTCGCAAAGGGTGAAATGCTAACTGCGCTGCCACGCAAATAGCGTCTCGGTGCTCCTGTGCTATTTGCACGTATTTAAATTAGGTAATATGCATACATTTGGCGCAAAATTGGCCCCTTTCTATGCAAATGAGCCTCATTGCAAAAACAGTCCAATTCACAAAGATCGGCGCTAATTGCCACACACAGTTAGAGTGAAATTATTAGCGTCTTCAGAGAGTTGGTGGTAATTGAAGCGCATTTATAAGGGGTGTCACACCCAGACTTTCCAGTGATCATGGAAGCAGTGATTGTAGTCAGGCGAAGGCATCGTAATGCCAGGTGTGCTCGTGAGCGGATATTTCGAAGGAGAATATCACTTGTTGATTTAACTGAGAATTGAATTGAATTGACCTTACAAATGTCTCTGCAACAATTCCACCTTTGGGTGACCTAAAAAATAAAATTGTCTGTAAATATTACAGATAATAATTACATATTATTATTATTATTACTATGGAACTTTAACACAGATTGCTTCACAAACAAAAGCAAATAAATCAATACAACCAAACAATCAATACAACTCAATTTCTCACTCTGAAAATATTTTCACTTATCTCACTAGTCAGCACAGTGGGCTTTATTTTGGCCTAAAGATTCAGCACCATGGACAGCCCCGTTCAAACTAATTTATTAGCCTACCTCTGCCAAGGAGGTGCCGTTTGTTTGTGTGTTTGTTTGTCTGTTTGTCAGCAGGATTACGGAAAAACTACTGGCCCGATTTTCATGAAACTTCGTGGAAGGGTGTAGCATGGGCCAAGGAAGAACCCATTAAATTTTGGAGCGGATCCGTATATTGGATGCGCTTGCACATTTGCATATCATAGAAGACTGGATTGGCCTTGGCAGAAGTCTGCGCTCTCCGAGTGCCCTTCTAGTTTATTTTGGGATGCAGTGAGATGCATGAATAAAGCTCCCGTACATTCTCCTTTGTTCTCCGCTTCAAATCATGCCATCTTCTTTTGCAGTCTGAAGGTGCGTTTGGAAACACCAACAGCACTGACAGACTGGGATATTAAATCCCAAATATGGTTTCTCGCAGTCCCGGTTAAATTTCTTTCCTGAAGTTTTGAGGAATGCCTCTGCACCTCGTCTGTCAGGACTTGCAGCTCGCGGCCTAAAAATTTCATTTTTCTTTTTCTCTCTGCCATTGTCCTGCCTACTGTGTTCTTGGCACAAAGACAACATTTATACTTTGCCATATTGGTAATTGCAATCAGACGCAAAACAGGGGCAAATTGCACTCAGTTGCAACAGGTTATGGGCGTGTTTGCGCTGGCATATCATTAGCGCAATATCTTTTGTGAATTGGTCCTTGAGACGGAGCAAATAGCGGTTGCAAATGATACGCAATTCATGGTGCTATTAGCGGCCGCAATCCATTCTTTGTGAATTCGCCCCACAGTGTGTTAGACCCAGAGTTTTTCTGTGATTATCATGACCAGAAACCCTTGTGTGATGATTTGTGGTGGCTTTTTTGAAAAGCTATAAGGTAATTTGTGACGTTTTTGGTTATTATTTGAGGCAGAAGTGCAACCCAGTTTGGGCCACATAGTTCATGGGTGTTTTCAAACTTACTGTCCGTTGGCTTTGGTCCGAATCAGGGGATAAGTTGTTACTTTTTTTCACTTTTGCATTGGTTTTAACATGGCCAAATTTCTAGCAAAATAAAATTTAACAAAAAAAGCCACATGGGAACAGTCATTTCCTTCACTGGTCAGAAATATGGTATGGGAAAGGACAAATGTGGACTATCAGCATCACAATATCAGCTGTGTTTGTGGATCATCTCATTTGCATAAACTCTCCATGGGAATTGCACCTGTTGTGGTCCTCATCTATAAACCCACTGTTTATGGAACAAGACCCTGAATAAATAATTGATCCCTCTTTACTTCATTTCTTGATTTTACAACTCAGTTTGTAGAAACAGGGGATTCTGCTGATACCCCTGCAAGTTAAACAACTTCTTAATTTGTATTTTCCTGTGATATTACCCTGCATTCAAGTGTTGTTGGATTTACGGTCTGAACGAATTTCCGACCAGGAAGTGCCACATGAACACTTTATTATGTCGGATGATCAAGTTGGAGAAATCGGGATTGTAGCTGCTGCACGAATTAGCTGAGTTGTGACGTAATCGCTCTTTCCAACATGGCTAAACAGAGCAGAGTCGCACGTGAACGGAAGAAATTTCATACAATAAAGCCGAAAATGAACCACAAGTACAACTTTAAAAGACATGGATATTCCTTTATAACTATAGTCCTACGGCATTCAATTTCCTGTGGTATTTACATTCATAACCCCCTGAAATAGCCAACCATTGCTTGCTAGCTAGGCTATCGCTAGCTCAATTGCTAACGTTAGCCTAGAAGGCTGCCAATGTGTGTAAACAGTTGATGAAACCTCCAATCTACCTCACGAACTGCACTAAGGGGGGAAATAGGAGGGAGAAGTAGCCGCTCTAAACACCCCAAGAAACTATAGACGCCTCTGTCTGTTTCTCTCTCTTTCTATCCCTCCACCTGTAGCTATGGCGGCCCAGGCCCTGGCCTTTGGGAGACCTTGTCTGTAAGCTGACCATGTTCCTTTCAGAGTGCTGTACCTTCTCCACCATCCTCCACATCACCTTCCTCTCCCTGGAGAGGTACCTGGCGGTCTGCTGGCCAATCGCGGCCAAGACCCTGGTCACGCGGCACAGAACCAAGGCTCTCATTGGCTGCCTCTGGCTGGGGGCGATCGTCAGTGCGGCGCCGGTGTTGGTCATGGTGGGAGTGGAGGAAGTGGGAGGAGAGGAGTTAGGAATGGGGGGATGGAGGGAGGAAGGAGGACAGGGAGGAATAATGATAGGTGGAGGGGGAGAGGGAAGTGGGGAAATGGCTTTTATGGAAGGAGGGATAGAGGGAGTAAAGTGGGGAGGAGAAGAGATGATGGGATGGGATGGAAGAGTTGAGAAGGAGTTGAGTGAGTTGGGAGAGAGAGGAGAGAGAAAAGCGAGAGGAGGTGAAATAGAAGAGTGGAAACCAAGAGGAGGAGGAGAAATGAACGCTAAAATACAAGTTCAGGAAAAGGCAGATGAGGGAGGAGGAGGAGGAGGAGAAGTAGAGATGGAAGTTAAAGGAGAGGGGCAAAATAAAAAGAAAGAAGATGAGGGAGGAGGAGGGGAGGAAGAGGATACGGAGGAATGGCGAGGAAGAGAGACAGAAGGAGGTGACAAGAAAGAGTGTCGCTGTACTTCCTACGCCGCCTCCTCCGGCCTGTTGGCGGCCATGATGATCCTCTCCAACTTGTACTTCCTGGTGCCGCTCGGCATTCTGGGAGTGGTGTACAGCCTGATCGGACGAACACTGTGGCTCCGTCCACAAAGCAGCCGCAGAGACCAGTCGCACCGTCACACCGTCAAAATGTTGGGTGAGAAACACACACACAGCTTCAGTTCTGGTCTCACAAAATTTTGTGAAATGTGCACAATATCTTAAAATGCAAAAACGTAACTGTTAGCGAAATTTTGTGAGACTGTGTTGAGATCTTGTGATTGTAATGCCGTCTTTCCCTTTTCTCTTTTTCTTCCTTCCTCTCTCCCTTCACCTCCTCCAGGAGTGATAGTCTTAGTGTTTGTCCTGTGCTGGCTGCCGTTCCACGTCGGTCGGACCATCTTCTCTCTGACTTTTGTCACCGGTATCGATGGACAGGATGTATACGTAGACACCAACACACACATAGACAATGACACACTCTCTGACACCGGCATAGACAATGATACAAATGTCGCCATCAACATACAGACAGTTACTGACCCCAGCACCCACTCAGACACACACTTTGAAACGCCCTCCAACACTGGAAAACCCTTAGACCCGCATGTCAAGATGAACACACACACTCACGCAGACAAGAGTGATACACACTCCAGCACAGATGGAGATAAAACACTCTCTGAAGCTGGTACAAGCGCCAAAATCAAAATCAACACATACACTGATACAGACGCACACACAGAAGAGGTGGACACCCATGTAGAAGCAGATACACATAGTGAGACTGACACACACATTGAGACACACACCAACATGGACACTTACTCTGATGCACGCACACATAGTGACCAGGTCAATATGGACACACACACAGACAAGCACTCATATTCCAGTGTTATATCACACACCAGTGGGAAATGCATACACACTGATCAAAGCACACACACTCATCTGGATCCAAGCATTAACATGCAAATGGCTACACATACGAATACACACAGTGATACACACAATGCTAATACACAACTAGACGTAGACCTCTATATGTTGTACCACAATGGCAATGGAAATACACACGCTAACGCACAAAATGACACACCCACTGGTGGAAACGCACATATGCAAAGTGATACACAGAACGACACGCATAACCACGCACACGCCAGAACAGGCACAAACACACAAGCCATGACATCCACTAGCCCATACAATGATGTGCGCTCTAACACACACAATGACACATATGCCAACGATACACACGCTTACACACGTGCCTATATTTTATACTATCTGTCTCAGTATTTTAACCTGGTGTCTTCTGTCCTGTTCTACCTCAGCGCTGCTGTCAATCCTCTGCTATACAACCTGATGTCTGCTAGATACAGACACGCCGTACACAGCCTCATAAGCACACACTCTCACACACAGTCTCACACACAGTCTCACACACAGTCTCACACACAGTCTCATACACACTCTAACCGCCTGCACCCGCTCACGCCGCAGGCCTCCACAACCACCTTGTAAGGGTAAACACACGGATGGATACACACACTGCATACACATGCATGAATACACACAGATATACATTGAAACCCGGGCTATGAACGCAGACAGACACACGCACGTTCACATAAGGCACATACACACACACTGACTGATACATATGTGCACAAGCAAGGATGGAAGTAGCAAATTATATTTACTCTCGTTACTGTAATTGATTAGCTTTTTTGTGTTGATATTTTTGAGTATTTTTTGAAGACAGTAATTTTACTTTTAATTAAAAAAAAAAATTTAATGGCACCTCGCTACATTTTAAATCATATCTGTTACAGAGTATACATTTTATAGGCTCTCCATAAGCATTGAATTGGAAACTGGCCATAAATTACATCTCCATCAAATCTGCAAAAGCATGTGGAGAAAATGTTAACTTGTAACATTAAATAATCAGACTTAACCATGATAGCAGCTTAGTTAACATTAGCCAAAAAGCCATGATATTGGCTTAGTTAGCATTAGCCATAAAGCCACAAGCTTAATATTATCTAAAAGTTAATATTAGCTAAAAAGCCATGATAGTAGCTTAGCTAACATTAGCCCAAAAGCCATGATATTAGCTTAGTTAACATTAGCTATAAAGCCAAGCTATTTGTTTCCCAATTTGTAAATGAAATAAAAGGTTATGGTACTACTTTATATAAAATATAAAATACCGGTAGGAAGGCAGTAAGGACATTGGATTTTTGATAAATATTGGTTGTTAACATGAAGCATCTGGCTTTTATTTATTTATTTATTCAGTTATTTATTTATTTATTTTTTTTAATTGTTATTATTTTTGCTAATGATTCATTGTGATTTTCTCTGTATATGATTTATGATGTATGCATGTAGGTGGCTATTCCTCTTTGTATTGTTTATTTGTGTATCTTGTAAATAAAAACCCAAGTCAAAAACCCACAATTGCAGCTTAGTTAGCATTAGCAAAAAGCCATGATATTAGCTTAGTTAACATTAGCTAAAAAGCCATGATAGCAGCTTGCTTAACATTAGCTAAAAAGCCATGATTGCAGCTTACTCTTAGCCTTACTAGCTAGTTGGCTAATAGCAAAATTAATATCAGTGTACTAACGCTATTTAATAATGGGGATGGGAATTTTTCTTTTTTTCTTTTATTTTCTTTTATCACATGAATTTGAAAACCTTACTTTTTACAAAGTTTAACACAAAAACATGCAATATCATATATTGAACTCTCATCCTTTTTGCATTTCATGGTAAAGATGTATGTCTAACAATGTTGGTTGGTACACACTCACATTTTGTGCTTGTGCACATGTGTAGATGCACACACACACACACGCACACACATGCACGCACACACACACGCACACTCAGAATAGGGCTATCATTTTGATTCATGTAGTTTCATATGGGCTAATGTGTGTGTGTTTATGTGATACGTATTACATTATATGTCCTGATGTGTCAGAAATTGATATAAATGTCTTTATTTGATGCACGGATGAGGTTATATTACCTCCGGCATGGAGGTTATGTTTTCGTCCGTTCGACAGTTTGTCGGTCTGTCTGCAGGATGTCTGAAAAACTTTCCAATGGATTTCCATAAAGTTTGGTGGACAGATAGGCCTTGGGCTGAGGAACGATTGATTTGATTTTGGTGGTGATCCACATCTGGGATTTCCACCATTAGATTATTATTTGTTTTAGCCATAACTGAAACTGAACAAGAGACTTTACAGTGTCTATTTATCTTTCTACTGTCTTATGTACTAGCTTGCTAACAATGTATGTAAAAATGTAGTAGCCTTTGTGGTGTATTCTGTAGTTCCAGCTATGACTGTTACTACTATAGCCTTTGTAAAATGTAATTGCTATAAATGGAGGATATACTGTATGTGTTTAGTGTATTTTTTGTTTTGCTGCTATATGACACATAGCCTCCCTTGGGATCAATATTGCATCTCTTCATAGTATTGGTTCATATACGATATATAAGATACAACATCTAATACAATTAGACACTCTGTTACTATATGCTGTAAATCATATGTGATGTACTTAGATATTATATATGACTGATTTGATCTCAACCCATGAAGAACACTATCTCTTACCCTCTGCCTGTATCAGTTTATGTGTTTGACTATGTATATTAATATTTATAAAAATACTTTTCATCGCTGATCTTCATTTGAGTTCTACTATATGTGCTTCTTCTTCTTGTTAATCACTTAAAGGCACTTCCTGGCAGTGTTCCCTCATTGTGCTATTTTTGATCCGATTCTAATTGATTGATGGATTTTTTGCTCTCTTGCTGTATTGATAGCTCTGAGGTCCTGCAGATTACCTGAACTTTAAAACAATCCCTCACTTTTAATGAATATCAGCATAGTTCAATATATAATTAAACAAACTTAATATGTAATATCTGTTTACAGACTCTCTGAACAACAGCAACAACAACAACAACAACAAAATGTAGCTGCAAACAGCCATAAGTGGGGTCCAAGCCTATGGGGCGAATGATTTGACAGTGAGAATATAAGCTTGATTCATCATTTTGGAAAAATTCTGCTCCAGAATTTACGGTCTCTGAGGTACAGATCATTTTAAGGCAGAAGAAGAAGAAGTGAAAATTGCTTGTCGTCGCTAGTTTCAAGCTCACTGCCTGTTTTGACAAACTCACTGATATTACAGCTTACACCCTAACCTAGCATCTAGGCTAAGCTGATGACAACATCACACAGACAAAAATCAAGAAAAGCCAAGGCAACCTGCATGTCACTTCTTGCTTTCTGAAGGGAGAAAGCAAGAAGTGTTGTGTCACTTCTTGCTTTCTGCCTTCACAACACTGTTGAGTAAGTAAAACTCCTATGAGCTGGGGACCGCAGCTTCTGCTGTGTTTGGAATTGTTATTTTTAAAACAGGAGCTGCAGCTTCCCACTGTCCTCAGTCCAACCTGATCAAAAAGATCTCATTAAATTGTTTTTATTTTTTGAAATGTACTTTTTTTTTTTCCTTTTGACAGTCAGTACCATCTGACTTTCTGCCCCAAGAGTAGCATTCCTTCATTATATAGATTAAAGTCAGAAGACAAGATGGCAGACAGAGATGAAAACCAGAAAAGCAGACAGGAAAGCAAACCGCTATTCGGTAAGTATTACTATTCATACCCAATACCATGAGAGACTGATGGGGCTCATTCATAAAACTGGGGTAACAGTAGGCTATGGCGGCGCGCAAACAGTGACCCGGTAATTTGACCTAATTCATAAATACACCACTGCTGTGAATACTGTGACGGAGCTACATATCCTCAGCTGCTGCCGGGTGACAAGCAATCAAAACCAACATGCTAATTAGGCTTTACATGTAACACCTGTCCACACCTGTGTGTCAGTGCAATGGACTGCACAGATATGTTACCTTCCTCCTCAGTCACTCCTACTGCTGTAATTGCAATGCTGACCATGATAAACCGAATGTTTATGATGTCACTTACAGAAATTATAAATTGACCATAGGTGGTGATCTGATCATGATTTATTTATCTTACAGCGTTTTGATATAGGGACATTGGCAGCATGAGCTGCGTTTCTCTTCCTCTTCTCAGCTACACTCCAGCAGCTGCTAAAAAGTTTATGGGATGTGTGTGTGGTCATCTTCTCTTTTTTATCATGATAAACTGAAACATGCTATTAGAAAGTGGCGTTTAACCGCAAACAGAGCGGTAATTAATAGGCTAATTGCAAAGTCAGTGTGTGAGTCATATTTATTAAACATTTCCATGTTTCCAATGATAATTAGGCTAATACCCTGGGACTTTATCTATTGATTTGTTAATAGACTAATTAGAATTTGTTTTCATTAATTTCTACAATATACCGTCTGATTAGATCAGGTGGTAGCCTATTTTTTATAGCACGGTATGCTTTTTTGAATTGCTTTAATATGTAGGCTAAATGATCAAAAGGGGTATTACGGGGAAAACGGTAACGCTAATAAAGCCCCGGTAATTTACGTTTATGAATGAGAAAACGTGACGGTAACTGCCCCTAACGTCACGCTAAACTTGCCGGTAAGTTTTATGAATGAGCCCCTCTGATTGTCTTACATTTTCATGTCTCTCTCTCTCTCTCTCTCTCTCTCTCTCTCTCTCTCTCTCTCTCTCTCTCTCTCTCTCTCTCTCTCTCTCTCTCTCTCACTCTCTCTCTCTCCATTTAACAAATACAATATATGTATCTTTGTTTTATTGACAGACAAGTTGAGAAAGAGATGTTTTGTGCTGTTTGGGTCCAGAGGAGCAGGGAAGAGTTCAACCAGAGGAAACACTCCACTCAGCAGAGAGGAGGTAAAGTTAGAAGGAACTGCTCAGCGTATGAAGAGACACAAAGACACAGAAATAAACCAAGTCATTGGATTTGATGCTGCAGGAGTTCCCGAGCCATCTTTGAAGTCAGGTGGTTATAGACGCAGCATGCACCTCCCCATAAACTGTGAGTATAATATTCTGAACTACAATCCTAGGAAGGTATAACTAATTACAACACATCTGAGATATAGAAAGAATATATATAAATACTGTATATCAAAAGATGAAAGAAAAGAAGTCTGCACAGTTAGCTAATTAGGGCATCAAGTCTAAAAAAAGACATTGAAGGATAAGTTCAGTCAGAGACACTTACGTCAAAGGAGTTGGACCATTATAGCACTAATGGTTATACAGTTGTATTTGGCAGAAAAAAGACTCTGCTCTTGAGGAAGCTCCCCAATGAATCCAAGCAGCATGCGAGAGATTCTGCGGGGAGCGCAATAAACCCCCCAAGGCATAATAGACATATCATTAATAATAATAAACCAACATAAAACCAGACACAATTCGGAGATAGCTTGCACAAGCATCTTGTGAACAGATAATAACAGGAGGAGGTTGGCGGTGCGATGCTCCATTTCTGCGATTTTGGACCTATATATATTTTTTCTCTTACATACCTGTAGTACCCACAGACAATATTGACTCCAGAGTCAGCTGTCAGTTGAAATGGTGAGCTCCACTGCTAGGCCTCTTGCTGCTAACAATGAGTCCAAATGGAGTTTGTCAAAATATCTAAAAAGCCCAACATTTATAGGCTCCTTTAGGGGAGCTGAGAGTAAACAGAGAAGTTGCGAAATACATAGGCTAACTTAAAATTAGGAAAACAAGTACTACAGGTATGTAAGAGACAAATTACATATAGGTCCAAACTCAAACTCCTTTAAGAAAAGACATTAGCTGAGCTGAGGTTCTTTTAATTTGACATGGTGTATAAAACAAATAATTTGATGGTGTTTTACATTTCTCATTTGCATGCTGGAATGAAAAACAGTGTAAACATCCCCTGCTGTTCTATTTTCCACAGTTGACGGAGATGGCAGAACTGACTCCAGGTCCATGAGCTCAGGATATAGGTCCCTGTAGCACGGATAGGCATACAAAGAAAGTCATCACGGTACTCTTACAGTGGTGAAAACGTTCCCAGGCCAGTTATCACTTGGTCATCTCATGTTGTATGAAAGCATTAAAATCCGTTATACTGTAAAGATTGCACATACAAAATCACGCCTGTGTATTATCTAGTTATACTTTGTGTATGGCAAACCCACTCTATTTCCTTTAAGTTTTAGCACTCCCACCCGATTTATTACTTATTGTGCTAGTTTTATTTTGTCTCTTACTTTGCACTACTTCATTGTCTTCTTGTTGTTCTTGTTGTTTTCTTGTGTTCTTGTTTTTTTGCTTTATTCTCTGTTTACCTTTTTGATCTAGTTCACAATGCTGATGACACTGACAGACTAAGAATTTCATTGCCAGCTAACAATTGCTGCTGCGCTGTACTGTTACTGTACATTTGACAAATAAGCTTTGATTTAATTTGAAGATTTTTCTTACTGTTGACTACTTTATTGTTGTAGCTATTTGGCAATTGTTCATTAATAATAATAAATGATAATTGCAAGCACTACTTCAGTTACCACAATGTTTCTTTTCAACATTTTTCAGGTATAAAAAACTGATTTGTCACTGACATTCACTTCAATTCATTCTGTCTCAATTCGATTAGACGGTTTAATAAAAACACATAATACACATAAATAATAAAACACATAAACAAAACACAATAAAAAACACATAATATAAAACACCTAACAAATAACCACAATGTAGGCCATGCCATCAATTATTGGCATGGCCAATTGTGTCAGAATAGATAATTTCAGTTCAAATTCAGTTTAAACACAATATTTACCATTATATATTGACCCATACTGGATGATATCTTTATATAACTGATACATGATACAAGTCAAGGTCATATAACAATGCAATAGCGGTGGTATATGATAGAAAAATAGTGAGGTCACTGAATTATGCAGAGAAAATCGTTAAAAATGTTTTGTAGTTGCGCATCACCGCCCCTAGATGTCACTGAGCCTTCAGTCCCTTCCAGTCTGAGTTTCCCAGGATGCTTTTCACCCCCCCATACACAATGAGTCACAACTAGGGACAGTTCTACAGCATGGACAACACAGTTCTACTTTCTTGATGTTCTTTTTGGAGTTGCATTACAACACATTTTACTGAAGGAAAAGCAGTTGGGGTATGATGAAATTTGTCATACTTGATCTCTGTTAACTATGACTATAGTTCTGATTGGTTAAAATATTTTCCTTTGATTAATAGGTTGCATAGGGCACGGCTTTAGCAATTTTATCCATAATCTATGGGTTAAAGTTCCCATATGTGTGACTGTATGCTATGCACTTTGCAATGTCGTTATGGAATTGATTAATCTATTTGAGTTCATTTTATATTTACTGAAATGCATATGATTTGTTAACATGAATTACATTTTTAGGACAGCGTATAGGCCTATTATAGTAAAAGCTACATTCCTATGGTAGTTTTTTATAATCAATATTGTATTTTTTAGGTAACAAGTTAGTTATATATAAAGATATGTTCTGTAGATGGATTTAGAAAAGAAATGCATTATTTAAGATGAGAGCTGAAAATGTTCTGTCTCCATGTCATGAGAATGTGTGTTTTACCTTGTTATTAAAAGGAATATCGCAGAAAACCTCTTGTTCTAACTGCAGATTTTTGACAAGTGACCCGCAGCATATTAATTTCTTTCCCACGGAAAGCTGCGGGACCAGTATGAACACTCTAGTACAATATGTTGACAAAACAACATCTCTATACACCGGTAAATCAGATAGGCTTAAAGACACCAGGACAATTCAGAAATGAATAGGCAAGTTGTCAGTCACAGAAAGCAACACTAAAATTGACTAAACTTTCTAGCACTCATTGCGAATCAGCAAATCCGACCCATCAGGTACCACAAGCAGGTTAAACCAGACTAATCATTTGCAAATACTATTTGACCCAATGTAGGTCTGCACTCCACCTGACCAACTTTCTTGACAAAGCTGACACTTCCAACCAGTCACAATCCCAATCCCAAAGTAGCAGGAAGGATGATGATTAGGGGCTTCTATGACTGCTACCACTTAAGCTGCAAGAGTCACAAAGTGAAGAGGTCACTTTCAAAATGAGAAATCCATTTTTAAAAAGGTGACACCTTCTTACAAGGGCTCTGTTTCCAATCCACAGTGATATGGTAAAGTGATACTACAGCTTTTTCCCCAAACAACAGGATCGTCAGCGTGATCTAACCGGTTAGCCCAGAAGCTGTGTTGTTCACAGAGGGAACAGTATACAGCAGCAGACGCTTAGGTAACACTTCTCATTTGTCCTCATGCTTCATTAAGACGAAAGGTATGTAACCATTTGCTTAAATAAATCAGCACATCAGTGTTTTTAACCAGTAATCCAGAAGTGTCTTTTCAAACACAGGTAATATACTGTATAATGAGCCCAGATCACATTTTTTGGAGTAATCCACCCAGCTGTAATTATGATATTTGAAATCTATTATAATTGTCTTTCAGATGTAAAAGTGACCAGAAGAACTGATGCGAAGAGAAGCATGCGCAGTCATGATGGCATCACAACCTGGTCAGTTTGAGCTAAGAAAATACATTTTACATGAATTATCATTGTAAGTTATATGTCATAACAAGTAATAATTCCATAATGACACAGATCATTTGTTTCATTGACAGATTCAGAGACCAAAGACTTGAGGATTGTGCTGCTGGGGTGGAGAGGAGCAGGGAAGAGTTCGTCGGGAAACACCATCCTGGGCGGACAGGAGTTCGGCTTTGGGAGAACAGCTCAGTGTGTGAAGAGACAGGGGGAAGTAGCAGGGAGGTGGGTCACTGTGGTTGACACTCCAGGATGGTGGAAAAGTGCCACTATTGACGAAACGACTGAGCTTGTTAAACAGGAGCTTGTCTGCTGTGCATCTCTTTGCCCCCCGGAGCCTCACGCTTTCCTTATAATGGTTCGGATGGACGCTTCTTTCCTGAGCGAGCATAAGACCTCGATGAAGGAACACATGGGGCTTCTCAGTGAGAGAGTCTGGAGTCACGCCGTAGTGCTGTTCACCTGTGGGGACCAGCTGGGAGACAAAACCATTGATCAGTACATTGAGAGTGAAGGGGAGGCCCTCCGGTGGCTTGTTGGGAAATGTGGGAACAGGTATCACGTCTTCAACAAGAACAGAGGTGATGGCGCTCAGGTCACAGAGCTGCTGGAGAAGATAGAGGAGATGGTCGCCGGAAACGGAGGAAGACATTATGAAGCTGACGAAAAACTCATCCAGCATGTGGAGGAAATGAGGACAGCAGAGAGGGACAGAGCAGAGCAAAGACTGGTAAACGTGCAGACAGAGAGGCAAAGACTGAGATCCATAATGCGTGAGTAATTTCAATCTATAGCAGTGATTCTCAACCTTTTTCATATGAAGGACCAGTAACCACATTAGAGCCACGAACCCCCATTTGATGAGATTTGTCTCTCAAACCCAAATCTGAGAATATTTTCATTGTTAGATATGATTTTGTCTAGAATTTCATGACTGTCTGTAGGTAGAGAGATATCAGTGAAACTATGATCAAAATAGCCTTTCTTCTATATTCTCTAATTGTGTTAACTTCTTGTATATGAAATAATGCTGAAGTTTAACAATTCATCAATTTGCTGAGGACCCCCTGGAACCCCCTCAAGGACCCCTGGTGGTCCCCGGACCCCACGTTGAGAACCACTGATCTATTGGAATCTACAAAGACTTAGGTGATCAATGGGTTCATTGGCAGGGCAGCAGATTGGTTAAGGAGGGTCAATAGTCAAATGTTTACTGTTTGTCTGTTGTCCAATACTGTGAAAGTATCCCTGAGCAAGGGACTCAAAGGAGCATTAAGTAATCTATGACCTGTATCAACCTCTATTGGCAACCCGTAGGAATTGCAACAACATCAGTTGAACCTATCTCCTCCTACACAAGTCTCAGCCTCCTTCACCCTTCCCATCCCTTTGAATGACAGTGACCTATAATTGATATAAAGTCACATCTTCACAACAGAGAGCAGTAAGCTAGCTAATTAAAGCAGAGATCCAACAGAAACATCTAGTGGTGAGGTAAGGGTTAGGGTTATCATCATGCAAAATACTGGAATAATAATACTGCTTTGTCGTTTGCTTTTTTGGCTTGAGAACAAGACTTTTATAGCCTTCAGAGCTGAAATGTCTTGCAACACCGGTCTGTCGCTCGTAGCACTGTCCTCCATCATTGAGCAGTTGAAAAAGTGTTTGGGCTGATGAGCGGGGAGTTTTTGTCCCAAAACAGCGTATGGGCCAGAAATCTCAACACCTGGCGAAATAATCATTTAGTCACTGGTATTGATCAATAACCCTATGAACCCCCCAGTTATGGTCATTTTGTACTATGGGGCAGTAAAAATCTTACTCATTGCTCCTTTAAACCCCATGTATATGTGCACCAACCTGCTTCAAGGGCTAGTAATTGACACTAGCTAACTAGCTAAAAATATTGTGGAATCATACAATGGACAGTTGCAATATCGCCCTTGTGGTTAGGTCTGTTCTTGTAACCGTGCATAGGGATTACACATTACCTTGAAATGGTCAAATGAGAAAAAAAGTACGTATGATTTTCTTCCCAGTTGCACAGAAGAAATATACAACATCAAACCTTTTTGTTTCTCCCTCAGGCCGCTCCTGCCGTCTTTCAAAGCTGAGGATTGTTCTGCTAGGACACAGAACAGCAGGCAAGAGCAGCTCAGGAAACACCATCCTGGGCATGGAGGAATTCACGTCAGGGAGAACGACTCAATGCGGGGTGAAACGAAGACAAACAGCTGGCAGGAAGATCACTGTGGTGGACAGTCCAGGATGGTGGGCGAACGCCTCAGCGGAAGACACCAGCGAGCTTGTCAAACAGGAGATTGTGTCTAGTGTGTCTCTGTGTCCCCCAGGACCCCACGCTCTGTTGCTGGTCCTTCGAGCTGACATCGCTTTCCCAAATCAGTTTGCGGGAGCCATACTTGAACACCTGAGTCTTATCAACGAGCGAGTGTGGGATCACACTATTGTGCTGTTCACTAAAGGAGACTATCTGGGAGACAGAACCATTGAGCAGTACATTGAGAGTGAAGGGGAAGCCCTCCGGTGGTTAATTGAGAGTTGCGGGAACAGGTATCATGTCTTCAACAACAAGAACAGGGGTGATGGCTCTCAGGTCATAGAGCTGCTGGAGAAGATAGAGGAGATGGTGGCTGCAAATGGACGAAGGCATTATGAGATAGGTAGAGAGATGTCACAAATGGTGAATATGAAATGGAGAACAAGGAAGGAAAAAGCAAAATGGAAAAAGACCGTAATGAAGAAGTGCAACACAACCCTTCCTGGTCCGTTGAAAGGTATGCTTCAGTTTTCCTCCCCAGCAGTGAATATGCAGCAAAACTACAAGCGTCATTTTTTGAAGTGTATACAAAAGTGGAGACACTCATCACTGCTGAAGATATCCTCTGTGATCCATTGGTAACTTTGAAATCTTTACTTGTCTCCAGCATGAGCCCAACTACTGGATGACAGCATGTGTCAAACGTGTGTGTGTAGAAATATGCAGATGACACACTGACTTTCATTTCATTTTAGTTCCTGTTGCCGTCTCACCATCAAGAATGTCATTAGTATTTGTTTCAATGGGGAGTTTTAGTATCACATACAATACTATTGAGGCATGTACATCTTGCTGACAAAAAAAATTAGGATAAGACGGGTATGTCGGTTTGCCGTTATTGGCCTTTTATTAAACGTTGGAAGTTTATCAGATAGTCATGCGGTCTACTGCCAACAAGATGGAGGTTCTTCTCTGACCACAGCTACATAGAACTTCTATTAAACCTGCCATGATTTTTTTCTTTGCATCTTTTATTCATTCACTTAATTTTTCAGTAATGTTTTTGTAATTAATTCTTCACTTAGAGGTAGTAACCTGTATCCTAGAGTCCCCCTGACACTGAATAGGTGTGGTGGGTCATCCTGACATAAACAGCTGCTAACCCTACAAGAATTTCATTAGTCTGGGTTTCAGTGGAAAGTTTTGGTGTCACATGATGGTCTAAATGCGGTTTCAGGCTTTTTCATGCTTCCAAGAAAAACACTGAACACTTGTAATTTTGTAATTATAACGATATTGAATATTGGCATTAATATCAGCAGCTTCAATACAAAAATATTAGCATGGGTATCAGACTTCAAAAACCCATATTGGTCGAACCCCAGAAACAATGGCACATTATATGTGTCAACATGTCAGTATGTGCAATAAAGCATTTACTAATGTTATTAACTTTTTTCTCTTCTCTTCTTCTCATCTTTTCTCTGTCTCTGTCACTGTTTATGTCTCTTTCTCTCTCACTCTATGCTTTCTCTTAGAGCTGATAATTGTGCTGCTGGGACACAGAGGATCTGGGAAGAGCTCGTCGGGGAACACCATCCTGGGAAGAGAGGGATTTGCATCAGGGACAGCAGCTGGAAGTGTGAAGCTGCAGGGCGAAGCAGCGGGGAGGCTGGTCACCGTGGTCGACACTCCAGGATGGTGCATGTCTCTCTCTGCTGCACCCGTCTGTGAAGAGGTTCAGCTGGAGATTGCGAGCAGCGCGTCTCTGAGTCCACACGCTTTCCTTCTGTTTATCCGTGTTGACGTGTCGTTCAACGAGAGCATGGAGACGACAGTGGAGAAACATCTGCTTCCTCTCACCGAAAGAGACTGGAGTCGCATGGTAGTGGTGTTCACACATGGAGACTGCCTGGGAGACAGAACCGTTGAGCAGTATGTTGAGAGTGAAGGGGAGGCCCTCAAGTTTCTGGTTGGGAAATGCGGGAACAGGTATCATGTCTTCAACAACAAGAACAGGGGTGATGGTGCTCAGGTAACAGAGCTGCTGGAGAAGATAGAGGAGATGGTGGCAAGAAACATGGATTTGCCACTTTTCAATGCATCAAACTTGCCACAGGGTAAGTGATTAATTCATACAGGAGTTCACAAATTGAGAATGAGTGCATAGATAAATAGTGTAAGGGTAAGTTACATGTTGTTCAATCAGTGCCAAAATGCATTATCAAAATTGGACAAGTGGAGGGGAAGTTACGGCCTTTCAAAGTTAGAAATGTTTACCTTTAATTATAGCACTCCCACTCTTACAAAAAGGTCACATGTGAAAACATGTAAATTCAAAGCACATGTGCTTTTTGGACACATGTTGGTTTGCATATATGTGAAATTTCCCTATGTGAAAATGACATTTGCACCTGTGAATTGTTTGTATGTAACGGCGGGAGAAAACATGGAAAAAAAAAGTTCTTATGTGGAAAAAAAAAACTGAAGCTGAAGCTGAAGTAGTAAGTAAAGTAAGTAGTAAGTAAAAACTGTCACGTGATGTCAGGATACAATGTGAAAAAAAATGACACATGTGCTTTGAATTCACATGTGGGTTTTCACATGTGCATTTTTGTAAGGGATAGGCCAGTGTCATGTTTTTAAACACTGGAACACAATGCAAAGTTGCATCATCCCTCCAAGTATAGTCAAAATCAGACCAGTGGTGTCTGGGATATCACCTGAGATAGCATGTTTGGCGGCAACTCAAGAGGTTGTCAAGCTTGTGAGGTCACCAAATAATTTTTTGGACATTAGAAAATTACTCATCATCATCATTACCAGTAGCAGGAAATAAAACATATATTGTAATTTTGTCTTCACAGGCAGTGGAGATGGCCTCTTCTTCATCACCCCTGCATCTCAAACCTCCCATATGCAATCCAGCCGTGGAGACCCCTCTGACTCTGAGCCCAGAGCATCTCACTGTTCGGGAAGCAGAAACCATGGCAGTAATGCAGAGCCTGGGAGGAGCTTTGGACCAAGGTGGAATCGCCTGCCAAAAATCCTCTGTTTCAGAAAATCCATGGATGATTCAGAGATCCTCCTAGATGAGAAATGAAGGACATGTTTAGTTTAATTAGAAATTCTCAAGACGTAATCTGCTAGTTTCTTGTTTTCTGATTTTGGCGACACCTTTGTTGCTAAGCTGTCATTGCTGTGGTGTTTCTGCACTGCACTTCCCAGAGATCACCTGTCAGTCAAATAGTGTGTCCAATACTGTGATGTCTTCTCCCTTGGATTTTCTGTTGATGCAGTTTGAGTTTCTCTTTTCTTTGTCTGTTCAGCCATGGTGGCTATCACTGCTCATGCTAACCACCAAGTTCTTCTTCTGTTTATTCCAAATAAACTGCTGTACAAACTTCCTTGGTACCAGAACATTTTTCTCGGGAAAGACCTACCCAACTGTTTAGAACAGCAAATGTAAAATGTAAAACTGGCTATAGGTTCAATCAGTATTGTGTTATATGAATTGATGATAGAGAGTAGCCAGATGATATTTCCCTGGTAAGACCTACCAATTAGAACAGCAAATGCAAAAGTTTTCATGAACTGGCTATAGGTTCAATCATTATTGTGATCAAATCAACATTTATTTATATGAAAATTAACAGATTATTACATCAGTGAGGTGAGGGGATGAGAGCCTGCAGGCGGTCTGGCATGAGACACAGTCTTATAACCCTAACCCGGTAAACGCAGGTCGGTCCCCGTTAATATATCAGCTGTCACTGAAAAATGACAGCGGATATATAGATTAGGTACGTAGCCTATTCTGAAAAGAAGGGAGTGTAGACCATGGTGTACACTAGACATTACAAGCAAAACATGACAAGAAATTGATATTTCGAAACATTTGTTTGTGTGGGGCATTAAATGGAGGGTAAAATATTGATTAACCAGTAAAATAGTTAGACGCAAGGTTGAATTTTATATATTTGTAACAGATAACGTAATAAATTGTATTAAATAATCTCAACATTTGTTTGGATGATCAATTCGTGAACTAATGATAAGTATATGCCTAAAATGTGTTAACTGTTTTGTGGTCGACGAAATTATTGTTTATACTGGTAGGGCACATGTGAAGGTTGTCCACATTAAAATATTGTCACTCTAGGTGACGCAATATTTTTGTAATGAGGAAAAAACTAAAAAGTGCTACAATCGCCCCAGATCTCCCTTACTGTCGCAGTCACATTGCAATCAAACTATTTGATCACAGTGTTTCAGACACAGCAAGATAACTGATGAAAGAGGGTGCAGTGATGGGCCAAAATGGGGTCTTTTGCTGATTATAACATTATTTCAAATAAGATGTAGTCATGCTAAGTGACATACAACAATGTTTATTAATTAGTATACACATTTGTTTTTTTGATTGTAGTGATCAAGTGCCCAGAACTTGGAAGTGTGATGCTCGGACCCAAGGGAGCTGGAAAGAGTTCATCAGGGAACACCATCCTGGGCAGAGAGACGTTTAGGCTCGGGAGAACTACCCAGAGTGTGAAGAGACAGGGAGAAGTAACAGGGAGGCAGGTTGTTGTGGTCGACACTCCGGAATGGTGGGTGAACGTGTCTGCCACGCACACTCCTGTGCTGGTCAAGCAAGAGATGTTTTATGGCGTATCTCTCTGCCCCCAAGGACCCAACGTGCTCCTCTTGGTTCTACAAATAGACTTCAATCTGAAGGAAGTTGTTGGGAAAGCTTTTATTGCTTTTGTTCAGTGAGAGGGTTTGGAAGAATAGCATTGTGTTGTTCACCAAAGGAGAATGTCTGGGAGACAAAACCATTGAGCAGTACATTGAGAGTGAAGGGGAGGCCCTCCAGGAGCTTCTTGAGAAATGCGGGAACAGGTATCATGTCTTCAACAACCAGGAACAGAGAGGTGGTACTCAGGTCACAGAGCTGCTGGAGAAGATAGAGGAGATGGCAGGAAATGTAGGACAGCATTTTGAGATCCATAGAATGGTTGCACAGGAATTAGAAGAAAGGAAGAGAACAAGCGAGAGAGCACAAAAGAGACGGATGAATGTGAAGAAACAGAGAACAACGCTCAAGTCACCAGAGGGTAGGGAATCATTTGACATAAGTTACCCCTTCTACCAATGCAATTTTCAACATCGGTATGTCATTGTCAGAATAAGTGCAATACCTTGGTATAATTACTGTAAAGAAATGAGACCACGATCCACTGCTAGTGCCTCTCAAAATTAAGACCACATTTCCTGTGAACTCCCCTGCTTCCTGTCGCAATGAGGATGTTGCTACTTCCTCCATTTGTGCTGAAAGAACAGCACCCATTTCCTGTTTCCTGCTATGAAGTAATCCAGGAAATTTCCCATGAAATCCAGCAGCCAGTCTTCTCTGTAGTGGTCTCATTTGTTTACAGAAATTATACCGATGTCTCAAAAATAATAGGGGTAATGATTTCTTGATGTTAAAATGCTACATGTAGCATCTTTAATATCAATTTTGAAAGTGTAAACATGCGTCTACTAGTGTCATTGAAGTCTTTTCTCATCCTTTCTTTCAGAGCTGAGGCTAGTGCTGCTGGGATGGAAAACAGCAGGGAAGAGTTCATCAGGAAACACCATCCTGGACAGCGAAGTGTTCAAGTTAGGGACCACATCTCGGTGTGTGAAGAGGCAAGGTAGAATGGCAGGAAGGCGGGTCACGGTGATTGACACTCCAGGATGGTGGAGAGATGTCCCTTCTGTCTACACTCCTGAGCTTGTTAAACAGGAGATCGTTCGTAGCGTGTCTTTATGCTCCCCAGGGCCGCACGTCCTACTCCTTGTCGTCTGTGCAGACATGTCTTTCCCTGCTGGGTACAAGGAAGCTGTAAAGAAACACCTGTGTCTTCTCGGTGAGAGAGCGTGGCGTCACACCATAGTGCTGTTCACCTGTGGCAACTGTTTGGGTAGCGCAACCATTGAGCAGTACATTGAGAGTGAAGGGGGGGACCTTCGATGGCTCATTGAGAAATGCGGGAGCAGGTATCATGTCTTCAACAACAAGAGCAGGGGTGATGGCTCTCAGGTCACAGAGCTGCTGGAGAAGATAGAGGAGATGGTGGCAGGAAACAGAGGAAGACATTATATGGTGGACAGAAAGGTGATTAAGGAGACTAGGGCAGAGCAGAACAAACCTAACGATAGAGTGATGGAGGTGCAGAGACAAAGAGACGGAAACCCGAGGGCAGCAGTACTGAGGATGGTACTGCTGGGGTACGGACATGCAGGGAAGAGTTCCTCTGGGAACACAATACTCGGCAGAAAGGAGTTCAGTGGCAGGACAGCTCAGTGTGTGACGGGACAGGGACACGTGGCAGGGAGACAGGTCACAGTAGTCGACACTCCAGGATGGTGGATGTCTCTCTTTTTCAGCCAGGCACCAGATGAACAAAAAAGAAAAGTCATACTGAGCGGTGCGTCTCTGTTTCCCGCGGAGCCCCACGCTCTCCTCCTGGTGTTACGATTAGACTTGTTGTTTACAGAGAAAGAGAGGAAAGACCTAGAGGCGCACGTTCGTCCCCTCGGTGACGCGGTGTGGAACGGCTGCATGGTGTTGTTCACTTACGGGGACTTTCTGGGTGACAGATCCATTGAGCATTACATTGAGAGTGAGGGAAGGGCCCTCCAGTGGCTTGTTGGGAAATGCGGGAACAGGTATCACGTCTTCAACAACAAGAGCAAGGGTGATGGCTCTCAGGTGACAGAGCTGCTGGAGAAGATAGAGGGGATGGTGGCTGGGCAGCCACTTGGACATGCACAAAGCATTGAAATTCCTCTTAACAGTAAGTATCTGCAATTCTTCAATGCTGTTGGATGAAAACCTTGTATCTCCAAAATGTCAACTTTTCAGGAACTAAGAAAAACAGCCTTGTTTTTAGCTTGATGGCAATGCATTTTTGAGTTTATCCAGTGGGTTCTGAAAGGGACTCACAAGCCCAAGAGGTGGGAGAATTTTCTCAACCCATAATGGAGCATGTAATCCTTCAATTTAAGTGAAAACGTGAAAATCATCAAAATTGGAGTTACAAGGTTTTTAGTTTTTTTAAAACACTTTATTTATAGATTTTCAGTTTACAAAAGAAAAGAGTTACAAGGGTTTTACACAAGAGCAGCAAAATTGTATTTTTTAAAGGGTAGTAGGTCTGGTAGTAGGTTACTGGATCCTCTATATTTTAAAAATATTCAGTAAGGACTTCCAGGTAATGTTCGTTTTCCCAAAAGGACTCTTCATGTACTGTTGATATTTGGCCACTAGATGGCCTATTTTACATGAGTGGTTCAGAAGCATTTGAAGAGTTGAACACCATGAATTCCCCACCACAGCAATCTATGAAGTTAACAACACTGACCTATTATTACTAAGAAATTGTAATTCTTTCTCTGCAGTGAGTGGAGACAGCCCATTGTTGACAAGACCTGCTCAGGGATCCCAAAAGTCATCGTCTGACTCCTCCACATCATCGCTGAGTTCTTCTGGTTATGGCACACAGAGTACTGTCTCTGAAGGAAGCTCTGGATCAAGATGGATAAACTTACAAAAATTCTTTCAGTGCAAAACAACAGACCCCCTCTTAGAAGATTACACATGAAATAGTGTGAACAAAAAAAATCTGTAATAATTATCCATCACTTTCACGAATACTTGTAATTCAGGCATTTATCATAATGTACAGCAACAATGAACATATAACAGACGTCCCTTTGTATAACAGACGTCCCTGTAACCTATAATTGCTGATACAGTTTGGTTTCTGATCTGCTGAGTGGGCTGTTCCAAGCCAGCAGAGTGTGTTGATTCATTAGCCTGTTAGTTGCAGGAATGTAAAGAGAATGTAAAGAGAGCAGTAATGGCAGTAGAGTAATGTTGGGAACAAGGGATAAGCCGATGTGTAGGTCTAGTGGAGTGGAAGCACACACTCAACCCTGTAACATTTAGAAGAATTGGGCTTCTGTATGAATGCTCACCTTGGGTTATGGCACAAAGGATACATAAAATCCTGTGTGGCCTATAGGTAAATGCTGGTGAATATGTGTAACCTTCCTTTGCTTTATGTACATGTTTTCCAGGGTTGTTGCATTTATGTCAGGCACAAGGGTAGCCTACTTCAGTTACTTGCTTATGAATTTGTAATCAGCTGTTTCTTTTGTACAGACTGCATTAACAATTGATAAAACTTTTTTCTCTGTTGCTTCTATTATCGTGAACAACCTTGTGATCAGAGCAGGAGAATTGAAGCAATAGTAATTACTGGAAATGGAAAACCCTGTAATAAAGTTTTAAAACTACAGATGTGTCTTGATGACTTTTGCATTTCTACAAAGTTTTAATACATTTGCATAGGCGTTTGGTACAACATATGTAGGCCTAGGATACTGTAGGCTAAATGAAAAGCCCTCACTACAGGTTCAGTGCAGTCATGATCATGGGGTTTTTGGGTTTATACAGTCAGAGACACAGCTGTGTCCTTTACCAATCGGCTGTAAGCTAAATTTTACCCTGAAAATACAGCATAGCTAACATATTTTAAGTTGGAATTAATTTAATTGATTTAGTTTGGCAAGAGCTTTGGTTGAACCAGATATTTTAAGAGATGGTTTAACGACACATAAATACTACACACTCCGATACAGTAGGTGGCAGTGTGCATCTAAAAAAAAGTTGGTTTGCGATCCACCATAAAACTCAGAGAAGAAGAACAAGAGTGACGTAATTTCCGTAATGTAACTGCCACAAACAGGAAGAAAACATCCAGCTGTCAAAGATAGCAAAGGAGGGCTAGCTTAGGTTAGCTTAGGTGTCTAGCATTGGCACAGTAATGAAATGGTCTTGTGAGTAGAGAATAAACTTGTGTCTTATCATGGTGTGTCCGGAGTAGTGACTGTATCAATCGATACGCAAGGAATATCATTTCCTCGACGTTCCTCTGGTCCGAGTGCTGAAACAAGGTACGCTAGCTTAGCAACAGAACATTAGCTAACGTTAACGCTAGCCACCGAGTAAGCTAATTAGCTAGCAGTCAGCTACAGCACTCAACAAGCAGCTACTGTACCAAATCCCTGCATTTTCTCAAGCAAACTGTGTCAGCATTATTTGTGATTGTTAAAGTGTGGTTACACCTACAGGTAGTATGCTGTTGACATAAACAACAGCAGGAGCAACAACAACATCACCACCAACTGTTCAGCAGAAGAGCAAACAATAACGTTTGTGTTTTAACGTGCAGTTAAAACACAAACGTGCAGTTGTACAGCATCAATTGGCGATTTTAATGATTAAGATATAGTTCTGGCTGAATTAGCGTATTGTTGTTTATTCAACAATGATAAATTTAAGCTTGTGCTCGTCGATTAACAGTTTATTAGCTAGAGAAACAGATATATCAACAGTTGAACATGATTTGATATTCTCTACAGACTTGTCAGACTTGTCCACCGTATCTGTTTTCATTTTGCTTTCATTTTCGCTATGAATTAAATTTAGTGCAATAGGAAACCTACACAGGAGATCGCATCAATGACCTATGTGGTCTTCCCTACATTACTCAGCAAGCATTTGTCTTTATCTAATTTACTATTGGGTCCCATAATGTATTTATGAATGAAGCTGTGGCGCCTTCCACGCTGTTGCTGTTCAACAGTTTAAAGTCAAATTTGATCTCCAATTGATTCCTGTGGGTGTGAATGGCTGACAGGATGCCTTCACTGCATTCAGGGAGGACTTGGTTTTAAAAGTCTTAAAGTTTCTTTCAGTATGGTCTCTTATTGGTTTCTTTATATGAGAATGACTGATGTGCCTCCTGTAGCTCTCAATGTAGACTCACCATTGGTCCGTCGCTTGACAGAAACCCGTGTGTGCTCTCTGTTGGTTCTGCAGGTGTGAATGACTGACGTGGTGCCTCCCACTGCTCTCAGCGAAGTCCAGCTCCGGCTCCTCTGCCACGATGACATAGAGAGCGTCAAGCTGCTCTGCGGCGATTGGTTCCCAATCGAGTGAGCATCACTCCCTCCATGAATTACTTCAACTCACAATTTAATGTTTCTCATGCAGTTAATGAGGTTCTTTTGGTCCAGTGTGGCTCAAATGATAGAACGTGGCACTAACACTACCAGGGTTTGGGGTTTCCCACTGGGACACAATAAAAATATATGCACTAGGGATGGGATGACATGGTTATCTCATGGTACAATTTGATATGTGATATGGGGTTCACAATTTGATACAACCATGATACGAACGATGTACTGAATGAATGTTCAATGACAACAATGTGTGACTGTGCAGAATTATGTTTATTTCTGAGCCACAATTCTTTCTAGCAATGCCATTGGCTTGCTAGAATGTGAACAATTTACAGATGTTTAATTTAAAATGTCATTACAAAGAGCAAATAATATAATTTGGAAGGAGAGCTTGTGAAATTGTGATGGTCAAGCCGTCTAATTTGTGATTACTACAGCAGAATAAAATGGAGCTAATATTGCGATTTTCATTTTTTTAAAATTAAAAAAAAAAAAAAAATTTCTGCCTCATGATACGTATTGTCACAGTTTTGTATCGCGATATATTGAATTTCAATATATCGTCTCATCCCTAATAGGCACTGATAGCACTGCAAGTTTCTTTGGATAAACAGAGTATATAGATTATCATCTGTATTAGTGATAGTCCCTAGTTCCTACACTGACATCTCTGACCTTTGGCTCCAGGTACCCAGACTCATGGTATCAGGATATCACCTCCAACAAGAAGTTCTTCTCCCTGGCTGCCACCTTCAAAGGAGGCATCGTGGGAATGATTGTGGCCGAGATCAAAGGCCGGACCAAAGTACACAAAGAGGTACGATGTCCAGGCCACACATAGACATTGAGATTGTACACTGTGTATGCCAGAAATGCCCTCACAGTGGTGGAAAGGTGAGGACATTTTGTTAGCCATCACTTTGAAAAGGAGACATTTTGGAGTTAGTGTTTGAGTTGAAGTTTAAAGTTTGTTCGAGGTTGTTGTCTGTGCCCATGTGTCACTGACTGCGCTTTAGTGTAGTTTATCTCTGCTCACTCAGCTGCCATTTGAAAAAAAACGTCTTAAATGGAACACTGACATTCCAGATTCTGTTTTTAGTCTGCTAATTAGACAGAACCAGATGCCCTTGATTGAGTTAGACTCTACCAGGAGACAGGAGAAAGAAAGGAAGGAAGAAAGAAAGAATAACAGGGTGTTGAGGTGAGACATGAAAGTACTGAAAAGGGAATTGGAGAGGGGAAGGAAGAAAAGAGAGAAGGGTGACGGGGTGGTGAAGCGTGGGAAAATACTGAAAGAAGAGATGAGGGGTAAAAGAAGGAATGAAACGTGTAGAGGAAGGAGAGCGGAGAATGGAGGAAAGGATGGGGCAAGAGAAAGAGGTAGATACTGGAAGGAGAAAGGGTTCAAACTTCAGAAGAGAGGATGAAGAAATGGAGGGAGATGAACAGATTGAAATTGTTTAGGAGAGGAGGATGGAGAGTGGACAGATGACAGAGAGGGGAAGAGAAAGACGAGGAGATAGAAATGAAGATTGAAAGAAGAAAAGTGAAGGGGCAAAGGGAGAGACTGAAAATGTTTGTTGAAAATGCTTTTAGATGTGAATGAGTTCTAGACTTTTCTCTCCTTTGTTCATTAATGTCCACTTGTTGGTGTGAAAATAGGGTAGACCTGTTTGTATTGGCTGTGGTCAGCTGGTTTGCATTGCCATCTTAGTCGGACCTTGTAAACCAAGCCGCTCCCTGAAACCTGAGAATGCCTATAGTCTGCAGCTTCTCCCCATGCTGCTTAAACCCAGTGGATATCAGTGTTTTCTTGTTCCTTCATTAATGCTCAGCAGTGTACTAAACCTGTAGCTTACCTCACATTTACTGTGTCCCCCTAGGATCTCTTAAGTGCCCCACTGAGAACATTCGTGGTCACTTTACAGGAATCTTTACAGAAGCACAAGACTTAAACACTTTATACTTCAATACTTGAAGCATACAGGCTTTTGGGACGTCACATGTTTCTGTGTATGGGATGGATTGATAACTAAATTGGCATTTTATTATGGTGTCCTGTTAATTCTTTGGAAAATTGTCTGCTTGGGACCTATTTGGAAGATAACGATGACAAGCAGCACATGTAATGGCCTGTATTTTGAATGCTTACTATTTTCAAATGTGTGTATTGGTTAGTTAGTGGGTACGAGTCAACTTGAAAAATGGTGTGAAAACTGCATTAGAAACAGTGGTGATATTGAAGTCTGATATTCGCTGTTTTCAGTGTAACAACTGGTTGACACTAGCTTGAATGTGGTTAGTGTTGAGAACTCCTGGTGGCATGTGATCACACTATAGTATTACCTCAAAGTCTAAAGATTATTATTATAATAGATGGTAGATAAATCATAGGTTTAGAGGTTTGTTCCTATACTGGAGTATAATCCTTCCTTACTTACCTTTATCTTTCTTTCTTTCTTTTTTTAATGTCATTTCATTAGACAAATTCTGTCTTGCTTTTGCTTATATTTTTAATTTGTAATGTTTGAACATTTAGCTTTTGCTTGTAAATGTTTTAATCCATTTATTTTATGTAAAGCCCTTTGAGTTGCATTCTATATGTGAATGGTGCTATAAAATTTTTATTATTATAGTATAAAGTTATTACTATTAAAGGTATAATACCTTGCAGTGTGTTTACCCTGAGGTGGTGTTTTAACTATTTTGGGAAAAGTCACACTCAATTCTATTTGAGCAACAAGATGCTTGGCAGTTAGTGGAATTTGATTTATTACGCTTGACAGGTACTTGAAATAAGTGCAAAAAACAAATCACTTATCGCTTTGGGCTTTAGTTTTCATGAAGGGTTCTCTCTGTATGGAGGCTTTGTCTGGTATCAAAGCTTCATTTCCCTTTGGCAGAGCATTTACATTTTTGAACACACCTCCCCAGTGGGCAATTTGCACAGGCGAACACCGTGGCTGTAATGGGCAGTTCCCAGAGGGAGGTATAGATTATGATTGTTGTTAGTAAGCTAGGGCGCATTCACACCAAGCGTGTTTGGAGCGGTTTATTCGAACTCTGGAGTGTTTACTGCTTTTGTTCGGGTTGTTTGGGCAGGTGAGAACAATGCCATTCGAACCGAGATGCCTGAAAATGCAGGTCTCTGTCCTCCTCCAAGAGAACTGCAGTGCGGTTTGTTAGGAGTGAAAATGTAATCCAAACCCCTCCAAACTACAGGAATCAACCCCAAATGCAAGGTTTTATGGGTATAAAGAGACAGATGTTGGCATCTATTAGCCAGCAGTTACTCATGCATGGAAAGCCTAGCATAACAAAATGAACCACAGGCAGGTCAAGCCGCAGTCTCCTGTGTTGAAGGTAAACTACAGAGCGAATCAAAGTGCGCAGACAAGTCCATCGTGCTTACCTAAGGTTACAGGGATCAGATTTATTTTGACTCCCCTCACCACTAAAATTTCACCAAAACTCTGTCTAATAAACGAGCTACGTGACTTTTGTTTACAAGCTGTGGTTCGTTTGTAACTGGGCAGTGTGGGCAGTGTTTTTCCACTATGGTTTGGACCACAGAAAACTAACTGTTGGTGTGATCGCACCCTTAGTCTATCAGCCATTTTGACACCTCTGTGCCATCGCTTGGAGTTATTTTTTCTCTTCCTGTTTGGCTTGTAAAATAATCTATTGTAATTTCCTAGAAAACATCGGAATCCACTATCCATAATTGTCTCTGTCTCTCTGTCTCTGCCTCTGTCTGTCTGTGTGTGTTAGGATGGAGACATCCTGGCCTCCAGTTTCCCAGTGGACACACAGGTAGCCTACATCCTCAGCCTGGGAGTGGTCAAAGAGTTCAGGAAACATGGCATAGGTACTGCTCGCCTCCCACCGACTCACCAACCCCACAAACACACACACACACACGCGCACACACACACACACACACACACACGCCTTCTGTTATCCTATAACAATGATTTTCAGGAAGCCTCCACTTGATGTGATGTTCTTTTTCCTCTCGGTGCCTGATCCTATTTTTAACAGCCAAACACATACTGACTCTTATGGAGTTGTAGCTCCCTACCTGCTGCTCTCTTCCCCCCTCTCTCTTCATTTGCTCTTGCCATTTTCTTTTTTTACTTTGTCATTCTTCCCTCTCTTTCTCCCCGTTCACTGTTTGAAGAAGCACATCGCAAAACCACGGCAACACTTTTCACCAAAACACTCCCTGACTGACACACTCCCTCTCTTCCATACCAATTTGTCTCTCTTGCTCTTTCTCTTCCAGTTTCTCTTTCCCTCCCTCTCTCGGCTGGCTTTTCGTCAAGGCATTTTATTGTTGGACCGTTTGAAGAGCACATCACGACCACAGCCCACACTTTCTCTTTCTCTCATCTACCCTTCCCCACCCTCCCTCCATCCCTCCCTCTCTTTATTGAATGAATACACCTTGACCGCAGTGCAGGTCCTGCAAGACCATCTGCCTTCCTCAGCACAAATAACGCTGATTGGCTTTTTCTGTTCACCGTCTTCCTTCCTCTGCTCCTTTCTCTCTCCTCCTCTCTCTCGCGTATTTCCTTCAGACTCTCTGTTGCTGGACAGCTTGAAGAAGCAGATCTTGACCACAGCCTTGGGCACCGTAACGCTGTCTAGTCTCTCTCACCAACTCTGTATCTGTTGAGCTCAGTGTGTCCTTTACATTCATTTTGATGCAGTGGCTCTTCCAAGCTGGATTTTTGAAAAAATCCAGACACAAGGAGCATTCATCATCTGGCCTTGTTGCTCATCCTGCCCCCTAATAATATCAATTACCATTGCAGTTAGAGCACAAATGTCTATATAAATATTAGGGTTTGACTGAGTTTTTGGCTGATACCGATATTTTTAGACTCAAGTCGCTGATAGCCGAAAATTTTCATGACAAAAAAGTACCGGAATTTTATTCTTGTCAGCATGGAAAAGCCTCTAAAACAGCATTTAGACCTTCATGGGACACTAAAACTCTCCACTGAAACCCAGACTAATGAAATCCTTATAGGCGGTTCAGCAGCACCTTAAAGAAGGGTGACCCACCATACCTGTACTATGGCAGGGGGAACTGTGGGACACACTACTGCCTTTAAGTGAAGAATTACTACATGAAAAACATAATTGCACGATCAAATCTATCAAATTTTATTGCAAGTCTTACAGACTCATATCAGCAGTGGACGACATGACTGGCCGGTGTCAGATATTTAATAAAAGGCCAATATCGGCCCGATATATCTGCAAACCTATATATCGGTCCAACCCTGATAAATATCCAAATAAGAGCCATTCTTAACCTGCAAAACCTACGAGAACTGATCCTGGTATCGGCTCGGGGCGAACGTCTGTCTCAGAACCAAAATTACCCACCACATCTAAAAGAGTTCTGCAAGAAGCACTGCTCTAGCTCTCATCCCATCTTCTCTCCCTCCATTCTTCTCTCTCCCTTCTCTCCCTCTACTGCTGGACAGACTGAAGGAAACATCTCGACCATGACCTAGGACACTGTAAATCTGTCTGCCTACTCTCTCTCTCCGTCACTAACTCTCCTCTCTCTCTCCACCCCGCCACCCAGGCTCTCTACTGCTGGACAGTTTGAAGGAGCACATCTCTACGACAGCCCAGGACCACTGTAAGGCCATCTACCTACACGTCCTCACCACCAACAACACTGCCATCCACTTCTACGAGAACAGGGACTTCAGGCAGCACCACTACCTGCCCTACTACTACTCCATACGAGGCGTCCTCAAAGACGGATTCACATACGTGCTCTATATCAACGGCGGCCATCCGCCCTGGACAATATTATATCCTTTTGGGGCAAGGGGGATAGGAAGGTGTGTGTTTAAGACGGAAGGTCTAGGTGTCGGGTGTTCGTGTGTGTGTGTGTGTGTCTTCTCTGTGCCTGTTGCGTTTTACCTTAACTCCCTGTCCCACTGACTATATCCAGCACATTGGTTCGGCCCTGGCCAGCCTGAGCCCCTGCTCCATCCCACAGCGGCTGTACCGACAGGCCCAGTCCCTGCTGCGCTCTCTGCTGCCCTGGTCCAACATCGCCTCCAAGACCGGCATACAGTACAGCAGAACAATGTGACACAGCATGGTAGGTGGCGAGTGAGAGGTGTGTGTGTGTGTGTGGGAGAGAGGGAGTGTGTACATACTATCCTTTCCTATTTTAGTCTGGGAAGTGTGTGTTCATGTGTTCTTGTCTGTCTTAATGGATATCTGATTCTCTTTCACTCTCTCTCTCTTTGTCTTCTCTGTCTCTGTTTCAGGAGTGCAGTCTTATGTTTCTCATCAGTCTTCCCCTGTACGCACCAGGATACTCACACACACTCACACTCACATTCTCTCTTACACACACACACACACTGGGAACCCGATAGAGACTAAAGGTTCGAGCCCTGCCTATCTTCCTGTCTACCTACTACCTGTCCACCACTGTCACAGAGACTATGTATACTGTTTGTATATGACATATATTAAGCTAATATATAAATTTCTCCATATGTATGTATGTATATTCTATGCTGTTAGTAGGCCTAGGTTCGACTACTCCCCCCTCCCGATCCCCATCCTCTTGCCCTCTCAATGTGTAGACTGAATCGTCCAGACTGAATCCAGATTCAGAGTCAATTCCAGTTTGTGAAACATCAACTCAGGAACGAGTTAATTAAAATTGGATTGAGAATTGAGTACTTTTAATAGCGTAGTACCGTAGAATAAAGATAAGTATACACAGGAAACTTCTAGAAGCAATGTAGATGGGCAATATATTCAGTAGCAACAGCCATTTCCAAATGGGAAGAAATCATAATCTGAAATTAAATTGCCAAGTGCAATAAATTTACTGGAAACTGTCTTGGTGACATCGGTGCAGAGACATATGGACAATTTAGAGAATATGACACAGTACTTACTGAGACACGTGGTACAAAGACAGCAGGACCTCACCTACTGTGCATAAATCTATAAAAGTGTTATGGAAACTCAGCAAAATGGCCTTTCTACATTGTGTCAAAATGTTGCCCATGTATCATTCATATAAGAGCAAGGGAGAGTAGTTTGAGTCCTGATTTAGAGGGTTTTAATGGTAATTGGCTCCAGCGCTGGCAGTCTGCTCCACGGCTGTAATGTTGCTGCTAATGTAGAGAAATATCCATCGGTTTGTCCAGGTTTTTAAATAACGGCCCAGATTAGATTTTTATGTCTGCCTGTTTGTAATAGAGAAGAGAGGAAAGGTAGTAACGCTCCCAACAGGAGGGTCATACTCCTTGTGTGTGTGTGTGTGTGTGTGTGTCTGTCTGTTTGCAAGAAAGCGAATGTGTGTATGTGTGTACAGGATCTGAAATTAACGCCCACCGAGTGCCAATGCTGGTAAAATTTGTCTTCACCCATCACACTGGCCGGTAAAATTTTCATACGGTAACAGTGAGGGGGCAAGTTTTATATGAACACACAGTACTTGATTCTACAGGTGAAATAGCACTGAACACTTAGGGTGACATAGTCTATGAAAAATGAATATTAATTACTTGGCCGTTGGCAAGCGAGCCAAAAAGTTAATTTCGGGCACCGTTTATACACTAAACTTGTTGCATACATGAGTGTGTGTGTGTTCTTTCATTTGAGTGAATGTAAGAAATGAGTCTGTCCGTCAAGCTGCCCCTGGAGCATTTTATAATTTCATACATAAACCCAAGCCTTGTTTTCCTTTCACGATATGCCATGGTTTCAGTTGTCACGTCCTCAGTACATTTCAAAAGGCTTCCGTTGTGTCCTTACCACCGAAAACCTCAAGGTGCCACATGGGCACATTCACAGCATGAGTGTCCTGCTGAAACTATGCATCTCCAAACAGCACATTTTGCCATTTAGACTCATACATTTTTAATACTGAGCGCATGTGCAGTGGCTTTGCTCGGTCCCAGGATCATGAGCGTTTTCTGCACACGGTGAAAACGATGTCCAAAAAAATGTTGAAATTGGAGATGCAGGGTTTTTGCAGGACATTGCAAGGAGAATTGTGAGCTTTTTCTTTTTTGTCTAAAGGAATTGAGATCAAAGACTTCAGAGATCCAGCCGTAGTAAAATAGCTTCTGAACAGGAGAAGGGGCAGTGCGGTGAATCCTACAGGAGTAATGAATGTAGTACCGATGCAGACAGGTCCCTCCACAGATCTCATGGGGTTTGTGTTGTAATACCGCAGTGGGTTCACGCTGTTAGTACACCGCCTATCTGTGTCTTATCAGGCTGCACACAATGGTTTCTCAATATTTTAAGTAGCAGGGGGAATCGAACCTGTGACCTTTTTTGTGTAATGGGAATGTCACTCACCATATATACACACCTCCATAGAAGTTCAGGAGCAGTCAGCCTCCGATGTTTAGCTGCCCTGGGGATCCACTGACACCACCAGATCCAGGCTTTATCCTCCAGTTAGCTGCAAACAGGCAAAATTACTTCTCAAAAATGATGACGAACACAGAATGAAAATGAATGTATCTACTTTGTGGTATATCCGACTGTTTTTGTAGATTTGGTAGAACTTTTAGACTAGATTTTCATATTGAAGAGATGAATATGGTTCCCCAAAGCAGCCAGTATTGGTGGTTGACAATTTATGAACTCCTGTAGAGTTCTGTGCACTACAAAAAAAGAAAATGTTCCACTGTGCTTTGAGAAACCAGTCCCTGATCTAACCTGTGTAGTAGTGTGGTATTTCTTAACCAGAGCCAAATAGGCTAGAATTATACATAAGGATAGAAAAGCTAATTTTACCTGTTATGTCGGCTGTTTTCAGCAATGAAAAGCTCACACTGGGTTGACATACTTTTCTTTTTTTCAGTGCTAATCCAGCATTTAGTACTGCAGAATTCTCTTAATATTTCCTCTTTAGGAAAGGAGCAACAGTGCAGCAAGTATGTAAAGTGGAACTTCCCATTGCAGCCCAAAACAAACAGGGATGTAAGTAGTGTAAATAAGACAGATAATAGATTATATGTACTCTTTGTCAATGGGAGGATGAATAGATGGTTTTTAAAACCAATGTTTTTGGTTGATTTCTCTGGTTTAACATACTGGGGTTTTTTTTATTTTGTCTTTTTTTAAAAGCCCTGTTCTCTTTTTAAGTTTGTGGGGGCAGGAAAGTTACTTTGTATGCTGAAGGTGTCTTTTCATAATTATGGAAGAGGATTAGGGCCACATGTAAAAGAATTTGAGTTTAATTCTGAGAATAAAGTCAGAATTCTGAGATTCTGAGAATAGTCAGAATTCTGACTTTTTTTTCAGAATTCTGAGATTAATCTCAGAACTCAAATACATTTTTTACATGTGGCCCTAATTCTCTTCTGCACACAATACTATCAGAATCTTGTTCATATTTTTTGTCTTTTACTGTAAGGGAATGTTTGTTTTAAGATGACGGATTTGTACACTCCATCGCAGACATTTCAAAATTGTGTTCCAATTAAGTTTGGAGAGGACTAAGTTCTTTTTTTCTAATACAAAGCTCATCCTAATAATACAAAAAAAGAATTCAAATGTGAACAGTGCGTCTTTACTGCTTAATGCCACAGATCCCAGATCGTCATGAATGCATTTCCTACTGATAGCCGCTCATAGATTTCACCGTAGAATCAGACTGAGCAGAGCATGGATTCTTTTACAAACTTGTATGCTGTGATCTCCAAAGGCATGGTTTCTTAAACTGTGGATCAGAACACAAAACGAGCTGTGGGTCCACATCTGTCGGCATGATAAAGAAAAGCAGCGTGTTTAAATGAGCCCATGGGTGTACGACTGAAACTTTCCCTTTGGGCTCAAGTTTTAAACAATTTAGAGAGTTATCTGATGATTATTATTCTTCTCCACTCTGCATGCTCTGAGCCAGCACATTTACTACCAAATATATGGAAAGTGAAGAGTGTGTCTGCATCGAGGTAGTTCATTGAAGCCAGGCACTCCGGCTACTTTGTTTTGGCATAGAGATTAAACCAGGGCAGATGTCATCTTCCTTATCGGCACAAATTATTCTCCGCATCTCCCGTTTTAGCTGTAAATCTGCAGGACAATTAGGAGATGATCATTTCTCACCAACCCCCTTTGTGTGTTAAGTTTGTCCTCTCACTGTCTCTGGGTGTCCTGTAATACAAAGTCAACATCAGTATATGTTTGTTGTACATAGTAGAATTCCAGGTTTTTACAAAATGTGATGTTGCAAAGGGGTAATGTGTGTAATCAGCACATTACATTGGGTTGACAATGAAAACTTGAACCCATGTTCAGTTCCCATTCCTTACAATAGAACTCAAATAAAAAAAAAAAAAGTGTTATGTTGCCCTCTGCCGACCATGTGAAGAGGTGCTTCACATTAACTCTGTCATATCCCAGCTGTCCTCTCCTAGCCCATGCATTCTTCTGAGTTTCACATACTTTTAATTATGTTTATTTATTCTCGTCGATTTTTAAATGCATAACAATAGTGGTTCATATTTTCTTTTTTTTAAGAATCATCCTTTTGTTTTTCTATGAGAAGACTTGATTGTTCACACATGCTTGATTATGTGTACATGTACCACACACACACACACACACACACACACACACACACACACACACACACACCAAAATGTTTGTCTTGAAGGCAGAAGAAAATAAACACATTTTTGAAATAACTGCTGGATTTTGTGTGTGTGATGGGGAGTTTTGTTCATATGAAACTGCGTATTAATTCATCATGCAATTGTTCCCTCTTGAATTTCTCTGGTAATTTGCATCTCATGCAAATTAAGGACCACATTCTCACATATTTACACCTGCTGAACAGACATAAATTATATTGAGGTTACTGTTACTCTTACTTAGACAGTTTCTCATCCACTTGTAGGGTTTTAAATGATCATGACTGACAGTAATGATGATTCACTATGTTCAGGTGAAATAAAGAAACTAATGTGAATCTATGCTGATGCCAAAAGGAACTAAGCTATAGTACATTTTAGAAAGGTACTATAAACTATATATAATATCCAATAGGAATATTATAGTGATAAAAAAAATACCATAAAGTATGATAAACTCACCATTGAGTACCACAGACACACTATAAGTCAACATAAGAATATGATAGGAATATTGCTGCCCTCTGTATTTGACAGGTTAAAACGATGTGTGATGTGTTTTAGCCCCATTTTCATTGAAAAGTGAGGGAAATCCCTTTGCGGAGTGAGGTCTTTTGTAAGAGTTACGGTATCTGTGCTTTCTTTGGGATTGAGGGCGCACTGCGGAGTCAGTTGCGGTAAAGGACACCCCCCCCCCCCCTCCCTGCGTGACGTCACCCCTTGATGGGTAGGTCACGCCCATTCAGAGCGAGAGCGAGTGAGCGAGAGAGAGACTGAATCCCACTCACATCCTACAACTTGAGGAAAAACAACTGAACAAAACTCTACTCAAAGTTTTTTTGTAACGTATATTTTACCGCTTTCTTCTTCGGCTCGAGAGGAACATTTGTCGTGAACTTGGGGGGAAAAGGTGAGTGATGCGCCGCACACTTCAAAGCCTGCATGCAAACACCATTCATGAACCAAGTGCATCAACAAACAGACATAATGTGGGATGTGCTCAGTGAATGCCATACAGTTGCTTGCTAGGTGTTTTGTAGGTTGTGGCCGCAGTAAAAGACCGTTAAATTCGAATTGAAAATACTAATTACCATTACTACATCACTACAACATTACCATATGAGTTGAACGTTTGTGTAACTGGTCATCACTTGGGTGGCATAATAGTTTATTCATATTAAGTCCAGGACAATATATTTTTGAGTCAAAAGGTTGCTCCCACAGCAGTCTTTTGGTTTCTTTTTGGTTTGACTTATTACTAGTGTTAAAGTTGACTGGTTTCCTGCATTGAGGAAAGTAAGTAACTCTTTCCTTTCCATTACGGATTGTATTTTCCTGGCAGAAGTTGGTGTTCATCATTTCCAGTGGGAGGGGAGAGGGAGCTAACATGAGCCCACAAACTGGGAAGCCTGAGAAAGTGTGTGTGTACTGCCTGTGTCATCCAATTACCTCTTCTCACAAGTCCGTGTGTGTGAAAGAGAGAGGGAGGAAGGGAGGGAGAGACTTGAAAAGGTTTTCTCAAAACACAAACCCTCATTTTGAGCTAATGAAGAGCTGGAAGAAAAGCTTCGTGGGTGTGTTGCCAAAGAGCCAAGGAGCTCCAGGATGTTGCCAGTATCTATCAGCAGCACATTAAGTCTTGGGAGGGTGTGTGGGTGTGTGGGTGTATCCGTTAACCACAGAGGAGAGGTGGAGGTGGAGAGAAAGACCTTGTTTTTGCTGCTGGGTGATTTGAGCTGGTTTAGGCCTGTTGTTGGTTGAAATAGAAAACATCAGCTGATGTGATGGGGAAGGGGTGTATGTGTGTGTGTGTGTGTGTGTGTGTGTGTGTGTTTGTGTTTGTGTGTGTGTCTGATAAAAAGTCCCGGATTTGTAATGAAGGGCAGTGACTGTATATGTGTACCTTGACACATTTTCACTCAGGATGTGGCTGGCTGTAAAAAGTCAAGGTTTTTTTCCACTTCAGAAGTGATTGCAGCTAAACTGAGGTTAGGAAGTAGTTGTTGTTCAGTGTGACACAGCCAGTCACATATGAAAGAAAGAACAGATGGATTGACAGACTGAACTAGGTTGTTATCCACAAGTCATTCCCCAGTTTGTCACAGCATGTTTTGGCTTGTTCGGGGATGCGCAGAGCCTGATAAGACCTTCTGTCAGTAAGTTCCAGGCCTTTTGTATCCATAGTTCACAAGCTCAACAGGATCTAGGCTTGCATTGACGTTTACATTTCAGGCATTTAGCTGACACTTTAATCCAGAGCGCCTGATTGTGAATGAAGCAGTAGCTTAGTAGTGAAGCTTACATCCACGTTAACTAGGGGTGTCACGATTCTCCAAATCCATGATTCGATTTGACTTTCGATTTTAAGGTCACGATTTGATTCGATTTTCGATTTAAACTTTTTTTTTTTTCAGCACTGACGGCTATACCATTGTTAGACTATCAAGTCTTGATTTGTAAAGATCAACAGATCATTGGTTTTATGCCCTGACAACTGTCATTTACATTTTTAAATTCTTCTTTAAAAAGATGGTATCAAGTGTGATATAACTGCCATATTTTTTTTTTGGAATGTACCACACTAAGGCCATATGGTCAAATTTTTTTCAAAGTTTTTCCATTTAAAAAAACACAACTTGCCCTTTAATTTGTTAGCCTACCAAATACATGGCAAGGTGATTCAGGGCGTCCTTACTTCAGTGTCAACATTCACAGTATGACAACAAAACAGATCCTTCCTATCTTGGCTAACGATAAGCTTTCAAAATACATACAAAACCTCCAGCGATTCAGCCCACACAGTAATAAGATCAGACAATAATAGTCGCCAAACAAATATGGAAAAAGTCGCCAAACTTATATGGATAAAAGTCACTGCAACCCGACCAGTCCTCCTACTGACTCTTCGGCGCACTGCCTCCTGGAAAACAGCGTCCGTCTCGGGCGGTGAGAGCCAGGTAGGTCCCGCTGTTTAGTGAAGGTGATCTTGTGTCTTGTTTTATCGAGCAAGAACAAGCGATTTCCATCAAAAGACTTCAACTCACAATGTCTTTGTAACTTTCCACTACATACGGCGGGTCAGGTTCTGTCTCACAGCACAATCTGACAGCTTCCAGAAGGTTTTAAAAGCGTGACGCTTAGCCGGCGAAGCCATTTTTACCGGTGGAGGACGACTAAACCCGGGGAAAATCAAACGTCTCAGTGTCACCAGATATACAGTATTTTCCCGTTCCGGTTCATTTTATGACAACTTGAAGTATATATAAAACAAAGCTGATAACTTGATTTTCAGTTTTTGGCACATTTTAAATGATTTAAAAATGACGGGAGCTCTAGGGCGCTATAGTGAAATATAGAACGGGCGCTCTCTAGCAGCTACGCTGTGTCGTCATTGAAATGTTTTTTTTTCTTCAGACAAGTAGGCAGGGGTGGAGAGAAAAAAACACTGGGAGAATCGTGAACCTGCTTGTGATTTCAAAGGTCGAAATCGAACTCTCATTTCGATCGATTTTCGATTTAGAATCGAAATCGTGACACCCCTAACATTAACACACAAACAGTGTTGCAGTTGGGGATGCAGCTTGCATATCTGGGTCCATTTTGTTGTTTGGTGGTGTGTTTTTCTTCTTCCCACGGATAACTGGCCAATCATAGACAACGTGACGTCACATTGAGATATTTCCAGCAGCTACAGCAGCTTGATAGTAGAAAATATTTCAGCGATATAAAACATCAGCGGTAAACGTCAGGTTTTGGTGTCAGTCAGACAGCAGCCTCAATAGGGGTCGAGAGAGATGCCTCAATGTTAAAACTAGCTAGTTATATTTATACACCCATACACCCATCTTTGATTGAAAGCAACAAGTTCACGCAAATTTACTTTTTTGGGTTCACCAAAAAAGGGTAAAAACCAAAGAGCCCAGGCATTTTATGTAAAAATTGTTTCTATGTTCTTAAAGTGACTGTATCTAATACTGGGGTCAATTCGGGTCATACTATGCACTGTTTGCCCTCAGTTGATTTTGTTATGCTAGGCGTTCTAGGCTTTTCCATGGCCCTGCAGATGCTCAGGCGAGGCTGCGGCATCATAACAAAGCCAGCGGCGTCGCCATGCCAATTTCAACACAATAATTTGTGTTTGCAAAAGCTCTACCTTTTTATATGTGTGCACTCACCATAAATGCTTGTTTTCAAACCACCTACATCACACTAATTATGCTGTTGTGCCGCATTTAAGATTGTCAAGAAGGCTAATTGCACTATTGGTGTGGCTCCACTTGATGTTGTGGTTCACAGCACAGTGGAAAAGAAGACTAGGGCCATCATGCAGAATTGTACGCATCTAGGGCTGAATGATATGGTTGAAATCAATATCACAATAATCACATGGATTTTTTTTCAATATCGATATATATCATGATATAGCTTATGTATGCAAAATTAAATGTTAAATAATCAAATTGATGTTCATGACATTGAACTGCATGGTAATGTTAGGTGCGATGTCAAACAAAACACTGAAATACCTCGATACGATTCCACTGAAAGAAACGATAATATTGAATTATTATTATATTGAATTATCATCGTTATTACATGTGATGTTGACTGCTGCTATTGATTTATTTGTGTCTGTCTGTCATGTCAGATGTGTGTTGCACAACCTAAATTCCCTTGGGATTAATAAAGTACCTACCTACCTACACTCACCATGGTTTTATGGCCATGCATTTTACAGCCGTGGCGTCAGGAGATAGAGCTTGTTTTGAAGGCCTTACATGCTGTTGTGCAATATGATCTGCTGTAATCGTCCCTGGTGAACGCTGATGGAGGCAATAAGGCAATGATAATGGAAGAGGGAGAGAGGGAGGGAGGGAGGAGAAGCTGATGCTGAGAGACGCATGGATAGTCGGAGTGTAAGACCGGGAGAGGCGACGGATAAATGGACGGTGCTTAGATGGAGAGAATAATTGGATGTGGATGAGAGGAACGAGGGCGACGGAGAGAACAGGAGGCAAGGGGAGAAGAGAGGTGCTAGAGTGATGGAGAGCGATTTAATTGAAGAAGTGAAGGAGGAGAAGGTAGACAAATAAAAGGAGAGATGGACTGATGTAGAGGAAGAGCGAGGGAGGAGACAATGAAAGAGGGAGAGGACAGGAGTTTGTTGCTTTATTGAAAATATTTCGGGAACAGAGGAATATTCTTTACTTATTCTTAGTCTTGGCACTATCTTTAGGTTTGTGACACGGGAAATTCCCACCTATTGTACTGTTGCACTTACTGTAAGTTGCCCTAGATAAGGCCGAAACAATAACAAACCCGAACACAAAGAGCAAAGGAAAAGTGTCACTGGGCAGGAGGTGACACCAGTGCAAGTCCATGGTAGCGAAGAAAGAACGTCAATGGCAGTTGGTTGGAGAGAGAGAAAAGAGGTAGTGAAAGGAGAGATGGAGCGGAGAGATAAAACAGGAGAGAAAGGAGGGAGTTATGTTGTTGTGACCTGTCCCCATCCATTCTCCTCCCCACCCTGTGTATGGTGAATACATTATGTGTTTATGTGCATGCTTGTGTGTGTGTGTGTGTGCGTGTGTGTGTGTGTGCGCTACCTAGCTGATCTGTAGCCAGTTTGTCCAAGGGGCAAATTCCACCTTCACTACTGAAATATGACTGGAATGACCCCCAGAGGCATATCTGTGCTTATCACCAGATCACTCAAGGTTATACTTAGGGAAGTATGTGTGTGAGGGGAAACCAGACAAGGTCACACTATCTTGAACCAGTACTTGAAAGCAATAACCAGTGAAATTTTCATGTAAATAAATGGCCATTTCGCAACTAAAAAAAGGTTGTGTCTCGTGTTTGCTTCTGTCAGAGAGATAAATGAATGAGTGTGTGAGTGAGCTGGTGTTGGCCATACGGTAGGTTTGTCCTACATACATAATGACTGAGAGAGAGACGGGGATAAAGAGAGACAGTGACAGGGAGGGAGAGAGGCGTGTGCATGCATGCATGTATTATAGCAGCACATATTAGGCCTACTTGTTGTGCATATCTGCTCATTCCAACTATTGTTGTCCAGTTCGGAAGAGCAAAACCCCCTCCACTAAAAGAAGCACAATCCAGTCTTTCAGTGGGCCACAGAAAAGAGGACATGAACAATACTATTAAAGGTGTCGGGTTGCACTTTGGCCAAACAGGCTCAGCTCTTGGGTTATACCTTTCAGTGTGCAGAAGAGGAAGACAAAACATAGATCAGGTTTACCGCGTTTTAGTTTTACTTCTTCTTGACCTGAGTTTTATTTTTGATGGTTCTGAAGAGAAAACAAACTAAATACTCTTTGTGTCTATCTCAGACTGTTTGTATTTTGTCTTTGTTTTTAGATCCCAAGACCAAGTAAAGTAAATTTGTGTCCCCTGCATCTTTTCATTTGATCTAACTGACCTGTCACAGGTTTATAGGTATACTGCAGCATTAATAAAGTCTTTTTAAAAGAATCCAAAAGAACATTTAAAGCTATTCTGTCCCAACTTGTTCCAGTCTTACACTTGAACACCTCAACACAATGCTTCAACACTTTTACTAAGGTAGAAGTTTGTATTTAAGACTTTTACGAATTTTATCAGGTTATTTATAGTTGAAAAGCTCTATTGCAAAACGCATTGCAAAATCATTAAGTTTAGCATTCAATATCTGTCAAACATTGATGATACAGTCTGTAAATGTGTAGGTAACCTACAGTAAGAACTTGGGTGAACTACTATCCTTTAAAGACACCATCATTACAGGCTCAAGCCGGTAAGGCTGAGATCCTTTTGTTTTTGTGCTGGTTTATTATTGGGTTTAATGTTGCGTGCCATAGTAGGCGCCACATTTTTCAATTGTGGAACAAAACTCCTCACTTGTAGACCCTGAGGTTTAATACCATTAGAGGTGTTGTATTACATTGTGAGGAAGGAGGTAGTGCTCTCTGTACAGCAGGGTGTAAACATATGGACATGGTGTAAATGAGATGTGAACATGGTGACAGTACTTCTGATAGTAGCCTGTAAGACAGGACAGGACAGGACACACACAAGATCGGGTTTCAGTGTTTATACTTGGATCGTGTGGGGATCGCTGTATTTGTTGGCCATCATGCCTGTCTGTCTGCTGCAGGTGCAGAAATACACAAATCCTGCGCAAAAGTAGGAATACTCTGATGGAATTGTGCTCTGAAAATACATTCAAATTCTGTTAAAATATACACCGTTAAAAAGGAGGTGTCATTTTCAACCTTGTGTCTAGTTTGGAGCAACTTGCATGTTAGGTTTCAAAATGTTTTAAAGCTGCAGAAGGGGAGATTTGTATGCAAAGATACACCCAAATAGCAAAGTGGGGCCGTCCCATCAGACCGTGTAATTTGCTCAAATTAAATCCTGATGCGTGGAAGTAACAGGAAGTAATGAATCTAAATTGAGTGCAAAATACAAATATTGTCTCCTAAACAGCAGTGAGCAGCGCTCTGTCCAGAGAAAGGTAGATCTTTTATCTCTCTAGTCTCTTTGGTTTCCTTTGGTATAAAGCATCACAGACTGGCAAGGTTGGTAAACATGAGCGAGCAGTGTGCAGTTTGCTGATGACACCTTACAGTATTTCTGGGTGCTGAAGTTTTACACCGTTTTCAGACAGTTACTTCTCTGCCATTTGGAGCCGCAAAAGTGTGAAGTTGCCTGGTGTAGATTGAACAACAACATATGTCGACTTAGTCTGAGTTGTTACTGGCATATCTTGTGTCACAATAATGTACGCTTGTTCCAAATTAGATGCATCAATCTAGGATGGATTGTTGTTAAATGTATTAAAAGGAATAGTACATGTTCAATATGATGTCTTTGTTGAGATGGAAGGGTGGAAATTGAACTCAACCAGTGGAGAGAGTGAATGAGAAACTGAATGTCACCCTGCCCTAAAACTCCTAAAAGAGGCAGATTCAATGTCTTCTGTTCTCCTGTCCTTTTTCTCTCTCTAGTTTGATCACTTTTTTTGGCTGGCAGTCTATCTGTCTGTCCATCTCACCCTGGTCTGTCTTTCTCTTTCACTATCTGCCACACTGTCACCTACTTTTTCAGTCTTCACATCTGATCTCTCTGGCAAAGAAAACACATTTCTGTCTGAATCTCACCAATAGGGCACCGGATACACCAGGGTCCTGGTCCTCGTTTCAATAGACTTGTAACAATTTGCCAGTGGTGTGGCACCATGACCAGTAAGTGACAGGTCACTCTGTCTTCGGCATAAAACCCCAACACGGCGGGGATAGGGAGGTTTCACAACCCACACTGTCTTAAACATTTATAGGAAAAGAGGATAAAAAAAACTTTTAAGATTCTTTCTGTGTTCCCTGTCAGTTTGCAACACATTTTGAAGTTGCATCCAATAGGGTCAGAGTGCCATACTTCTGATGAGGGGAATTGCAACTTGAGCTCCTATGCTGCCATAGAATATGAATAAGGAACCTGGCTGAAGTTTGCATCAATGATATTGAAGTCCTTATTCTCCCTTTTAACATGCTTCTGAATGATTTTCATCAAGTACCTCTTTCAGAATTGTTTGCAGTCTAATTGTCTTTTAATTAACAGGTTGTAGTTTCCATTTTTTGTGGTCAGATTACATTTATTACTCCCATCATCCCAGTGAGCATGCACAGGGTCACCCTGCCCCAGGCTTGACAAGAGTCCATTCAGTGATGATGCACATATTTCACAACCCATCACCACTGTAGAAAAATGAAAATGGGTGTTTGTTTTTTTGACATTGTGAAAGTCAGTAAACAGTTTTGAAAGAAAGAGGTTAAAGTGACACACAGACACTTGCAGGTCACATTAAGTTTTGGGTCAACTTGTTACATTTGGAGTTATCACATATCTTTCAGTGAGATTGATGATCACTAATCTGCACTGATTTCCTTACACTCGTAGACTCACCAAACTGGACATTCCCCAGACACTGGCTGAGCCTTAGATATCCTGTCCATGAATGAAAACATTTTTACAGTGCAAAAAATGGCAGTTACCAGCCCATGCAGGCTCTAATTAGCAATACCAACATCTTGTCTCATTGTAGACCAACAATGCTGAGGAGGAGAGAGGAGCTGTTGTCATTTTTAGCCAGTGAGCTGGGTCCGGTGCCAGATGAGACACTCTGTTGTTGATACTGCTGCAACAAACACCCCATTGATTCTCAACAGAGGGGATCTCTCTCTCTCTCTCTCTCTCTCTCTCTCTCTCGCTGATGTGTTTTCCTTCTTTTCATCTCTCTCTCTTTCTTAACTCTGTGTCTCTTGCTCTCTGTTGCCCTCTCCATTGATGTTTCTCTATCTTGCCCTTTTTCCCTCAGAACACCATGTTTTTGGCAGCATCAACTCTTCTCGCTATACAAAAAAGCCTGTTGTGTTTTTCACTTGTTGGTGTTGCTGATCTGTATCTGTGAAGCCACTGCAGAATGGGTCTTTGGATTCTGAATGGCTCCCAGAGGCTCTAAAGTAATCTCACTTTCCTCCGGTCAATGGCATTGCAAGCAACTTGAGACACATTTTGTCTCTTTGGTCTGAGACATTGTATCCTTGGATTCAAATGTCCAACAACTCTAAAGTAAATTCTATTCCCTCTTCAGCATTTTGGTGTGACTTGTGGCTCGGTCACCTTAGTTCAGTAGCCTAACAAGAGGCAAAAGAATCAATAATTCCACTCCTTTCCTCAGATTTTTATCGTCTGATGTGTGTAATGCCTCTATTAGCTAGTGGATAACTACAATGGATTGTAATAAGAGAAAATTATTAAATTGTCTAAAACATCAAGAGCCGCCATTTTGCACCGATATTGAAAAATCATACAGGGAGAAATCCATCGTAGAAGAGGAGAGAGACCAATTTCTCTACCCACGGTAGCCTCGATAGACCAGAATGCAATGCAGCCACAAGACATGATGTGTTTTGAGTGGTTTAAGAGTGCAACTCTCACTTGTTCTTGATTGAAAAAATCTGTCGCTCTGCTGTCACCACTGCTCTCTCCACCTACACGTATAACACATAGCTGAAACGATCAGACAGACACGTTCTCTGGGGTTGTCGAAAGGCATTCTGGGAAATTTAGGAAATTGCTAACTGAAGTAGAAGTGGAGAAGGCAGAATAAGGGAAAGTGGGTACACATTGTAAGAGTATCTGAAGGTGGAATTTTCCTTTTAATTTTCAATCTTCTTCTAACATCATGCTGGTCTTATTACCATCATGATGTTTTGCCCCAGATTGGCTCCTGTCTCTTGTTGGTCTAATGATCTGCGGTGTCTTTAGTGCTGTAATGGCTCTGCAATGGTTCAGCACAGCCGCAGTTTCCTCAGTCTAATGCAGTGTAACATTATGATGGAAACAATCCTGTAAAGCAGTGGCTGTCAACCTTTTTGGTACTGAGACACAGAGCCTTATATTATCATAGCAGAGGGCTAGCTTGCACAATGAGTTGCATGAAATTTCCCAAATTGCATTAAGCTTGAATTTCCTCCTTTAAACTGGATTTATTGAACCAAATGCAGTAATTTTGCTTGACATTGACATTCACGACAAGTGAAGCAAAGCACCCTCCTCAGGATGCATTCAAATTATCTGTTATCTTTCCTTGTAACTTTTTATTGGACGTCACAAGCAAATGTTTCTGAGGAAAGTTAAGGGACAGTTGCAAAAGAAGGATTTTTTTTTTGTTTTGTTTTTTAATATCACAACTTTTGTTCACTCTTAGAAAGAATGTGTCATATTTAACACACTTTTGTGTATTGTTTGTGTGTAGTTTGGGACAGCACACATTTGTGTTTCTTTTCTACAAAACATATGTTCGTAACGAATGTGTACGAAAAACATTTAACAGTGTATACCAAGAAGCAAAAGACTTCCAGTATCCACAGACCCCCTGAGGATTGTAACCAAAGATTGAGTTTTAAGAGAGCACCAAAACAACTAAATCATAGTTAAAGCATTTCCCCTCTCCGGTGATTGGACAGGATGAGACCTGGCTACTTCCTGCTTCCTGCTGTATCCAGTAAATAGTAATCATCCCCCCTGGTTATGACACCCTGAGGAGAGGACCAAAGGATGACATAGGAGAGAAGGGGAGGAAAGATCAATTTGTTATCGCTAATGATATAATAGTAGAACAATATCATATATATTTAAGACATAAAAAGCTGGTTGAAGGCCAGGGATGCATACAGAGTGTGTGTGATCCTGTGCATGTGTGTGTTTGTGTGTCTTGACATCATTGTAATAAGAAGATGGGCGGAGGAGGAGAGAGAGATTGTCTATGTGCCTCCGTTTTATTCTTTAGCTTTGTTTCAAGTCGGCTGAAAGGAGTTTAATTTCCATTCATTCAAAGGTAAATAAAAAAAAAGAGGTAAATATAGTTTGATCAAAGGCTCTGCTGTGACTCCTCACTCCTGTATGAATAAATCATCTATTCAAATGAACTTTGATTTACATGTATGAAGTGAATCATTCTCATCCATAGAATTACAACAGATAGACTGCACTTACTGGTGGATCATGGTAATCTCTGTTGTAGAAGTATGGATAATTCAGCGACTTTAGTGCTAGATTTAGCTACTTTTCAGCACCCCCATATTGAATTTCAATATATCGTCCCATCCCTACTTGCTTGTCTATTGCAAAGAGGTCTGAGGATCTGACATTGCTTCCCATACACAAGAGCTGGGGGGCTGTAGCAAATATATAAATATGCAAATTAGCGTATGACATCATCTGACGCCTTCTAGCAACTTTTTCGGCAGCCAATAGCTACTTAAATCCTCATTTATTTTACATATCAGATATTTGAAGGGGCATTCGTATGACTGAAAGACGGGAGACATCACACTGACGCACACTGGAGGGTGAGTCATCAAAGTGTAAGATCGCGACCGTCTCTTACTGTCATGCACTCAGCCAGTTAGCCCTCCCCCGACAACACATTTGCACTTGCACATGCACACACATACACACAGATACACGCCCACACTGACTTTTAAGCACACGGACAGCTCATATAATAGGTTCTCTGTGTTTCAGGTTAAGGCTCTCTGCTTTTACATGACGAACACATACTGCCTCTATTGTCAGTCTGTAAATATTAAAAGGAAGCAGCAGTCGCTTTCCCACTTGAGCACTCTCTCTCTCTCTTTCTCCCTCTCTTCCTGTCTTTCTTTCTTTGTATTGTATCTCTCGCTCTCTCACTCTCTCTCTCTATCTCTCTCTCTCTCTCTCTCTCTCTCTCTCTCTAGCCTTGACACTACCAATCCCCTCCACCTACTCATATTTTCAACTGCTCAACGATGGACCGACCATCCGCTAAACGCTTAAAGGCTTCGTTCTCGAGCCAAAAAAGCAAATGATTATTATTACAGTATTATTATTACAGTATTTAGCATTATAATATATACTCTCTTCACTTGACGTTTGTTGGATCTCTGCTATATTTATGCAGCTTACTTGTCTTGATTAGAGGCCACCGTAGCTCAAGGGGACCGAAGGAAGTTTTTGGTGTTCAGTATAGTCACTGGTGGGAAATCTTTTCAGCGCACAGAATCAAAACTTAAGAGCGAAATACAAAAGTGTCTCCTAAACAGCAGCGAGTGAGCTCTCCATCCAGAGAAAGATAGAAGTACAGAAGTCCTCAAAATCCGAGAGTTACCTCCCAAAGTTGCTTAAATGCAGCTAAAAGGGAGACTAAAGGGGAAATTCTTTTCACCTGGAGTTTGTTTCACCTAACCCTTAAACAGTAAACCCCTTGCACCCTGTGTTTCCCCCTAAATTTCCCCTTAAGTAGCTTCAAAGTTAGAAAAAACAATTTTTTTTTACTGTACGAAAATGTCACATACATATTCTGTATCTGCTCATTCCAACGCTTCATTGAAGCTACAGCACGCTTATATTGAGTGAAATACTTAAACTCAAGACTCAAGATTTATTTGTAGCTGCACCATTACATCAAATGGAAAAAATCTAGACGTCTTGTGCATCTTTTTCTACACATTTCCCTGTAATTCAGCATGACATATTTGGTATCTTTGGAAACCTTGGGATCTCGACTAGAATTTAAAATGAAGTTCTGTGGGTTTGAACAAAGCTGGGACTGGAAGGGTGGAAGAGATTTTTAAGGAGAGGGGAAACAGAGAAGGGAACGTTTTGTCTTCTATCACCTGGAGAAGGTTGTCGCCCCGCAGTAGCAACTCTCCCACGCTGACTGCAGCCTGGAACAAAGAGTTCCTCCAACCTCTCATTACGGGAGACTCCTCTAGATCGAGAGAAGAGGCAGGAGATAAAGGGATGGAGAGCGGAGGATAAAGAGGTGAAGCGAGAAAGAGGGGACGACGCTGATCTTGTTAGGAGTTTCGGTTCCTCACGCGGTCACCCTGTTCTGTTCCCTCTGTCCTTTTTGTCACAACTTTAGTGTCCTCTTCTGTGTGTTTTGAACTACACACTAATGGCTACTGTGTGTGTGTGTGTGGTGGGTGTGGGTGTGTGTGTTTGCATGCGTGCTTCACCTTAACCATCTCAGCAGACCAGGATAGCCTGTTCAGCAACATTTATTGGCATTTAACAGTGAGGGCCATATAACTATGAGCTAGTGAAGGTTAACAGATTGACAGTCAATGGATAACAGACCCGCGTCAAATAGTATTCTCAAATACACTGAATGTACCAAATATTAGGAACGCTTACTCTTTTCATGAAGCACACAGATGAGGTAAATCCAGCTAAAAGCCATTATCCCTATATATATTGATTCCCCTTATTAAATCTAAGCCAATCACAAAGGAGGAGATGGAGATAAAGAGAAGCAGAGAGTTAGAGAAGCTTTGAGACAACTCGGATGTGGATTGTGCAAAAGGGCAAAAGCTCAATATCAGGAAGATGTCATATTATGTAAGTCATAGTTTTAACCTGCTTGGAGTACCAGATGGGTGGGGCTTGCCACATATGACAGTACAATGACAGCAATTTTGCAGCACTATTGTGATTTACAACTTTTTTCTACACTATCTCAATTGTCCTGATGCACTCAACCCTACCCATCTTCGGGATTATCTTCATGGGAATCATGCCACAGACAGACATTGTCACTGGATGGCAGGAAATTACACCAAGTTCAATTTATTTAAAGTGCATTATCACAAGTCCCAACGCACTTTACCAAAGATACATTTAAAAGAGCAGTAAAACAGCTTATATCACATATAATATAATATCATATCAGAAACAAGGGGAGAAAGAGAAATTTAGAAAGGACAGTAAAAACAGCTCATATCACATTGAATATGATATAATGTCATATAAACAAGGATGAAACAATATCTGGAAATAAAACAGTACATAAGGAAGAAGAATGCTATATGATATTGGATATCGGACCAGCTAGACTATTTAGGTTACATCATAGAATTTAGAGAGTATGTTTTAAGTTTTGCCTTAAAAACAGAAACTTAGCAGCATTCAGCTAGTGGCTGGTGGTTTGATTGTCGGTCTAGCTTGTAACCAGTCATAGTCTTGAGGTTCTTTTCTACCAATTTGTCTTGTGAAAAAGGGAAAGTTTTATGTAAATTTTGGAATCCACCTGTCACTGTGGCTGATTGGCAAAAAGGTTTTTCAGCCCTGTACAGAACAATTAAAAAAAAACACTTAAAAGTCACATAGGAGCTGGAAAAATGATGATGATATCACTCAACAGCTAGCTATAGGTGTTACAGTGGCTGATTGAAATTTACCCAGCATCTATATTCATTTTGGGTGAAAAACATAAACTTAAGTAAACTATTCAGTATATGTGTCATCATTTTGTCAACCAAGGACTTAATTTACCTTCTGTCCTTTAGAAAGCACTCCTCACTGAAACTTAAATCTATCATTCTCTCTGCATCTGCCCACTCTTGTTTTTCTTCCTCTCCCATTCTGTCTCTATTCATCTCACTTTCTCTGGCCTTCTCTCTCCATGTCTCTCTCTCTCATGCTTTCTCCAGCAGTAACCTCTCAACAGGATGGGAGGTGAAAGGACTTCCTGCTATACAGAACCACATTCAACAGTTGAAAAGAGTGCGTGCGTGTGCGTGTGTGTGTGTGTGTGCATATACATGTGCTCCTTCCTTTGCCTTCACCCACTGTCTCTCTGCCAGGTCTTTTGTCATTTTCTTTGCTGTTTGGTATGAAATCTGTATTTGTGTGTATGCGCTGTAACCCTCCCATTATTTTGATGATGTCAAGTCAGATGAATGTGTGTTAAATGGCCGGGATCACACTCAATCTGTAATGTATTTCTACTTCTGCCAACTATGTATAGAGATCCACATATCCCACGGTGCAAACATACTGAGATGAAACTAACTCGTGCTAACTACCCAGTTCTTCTTCTTCTGTTTATTCCAAACAAACCAGAAATGTAAAACGCATTGCTTCCCGTGCGGCAGAGGATTTTTACCGGGAAAGAAATACCAGACACCGGCTGTTTAGAACAGCCAATGGAATAAGCAATATAAAGTAGCGAAACAGACATTTAATTATATGAAAATGTCACTGATTAGTGGAGTTGTTGTTGTTTTGTTTCTGTGTGAATGCAGCTTTAGATGAATGGGCCCGGTCTGGGAGTGGGTGCCAGACTGAAGCACTACACCACTAAATGGAGTCTGGATGCTTTCATGAAATGCATCATCCTGCTAGAGGAGAGGCTGGATGTAGCTAGCATCATACAGTACAATACCCCAGCACATGATCTGTTTGTCTCAGCAAAGCCGTGTGTGTGGGTGTGTGAGCAAATGTATGCATGTATGTTTGTGTGTCTGATTAAATGTGTGTGTGTGTGTGTTGTGTCCCATTGGGCTGGTATTTGCTGTATCAGCAGGATCTCTGGGTAGCGTGGTGGTCAGAGAGCACTAGCATGGAAAATTCCATAGGACACTAGAGGACCGGCCTTACTCTGTGTGTGTGTGTGTGTGTGTGTGTGTGTGTGTGTGTGTGTGTGTGTGTGTGTGTGTGTGTGTGCGTGTGTGTGTGTGTGTGTGTGTGTGAGAGAGAGAGAGACAGGGGATAGAGAGTCAGATCCATGTTTATATAGAAGGCAATGAAAAGAAAAGAAGTCATTTATTTGTTGTTACCAAAGCCCCAGATCCACCTTTTATAATAGTCACTGTTATAGTTAGTACAATAGGTGCTGATACACAATACAGTACAGGCAGTCAGACAGATTGATGTTGTTCATAACAAAAATACTTCACACACTTCAACCCAATTATGACTTTGTTGTTTTCATCTTTTCTCTGTGTTCTCTCACAGCTTACATTTCTGTATTTACTATATTTTCAAGTAATAGTAGTTTTCTGTAATTTTGGATAGGTGTTTGTGTGTGTGTGTGTGTGTAGTGTAGGTGGGTGGGTGGGGAGGTATGGGTGTGAATGGGAGTTTTTTATATAATATTTTGTATTAATTGTGGATATAGGGTGTTTCCTTTTTTTGCTCTGTGGGTTTTCATGCATGATGTTTAATTAAAGAACAATTGAAGAATCTCTCTCTCTCTCTCTCTCTCTCCTCTGCCTTCTGGTAGATTACCAACCACATGCAAACTAATTATCACGAAATCCAGTCATAACAACAGTTTGTGTAACAAGAGTGGTTTCATGAAGGAAATGTTTTTGTGTGTGTGTGTGTGTATGTGTGTGTGCGCGCGCACTGGGTTGTTAGTGTGAAGTTCTGTGAAATTCTATAATGTTCCTAGTCACTCATGACTCACAAGGATTTGATCTAACCTGCTCTGTCTCTGGTCTGAATGAAATACTGTGATTTTGTAGATTAATAATCCATACAGATGATTAATTTTGTTGGATTAGCCTCCACAATAACCCATATTCTTGGTTTGATGTTGAATGTACAGTATTTTGTCAGCAAAATGGCAAGAACTCAAAACTAAGTGTGTTAATAACGGAAAGCAAGTATTCCCCTATCAAAGATATTTTATGACTATTTATGCTTGTAATTTAAAGTCATCAAATACAAAAAAAATGGATGAGATCATTACTTTTGAAGAAAGATAGAACAAGCAGTGTTCATTTCTGAAACACTTTGGGGGGGAAAAAATCATCACCTGAAGTTCATTGTTAAATATTATACTATAACTTACATGAGTAGACTGACAACAGTAGTACAATTTAGACAACTTTTCCTCTAAAATACAAACAAGTGTTTAGGATGAATGTTTTTTATCAAGATAAATGAACTGCAAGTCTGCACTAGAACCAGAACTGGGAGCAAAACAGACTGGGACATTTTTTCAATGTCCTCCTTGTATGTTACCCAAGAGGAAAATTAGACAGCAGCTGTAACGTCAACAGAGCAATTGTGGTTTGAAATCCCACTCTATAACAGTTTTGTGTGTGTGTGTGTGTGTGTGTGTGTGTGTGTGTGTGTGTGTGTGTGTGTCCATTTTCCTAAACAGATTCAATAAGTGGTTGCAGCTTTCTGTACAATAGCCTTAGGTGGCCTTGACTCCTGAACACACACGCACACACACACACACACACACACACACACACACACACACAGTTTATCATCTCCAGCCTTCTCACATTCTTCCTCTCCTTATCTTCAACTCTTTCCACTCCTGCCCTTTTATCTCCATGTTTTCCATTTTACACGTCTCAAATGACTCAGCTTTTCTAATTACAGCCTTTTTGCATATTATTGTAATGCAAAAATAATATATATATATATATATATATATGTATATGATCTATCTAATATGGGCTTACTGCAAGTCATCAGTGCTTCTTTTTCTCTGTGTAAAACCAAACAGATATTTTGGACATGTATGAACGACTGATTCACATATACATTCCTCATTTAGATCAGTCTAACCAAAACTCTAATCCTAATTCTAATTTTCCAAACTGTTTTTCTTGGCGGTAGAGCAAAAATTGTAAAGTACTTAAAGGGGCATTAAGCAATCTTTCTATCTATTTAATTTTATCGACCTCTATTGGCGACCAGTAGGAATTGCAACAACATCAGTAGAACTAATCTCCTCCTACATAATTCTCTGTCTCAGCCCCTCCGATCCCCTTGAGCTACAGTGGCCTGTGACTGAGATAAACAATAAAGTCAAAAACTATACGGTGTAATAAATAAAAGTTCAATGACGACAAAGTCTGACTGTGGAGAATTGTGTTTATTTCTGAGCCACAAATCTTTCTAGCAACGGCATTGGCTGCTAGAATATAAACAACAATTTAAAAATGTCATTACAAAGTGTAAATAATATAATTTAGATGGACAGCTTGTGAAATTGTGATGGTCAGGTGTCTCATATGTGATTACTACAGCAGAATAACATGGAGCTAATATCATATCATTCATTATCAATATCTCGTCCCATCCCTAGTGAAAACCCTACTTCCTTACTTATTGCCCCTTCTAGTAAACAAGCAGTAAAAAGTGGGACTTCTACACCGGCTAAATCTGTACTCGCCCTGTCATGTTTTGCAAGCCTCCCTCATGCATTATCTTTTACTTATCGGCCACTTTTCCATTTCCGTTTCACTTTTCCCTCTCTCTCCCTCTCTCTCCGCTCTCTTTCCCTGCTGCTGTTCTCATCCATCTATTTTCTCTCCAATCCTGCTCCTGTTTTTGTCTCACTGTGTTGTCTTTCCTGTTTTATTCAAGTGTACTCATTCACAGATTTTCAACAGGATGATCATTTCAGCTGAAAACACTTGCTGATTTTGTGTGTGTGTGTGTTTTAAGTTCCCCATTAGCTAAAACTAAGCTGCAGCTATTCCGTCCCTGTGACCAAAATTACCTTCATTGCTCATGTCCTTATGCCATTTCCTCTTTCATACGGGCATAAATAAACAATTCAAATGTGTGCATGTGCTAGCCAACCCATTGGTGTGTGTGTGTGTATGTGTGCGTGTGTGTGTGTGCATCCATGTGTGCAAGCAAAATTATTTGACTGCAACCTCAGTGTTTGTGTCCTTGTGATTTAAGTGTGTGTGTGTGTGTCTGTGTGTGTGTGTGCATTGACAATGTAAACCCTGCCTCCATCAGTGAGTGTGTTGTCCAGAGATGCTGTGATCAGATTAAGCCCGTGTTTATTGTGTTAAGACGGTTCACAGTGCAGCTGCTCAATAGCCACCAGCAGAAGACAAGGTTGTTCTGGGCAGCTCCCAGTGTGAATGTGTGTAACTGTATGAATGTGAAGCAGGCTGGTGTATAATAATATAACATTTGCTGAGTAAATCTGAGTAAAGCAGTTCTCTCCCAGAACATTAGGAGATAAGAGAGTAAGAGAATAAGAGAGAAAAAAAAAGATAATATCTGCGTAGTTGGAGATATCAGGACTGGTTTTCTACCTTCAGAGGAAGCCGTTTGCAGCCTTTAATTCTTGCACGGTATGAAAAGCAACTTGCACAGACTTGAGAATTGCCCGAGGAAGGTAATCCATCACAGTAAACACAAAACCTTAATTTGGTTTTGCGAGAATTTCTGTTTTATTGCTGTTTCATTGCACCCGACTTGAGCGTTTTCATATGCTGCGTTATGTAATATGTTACGCTCTGCCTGCTGTCAGTCACCTGACACCCACAGGAAGAAATGAAGTCTGCCAGGAAAACAAGTCGCCTTACAAACTTTATTGTCACGTCACATGTCTTTTTAATTATGGGTGTCTTTGTGAGCCTGGAGAGCAGTTAACTTAAAGCTAAGTTTTACATTGTAAATGTTAAACCAACTAAAAGTGAGTAAATGTTAAAAAAATTCTAATTGCATATGGCATGCATTGCAAAATGATTGTGGCAAATGTAAACTAGATATAGACAGTAGAAAGTGGGCTATAACTTAAATTGATACCAGTATTCTCCTTTTGAAATAAATTCTCAATTTAATGCTTTAATTGCTCCGTGCAATGACGGGTTTCTTTGCACTTGCTTTTCTTAGATTAACACAGAACAGAGTTAGTAGTTCAGTAGGCAAAATATGTTTTGTTTTTCATCCTATCTGCTTTAGTAAACATACTTGGACACTTCATGTCCCTTAATGTCCTGGTATCTTTTTCCCTCTACTGCCGATTGATCATTTCAGAACTTTAATTAGCTATTGAGTCAGAAACAGGCTCATTTTGCCAGCTTTGTTTCTTTATTTTGATTTTTTAAATTGGCCTTAAAGGAATAGTTCACCCAAAAGTGAGGTTTTTAGGTGAACTATTCCTTTAGATTTAGTTCCAGGTAGCATTAAAAGTCTTAAATTCGGCAATCCCCAGGCCAGTGTGGAAAATCTGCCCTGCCTTCTCTCTACAGCTGTGGAAATACTGTCGATTAAGGCTCTTCACCCCCAGATCCTCCAGTATCGCTGCTCACTGACCTGCTTCTGCTGCCTTTGTTGCTCTGTTTGCTTTTATTATATTTGTTCAAACGTCAACCCAATTCTCTCTCTACCCCTCTCTCTCTCTCCCCCCCCCTTTCTCTCTGTTGCTCTCTCTTAATAATATCCCAGTAATGGATGGGGAAGAGATAAATGGAGGTTTTCTATTCTGCCTCTCCCTAATTGGTTGCTAGTGATGTAATGGCTGATGATGTAAGGCCAGGGCCTAGGTGAATGAGGAGTCTGTTCTCTCTCTCTCTCTCTCTCTCTCTCTCTCTCTCTCTCTCTCTCTCTCTCTCTCTCTCTCTCTCTCTCTCTCTCTCTCTCTCTCTCTCTCGGGTCGCCGCGGTGCCCCGGCTGCCCTCTGATTGGTGTTGCCATGGTAATGATGGTTCTGAGAATGTTGCTCGCAGGTCACTGATTCGGCAAAGGAGGGGAGGGGGGGGTCCAGGGGTGACAGTACTGAAAACAAGTCATGTTGTTAAGTGATGCTCAGCTGATGCTCTCATATCAGTGTGTGTGTGTGTGTGTGTGTGCTTGCGATGAATTCAAAGCCTTAACCAAATCTCCCCTTCTCCTCTTATCAGGCCTTTCGCAAACTCTGCTGTGTTCCCTCCTGAGTGCCCCTCCTCCTCAACTCCCACCAGTGTTAGCTTCCGCCCTTCGACCCCGCCTCCTCCATCATGTCCTCTCAGGCCACGCCCATCCAGGGGGCGCGACCCGTGACCCCTCCACTGCGCTCCGCAGGCTCCCCAGGTTCTCACATTTCTCCACTGTCTTCAGGTAAAAGCTTTTTTTTTTGTTATGTCTTATGATCAAATGATAGGAGACTTTCTGACTTCACATTGACAGGTGATCTCTGGGAAGAGCAGTGCAGAAACACCACAGCAATGAGCACCGAGCAAAGACGTCACCAAAATCCAACATAGAAGAATCTTGCGTATTGCCACTTTAACTCTGCATTGATTGTTTGTTTGGACTTTATTGTTGATGGAGTAACAGGGTGTTTTCTCCCACCAGGGGCCCTGCGGCCTCCAGCCTGCAGACACAGAGACCGCTCACCTTCCCCCATGAGAGGCTACCTCATCCCCAGCCCCCTGCCCACACGCAGAAACAGGACCTGCTCAGCGTGAGGACACACACACTCATGCAGAACCATATGGGATGAAACTTGCTGATCAGCCAGTCATAGCAGTGTCTCTTTAGTAATGGCTAATGGGACCTTTCCATTATTTAGTCGGGTACCTATAGGCTGTAGCTGATGAAATAATGGATTGGGTTGGGTTATTGGACGAATACATGGGGATTCAGTCTGTCGCCAGTGTAAAATCTCTTTTGTGTGTGTGTAAATTACCTTGTTCTTTGGCAAGTTCTCACTTATTCTCATGGGTTTTGTCATGCAAATGCCACCATATTCATCAGTTCTTTTTCTTGACTGCAAGGACTTTTAAGATAATTTAAAATGTAAAAATTCCCCTCCCTTGTGCATTTAAAAGCTACAAGTCATCACACATACACCGCTATATATGATAATGATTGGTTGACAGGAGGATGTGCACCGTCCGACGCTTATGGCTTGTCGAGCAAGCAAAGCAGTTTTATCTGCTAGCCAAGCAAATAGCTTGTTATATGTTCTGCTAAAGCAGGGATTAATCAATAACGGGTGGATATGACTGCTGTGATGATACATTTACAGAGTTTGACTCCCTTCCTCCCTCCCTCCCTCCCTCCCTACAGGACGGCTCGTGCGTCGGAGGGTCCGTTGTTTAGTGGTGTGTGTAAATGTTTTTCCCGCTCCAAAGGGCATGGCTTCATCACACCGTCCGATGGGGGCAACGACATCTTCGTCCACATCTCAGAGTAAGGGTGTGTGTGTGTGTGTAGGGGCCAAAAGTGTGTGCGCTGGTAGATGTGTACTTATGTGTTGTGGGGACAGAAGTGTTTGTGTGTAGGTTGATGTGTGTAAGTGTGCTGAGGAAGTCGTGTGTGTGTTCTTCTGAGTGTAGGAGGTTGGATGTGTGTAGGTGTGTGTGTTCTTGCACTTGTGTCCTTGTGTGTTAAATGTGTAATATTTACTCAGGAGTGGGCCAAGGCTGTGTTTTTGTTGTTGTTTGAAGGCCCTCTTATCACGCCAAAGTCCATTCAAAAATCGGGAAATTTGTTTTTGCCTTAATTATCGGCAAAAACACACATGGGAAAATAGAATTTGTGACTTTATTACTAACCGGTAGGGTGTTCTGGTAAATTCGGCATGTATATAATCCTCTAAACAGCTCGATTTTTACCACCTTTTAAAAATGTAATCACACAACAGGTAGTTTAAGCCAAGCCATCCGATTTATCATTAATGCCAACCAGATGATGCCCACGGCTCTTTATTGACTCCTGTAGTAAGTAGGCAGCTAGATAATGATCTTTCTGGTTTCTCCTGGGTTTTTTTTATTCATACCTATGTATACTAGTATGAAGTACACTCTTACACAGTACACATGCCTTGGTAACTGTTGCATAAAAGCCATAATATCCTTGAGGACAACCTTCACTGTGATTATGGGTACTTCAGTGCTGCAGACGGTGCCTTGAATCTGTTGTATAATTACTGTAATAGAAACTGTGAGACATACTGTCAGGGTAATGGCTCTGACCATGGCACTTTTTACTATTGCTGCCAATGATGGTGATGTGGAAACTGAAGCTTATTCTACTGCTGCACTCTTAAGTCTAACTTTGGATCATCAGGTCATTTTTTAAACTTCAAAATGTAAATGCAAATATTAATGATTGAGCCATTTACCTCAATTCTTTATCAACCGGTTGAATATGTGTGTGTCGAGAGAAGTGTGTGTGTGTGTGTGTGTGTGTGTGTGTGTGTGTGTGTGTGCTGCTGTGGGTGTAATTGGAGTTGGACAAACAAATAAAGCCGCTTTCCCCTCTTTGAATAACGAGTCTGCCCTTCTCATTTTCAGTGAGTAGGTGTTTATGTGTGTGTGTGTATGTGTGTGAGAGTGAGAGAGAGAGAGAGAGAGAGAGCCACTTCAGATTTCCTCACTGTGTCATCAGAGTTGCAGGGCTCTGTGTAGGAGTAGAGGGAAAAAACACACACACACACACACACACACACACACACACACACAGGGATAGCAGTGGCCTCAGGAGTGTGTAGGAGGACAGGAGAATATCTGATGACCTTCACCAGGTTGCCTTTGTTATCACCCACAAGCTTCAAACATGTCGACGTCAGCAACGCTCACACACACGCACACACACACACACGCAAGAACACAGGCAAACACAGTGGCACAATGTAAACTGTAAATCAGGATGCAATATAATCGCTCACTCTTTATTTCTGTCTTTCTGTCTTAGAGAGTCTGTTTGTGTCATTCTAGTCACAGTCCCTTTCCTTTATAACCTGCCAAAAGGAAACTTGCAAGTCTGTGTGTGTGTGTGTGTGTGCGTGTGTGTGTGTGTGTGTAATCAAGGTTGATGGCAATGGAGAAGGAAGCGAGAAAGAAAAGGAGAGAGACTAAGAAAGGACAGAAAGAAGGAAAAAAAAGGGTGGGAAGGAAAGAGAAAGAAAGTGACGGAAAGAAAGGAAGAGTGACGCAAAGGAAAGAAAGAAAATGACGGAAAGAAAGGAAGAGTGACGCAAAGGAAAGAAAGTAAGTGACGGAAAGAGTGACAGAAATAAGTAAAGAAAGAAGGAAAGGGAGCGATAGAAATAAAGAAAGAATGATAGAGTGACAAAGTGACAAAAAGAAAGCAATGGAAAGAGAGTGGCCAAAAGAAAGAAAGCATGAAAGGCAGTGATGGGAATAAAGAAAGAAAAAGAAAGAGTTACCAAAAGAAAGAAAGAGTGAGAAAATGACTGAAAGAAAGAGAGTGAGTGAAAGAAAGCAACAGAAATCAAGAAACAGTGATGGAAAGAAAGTAACAGAAAGAGTGACAGAAAGAAAGACTGAAAGAAAAATAAAGGAAGAGAAAAAGAATTCCTGATGAAAAAAAACATCAGAATCACTTCAATGTCTTTTCAATGTCTACTCTCTTCCTCTCTCTCCCTCTCTTTTTCCCTTCCCCTCTCCCCATCCCTCCCTTCCTTCCCATCTTTCCTTCCTCTTTCTCTCCTTTCCCACTGTTTTTTTTAAACCACTTTTCCTCTCTCCTATCCTCTTTCCCTTCCTCTCTCCATTGCTCCCTCTACCCCTAAAATCCCCTCTTAACCTTTCCTCTTTACCCTCTCCTTCCTCCCTACTCTTTTCTTTTTTTAACCCATTTTCTCTCCTTTTTTTCTCCCTCTCCTCCTCCAGCATCGAGGGCGAGTACGTGCCGGTGGAGGGCGACGAGGTGAGCTACAAGCTGTGCTCCATCCCTCCCAAACTGGAGAAGGTCCAGGCGGTGGAGGTGGCCATCACCCACCTCAAGGCCGGGAGCAAGCACGAAACCTGGGCGGGGATCGTCATCAGCAGCTGAACATCGCCACGGAGATCTGGGTGGGGTGGGTGGGGGGGTGATGGAAAGGGAAGGGAAGGGAAAGAGGGAGGGATTGAAGTGAGGAGGTGAGGAGATGCAGGAATGGAAGGGCGAGTTGAACGGAGGATGAGGGAGGAATTGTGCGAAGACGGTACAAAGTTCCGAGAAAAAGGAAGAAAAGGGTGAAGAGAGGGAAGTGATGGAAGGAGGGATGATTGGATGGAGAGAATGGCAATGGGGGTTTGGGATGGGGTCAGTGATGCCACCATTTTGCCTGTTTTTCAGCTTTGCAACGTTATTATTCATCACCATTTAACACTTGGAGACAGCCAGAAGTGTCGAAGGGGGCAAAGATTTGGGTTGCTGAGAACATGGTTGGTTTGGGAATCTGGGCTTTTGCCACACTAGTGTGTTATTTCCTGCTTTTCTTTCTGATACTCGGTGTGTCTGTGGAGGGTGAGGGAGAGGTGGAACGAAGGAGGGATGAAAGCGGAAAGATCCCACAGTTCACTTGTGTTGACGTGTGGGAGACTTCCTTTACGCTTCCTGGGAAATGGGTAGGCCTTTTTGGAGAAGGGTATGGTTGGTTTGAGTGGCAAATGAATTTATCATTATAAGAGATGTTTGTCATTTAAAGCTTAGATTAGTTGATTATTTTGTGAGACACCCCATTGGCCTTATTCATATGGTGGCCATTTTGAACACTCAGGCTAGGAAACGCTACCCGGATGATTGCCATTTAAATAAAACTAATGTTACTTCAACACAGAAGTGAGGACTTCAGCTAGACCCAACAGTTATCAAATTAGCAGCAATCTCAGGAACAACAACCACAACATCTGCTTGAATTGAACAGGGAAGTTAGCTAGCTAGCTTACTTGTAGGTAATCTACTAGACTCGTAGTTAGCGATAATGGGCCAAATATATTAAAATGTGAACCAATATCCCTCCTGATTCTTAAGATCCATTTGTTTCGTCAGTTTTTTCAGTGGGGAATCTGTGAAATGCTAAATGTTTGCATGATGTGCAGCTTGGCTCACAACAGCAGGACAGAGCTGGGCAGAGTTTCCCGCCCAAAGTGTTCAAAATGGCCGCTGTGTGAATAAGGTCAATATAGAAATGTGATTGTATGATGTTTGAAATTGCGTCTCTTAATACTTAATTTGACCAGTAAAAATTCAGCTCAGCCACAATTACTGGTTTCCAGGAAATTCTGGGTATCAAAAGGTTTCTCTTGAATCGTGTGGAGAGACAGAATCCACAAGTAAATCTGATTTCACAGTTTAGCTCTGGATCCAAACGCTGACTATTTATTCTATCAAATGTATATCAAACATATGCAGATATTTGTTTTATCAGTTAAAAATTATTAGATCTATTTTTTTCCTACAAATCCACCAAGCTATAATACACCATGCATAGTATCTAGTACAGTTGTAGCCAATAGAAGTGGCACTGGTTTGATTTTCAGTTCACATGGAATCATCTTGCAGCTCGTCATTACACATGTTCAGGTCTACTTTGCAGCATTTGAGAATAAGCTACAGCAGTACTAATGCATGGGTGTTGAACGACCATTGCTACTGTATGTGTTTGCCATGTTCCATTTTCAGCACCGTGAGTTTATGTTTCAGGTATACTGTGCGTGCCTACATGTGCCCAGAGAGCACACAGCTCTGTTTGTGCCTACTTACACCAATCTATCACTTTTCCCCCCTGTATATCATACTGTTTGGGTGGTGATATGAGAGAATTAAAGCATTTTCAAAACTTACTTCATATTGGTGTCTGTGTTTTAATGAATTAAGCATATTCAATTCCAAAACGAGACATCCACCATTTTGAAAAAGTGAGTCCTACTGTGACAAACTGATCATTGTCATGCAAGTAAAGGTATTCCAAGACTTTTGTCTACAAATTGTCAACATTTTGAAGATGGAATATACATATTTTCAAAGTACTGAGTGAATTAAAGGTAACATTTCTCTCAAAATCGATACACCATTTTGTAATGACACCATTCAAGTATAATATAAGATAAAAAGATAAGAAGATAAAATTACATTTGCTTCATTGAAATTAACTTAATATGTTGAACTTGAGAAGAAGTATAGATGTATCATGACCATATTGTGTATCTGCTGCCCTCTTGTGTCCCCAGCTGTCTATTGCAGCTGGACTGGTTCATATTAAAACAAATTCTGCTACTTTTTAAGGCATTGTAGGTAACACAGGTCCATGATTGACAAAATAGTTGCGCTTTTACTGACTGGGTTCTTTATATTAAGGCAATTTTCGGATTAATTTCATGTACTCATGTCTTCCAAAATGCTAATAGCTTGTGCTCTTTTCTATCCCTATATAAATGTTACTTCGAGAGGAAGGGCAGAGGGTGAAGGTGGACCACTGAATACATGAATATAGCCTATTTAAAAAATAACTAACCTAAAGTCTGCTGGCAGTGAAGGATTTAGGTCACCTTAGGTCATATTAGGGCTTGATGTCTTTCCTGGTGTGGTTAGGATTAGGGTTTTATTTTCTAACCCTAAAAGCCATATTAACTTGCTTTAGGAAATGTTGATCATGGGTCAGACAATAGCCCCCAAAAAGTAAATTTCTGTGTACAATAACTTCTTTGTGGAATGTCTGGTGTTTTTTACTTCTTTATCTTATTGAGGAATAGTAATGACCACTATGTACCACTGTTTTGTCATTTTACGTCCTAAGCATTAGCTAAAACACTTCAATATATAGGTACCATTTCGAGCAACCAATAGTAAGGAGTTTTGACCCAGGGAACAGCTACAGGAACATTATGTGAAATGCAAACAAGAGACTGCTGCGAATTGAGAGTTTGAGTCAAAAATGAGATATCCAACAATAAACTGTAATAAAACGATTGCTGGCATGGAAGTCAAACGAGCATCGATTGAAGTTACAAGTCATCTCAAGGGGAGCTGTGAAGGCCTAATGCTTAGTGTGGTCGTCTCCCAATTGGAGGGCCCGGTTTCGATCCCCTGTGGCTGTATCCTTGAGTAAGATACTTAAAAAAACCTCAAAATAGTTCTCTCTTTGAGGATAGATCCATCTGTGATTTTGAAATACTGACTGATGAATTTCAATTAGTTTTTTTTTTTTTTTCAAAATGGATGTCTAGTTTTTGAATGAAACCCCTCAAATGCACCACAGAGGATCTCTATGGCATGTTTTGGGGTGATGAACCAGTCATTTGCAGTCTTTCTGAGGTGAAATCCACAAAAATCTGGGGACTCATGTATCAAAGACACATTCTTTTTATTATCAACAAGAAATATTTGTAGCTGAATGTCTATATTTGGATTTTGAAATGATCTCAAAGTACTCTCACGTCACGTTATGGGACTATAGGGAGAACTGAACATATACCTGAAACTCATAACCTCATAATTTATTATCTCCTGGTGGTAAACACATACACATAACTTATTGCACAGAAAGCTATCAGGCTGAATAGTAGTGTACAGTTAATAATTGACAGAACAAGTAGTAAACTCATGGCAAAAATACTCTATTAACTCTAAATCTGGCTGAATTTACCTGACTGCAAGATTAATTTATCTTTGGGTATAATAAAGTATATCTTGAACCTCTGTAAAAGAGGAAAACATTCTGGTTATATTACAGTGGAAGTAGATTAAGGAGATTATTTAGTTTCCATTGTGCAATGTAAGGGAAAAAAAGGTGTAACTCCAATGTTTTTTTTTACACTTTTTACTACATCATTACACCAAAAAATGCATATATTTTGTTTATTTTATAGGGTTTACACATTTTCAATTGTATGACAAATTTCAGTCAAATTTGGTTTAGTAATTCTAACCTTTCTATTACGATTTATGAATGACATTAAATGAAGTATGATCATTTATGAAATAGACTCAAATACAACTAAAACTGAATGAATGAATTTAAATGTATGCAATCTGTTGTATACATTGCAACATTGCTACATTGCATTGCCAATGCAATCTGAAATGCATTTCAATGCATCTCAATTACAAATTCCCATCCAGCTGGAATATTTAAACTCTGTCTGGTCACATAGATCCAATAACAGTCAGACACTTAACACTTCTATTTTTTGATTTTTTTTTTTCCTGTAACACTTTCTTGAAATTTTTGAAATTTGGATTAAATCAACTTAATCTCTTTTTCTTAATTACAAAAGAATTAGAATCTGAATTCTAGAATCAGCAGCATTGGGAGCAGAATTGTGATTCTGATCAGGAAAACTATTTATAACTCTGCCTGGCTGTCACCGCTTGATGACATCATGCTTCTGTCTCTGTTTCTCCACTATCTCTGTCTGTCATCAACTTGGTCACAGACGACTGAGACTACCACACACACACACACACACACACACACACACACACACACACACACACACACACACACACACAGATATGCTGTACATGTGGACACACACTCATGAAAGTAAACACATGTATACATTCTCTCTTTCACCCTGTCAAACACACACACACACACGCACACACACACACACACACACACACACTATCTCTCCCTCTCTCTCTTTCTCTCTCTCTTAAGTGCACACACACACTCACACACACACACAGCGAGGGCAGTGCGGAGGTGCACGTACTGTATAATCTCCAGGAAGCGATTAGGGGGTGTGAGATCAAAGGTGGTGTGCGACGGGAAAAACATTCCTCCCTCCGTTCCCCCCCCCCCCCCCCCGGGGGCGAGAGGGACGGACAGCTTCCTCTTCTCTCTGCCTGGCTCTGCCCCACAGACACTGAAACAGCTGCTAAGTAAAGCATTCTGCCACAAACAAGGGCAGTCCATTTCAAACTATTTGATTTTAAAAGCTTTCAGTATTCAAAAGTGTTTCAAATTTAATCTCCTTGGATTTCAGTGACAGGAAGGGTTTTTTAATGTGTCAACTTCCTTCATAGGTGAAGTAAAAGTACCTCAAAAAAGTTTTTAAAAAGTGAAAAAAGTATCTTGTACTCATATAAACTCTTAATACTTAGGCTGCCTCCTCTCTGACCCTTGTCTCTACCCCACAGACATTAAACCATGCAGGCTTTAACACAGGCATCCTGTTGCCACATGATAAGTTGTGGCCAGTCCACAGCTATTTTAATGATAGCTTTATTTATGTAGCACCTTTCATACATGACATGCGGCTCAAAGTGCAAAACATAGACATAGAAGATGGACATTAAAATGATATGAAATTGTAAGACATTAAATACCGTATACATACAATGAAAAAGAAACAAAAGCAAGTGCACAACAAAACATACTTAAACTTAACAAAGTGTGTTTTCAGCTGCTTTTTAGAACTATTTGCAGAAGAAGCATGACAAATCTGAAGCAGGAGAGTGTTACAAATCTTAGCAGCATAAAAACAAAGAGCAGCCTCTCCACTCTTCTTTTGCTTCACACTAGAAAATGTTAAGTAAATCAGTGGCTAAGGTGGTTTTGAAGCATTAGTGCCTTAAAAACAAGTAAAGGAACCTCTGAACAAGACAGGAAGCCAGTGCACATTGGCCAATACAGGTGTGATGTGTTCACTTGGGTTACATGGTGTGTGGGACATTATGTTGTTATGGTGGCGTCTGTTTCTTGTGAACACAATAACTCAAGAACAATACATGGTAGAAATGTGAAGTGGTGTGTGAAGACATGTATGTTGACACAAATATTTGCTAATTAGTACATTCATTAGCTTAAATGATGACTTAATTAGCATATCTAGTTATGTTTAATACATCATGGTGATTACATCAGGACATTAGGCAGCTCAAGTGCCTCTTGTTAGTCCTATAAACTCTCTAGCAGCAGCATTTTGTACAAGTTGAAGTCTGTCCTATGTCTTTTTAGGGCAAACCAGTACAGAGTGCAGTACAATAATCAATATTTGGGAGCATGATGTTCATTATCAGCAGTGGATAAAGAACACAAGTCATTCACTTTAGTGTATCACTTATTTCGACACCTGGTAGTCCTGTAATAATCACATGGGACACGGGAATATCTGTTGTTTTGTTGTTTAGGCCCTTGCAATCCTTACTACTGGTTGCTTGTAATGTGGGTAATTTTGGAATTACAGTTTATTCTACTGCACTCACTGTCAGTTTGTCTGGATGAAACCATCAGCTAAATGCCTGAAGAGTCTTTTACTTAATGCACCATACAGTACCATATGCATATGTGCATTTTTCGATACAAGTGGCACTAGTGGGAATGTGATGTTAGTGCCATGCTCTGTTGGGAAATACACAGAACCAGGTGAAAGTATATGAATTAGTAAACTCTGGTAAAAGTAAAGATCATCCATTCAAACTCACATGTAAAATGTATTGAAGTGTCTGATTAAATGTGTTTAATTGTAAAGGTAAAGCATACATGTTTAGTGTAACTTCCTTGTATTTCAGAGCTAGGAAGTGTTCCAAAAGTACATGAGTCACAGATCTCTTGATGTTGATTTTTACAGCTTGCTTGTTCAGGAGAATGATATTTATAATATATCAGCCCTGCTCAAGCCACCAAAACTAATTTCATGATGGCTTTGGTTTCTGTTTTGGAGAATGCTGATAATACATTCTGATCAGAAATGTCATTGTATAAAACCCAGACTTGATGGGTTTGCTATGTTTATATGATCAGAGAAAATAATGATGATTTATTTTTCTGCCCTCATTCACTAAACCACTGCTGACTGAGATTCACACTACGAGCAGTAGAGGGCAGTAGACACAAGGGGCTGCTTTAAAACCTGGGCACCTTGTGTGTGTGTGTGTGTGTGTGTGTGTGTGTGTGTGTGTGTGTGTGTGTGCATGCACGTGCGAATATGCACATGAGTGTGTATGCACATAAATCAGTAACTGTGTGTGTATCTGTGTGTCTGTGTGTGTGCAAGCGTGCATGCTTGCATGTAGGTGTGTATGCACGTGTAAAAAGCCGATGCACGTGCATAATGTGTGTGTGTGTGTGTGTGTGTGTGTGTGTGTGTGTGTGTGTGTGTCAGCTGCACTGTCTGCAAATCCTCTGCAATCTGGCCCAGCGAGTGTTTGACGTGCAGCAGGAGGGAAAGTCCAACGTCAAACCAAACCAACATCATCATATTCCTCATGTTCATGTTCATCATCATCATCAGGAATCATATTGAAACAGCTGTGGAAACTGTTTTGAACTGATATCAGAGAGATATTCAGCGCCTGGTTTCACAAAGCGATGCAGGGAGCAGATATGGACTTCAGCTCAACTTTCATTTTGGTTCAGAATATTTGAGAAAACGCACAATAGGACTCTCCATGTGAATAATTTTATATATTTTTATTGTATTTTCCTGGATATTAAACTTAACAGTTGCAACACTATTGATCACTCATTACACTTCCCTCACACACAGCTATAAAACATTGAATGTACTGTACTTATTATATTACATTAAATATGTTCTACTTTTATTTACCACTGCTCTGGTTTTGAAATGAAGTTTGGTTGAAATCTACAAAACTGCAAACAAATAAAACTCATTCTCAAAAATATGATACAGCAACATTTGTGTTATCTGAGACAAACTGGAACAAGCAGGAATCAATTTGGTTTGGTTTTTCCTGTACAAACTAAAGCAAAATGACTCTCCCTAGACAGATTTTACTACTACTACTGGTGAGAGTTTGGTCATAACAGCTGATTTCAGTTAGGAATGCGTCCGGTCATTGCAGTAGTTGAATGTGTGGAGGTGTTTGAATTATGGATGGGCGGACAGAGATGTTTGTCATAGATGGAATAATGATGGTGTGGGGATGAGAGGAAAGTGGAGAGGGGCCCAGATCGAGTCCCCTCCTGTGCGTATGGCCCATAATTCCTAGCTACGCCCCTGCTTCCTGTCAGTGATCATCATAAGGCAAACAACCACCAATATTAACAAAAATCTGTTATATTTTCAGAAAAGCATTCAACTATTGTTTTTCTCCTTAAAAGACCCTCTCCTCATATAACGTACATTAGCCAGTTAAAATTAAAGTGAAAATCATATCAATCCATATGTATGTAAATGAAAAAGTGCTTCCATAAACTGGACTTTTCTAGCCATTGATGTCATCAAGCAGCAGTTTCTGGACCTATTCCATTCACAATGAATACAAGGCTGACTTTATATTCACAGTGACAGTACCCAGGTTCTGCTCTGGGATAAGGGTTTACATTTACTGGTTTAGATCTGTTAGCAATACTATGAAAGCAAGTTCTTCTAAACCTAAAAGCTCAAACATTCTGACAAAAAATGATTGAAGTGTCTATACTGCATGTTTACCTGTCTGCCTGTCTGTCTGTCTGTCTGCCTGCCTGTCTGTGATTTGTCTGGCAGATTGGAGTTTTAGTTCTACAAACATTTCTCGGAGGCAGAGCTGCTCTGGAGGCAGAAATAATCTCAATCTCATTAAACCTCCGTGGGCGGAGCACAAGAACCACACTGTTTCAGAGCGCAAGTAAACTAATTGGCAAACTTGAATGGCAAAGAAGGAACTCTGGCCAAAATATAAATAAAAAAATATAAATGGCAGTGACTTCTTTTTTCCATTTATTCATGACCATGGATCTGTTTGCCTATCTGTTTGCTTGTTTGACTGTTCATCTGCCTACCTGACTGCCTGTGTGTGTGTGTGTGTGTGTGTGTGTGTGTGTGTGTGTGTGTGTGTGTGTGTGGCCAGTTAATGGCACGCTGCATGTGGTCCTTCCTCCCTCTGAGGGCCAGAGGACAGATTAAATTAGAGCTTTAGAGCTTCTCTAATTAGACAGGCCCGCAGGCTGTTTGTGTACAAATCCATCAACAAGGGGTGTTAAGGTGATATTTCATTCTGTTGCAACATTTTCATCTAAGCCTCTGACCTCTGACCTTTGCTGAAGCACCATTTCAAGTCCTTTACTCAAGTCAAAGTATAAAAGTACATGGTGTTAAATTTACTTAAAGTCTAAAAGTAAAAGTAGTCGTCTAAAAAACAAATTTCTAAAGTTCTAAACTGGTTCTCTTGAGTGTTCCTCTGAATCCCAGATGAGAAAGAGTCTGCAGCTCAAATCACTAACGTTAATTCTCTGCTCTCTCTCTCTCTGTCCCTTTCCCTCCTTTCTGGTGTCGCTTTGCTGAACGAGCAGCCAATCACATTTGGCTCTTGATCAGCTGTTTCCGGGATGGAAGCCGTCTGATGCGGAAAATGTAAAAAAAGAATAAAATCAGTTGATGATTTCCCGAGAGTAACGAGTCTGTTTTGAAAATGTAGCGAGTAGATAAAGTATAGATTTTTCTTTTGGAATGTAGTGAGTAAAAGTAACAAGTCTTAAGTGAAATAAAAATTGGAGTAAAGTACAGATACTTGAAAATCTTACTGAAGTACAGTAACACAGCATTTTTACTTTGTCACTTGTGCTGGGAAAAGAAATAAAAATGGATGAAGGATGAAGAAATGGGTTTTCAGAAGATGAGGAATGACTATTCAAATTGTTGTGTTTTATACTGAAGTGAGTTTTTAAGAACAAATATAGAGGATCACAGTTAGTTTTCTTTAAAAAATGTATACTTGATGCTATATATTCTCTCCCTGCTGCATTGGTAAGTCATGCAAATAAATCAACTGTAAATAGATAAAGGCTATTTACAGTTTTTCACAATTGCTTACACACAAAAACTGGAACTTGAGACACAATCACTAAAACCTGAACTGCATGTATCACATCTCTAAACTGAGTCTGCAAAACTACAAGCACATTTTCTGCTTTTCACTCAGTTTGAAATTCTCAATGGCACTTTTTGCAGAAAAAGAAGAATTCGAATTTGGAGAAAATGAGCCTTAAGTTTCAGAAAACGTGTGTAAGCAATTGTGAAAAACTGTAATATGTCACTGTTTAACCATCAAGACATAGTCAGCACTCATCCATACTTCATATGATGCTTCAGTCATATTCACTGCTGTCACTTGTACAGAAAATGACCCAACTGTTAAAGGGTTAAAAACAACTTTAATCAGCAGAAGTGACAGTGTGCAGAGCACTGTATTTTTGCAAGCAAACAAAATGAAAGACTACTTTGAAGCGTGTGCAGACAGCTTGTGGGCACATGCCCCCCTGGCGATGTAGACACCCACAAACCCCAGCGGTGCCACCCTGCCACCCTGCCACCCTGGTGCCACACAGAGACTTAAAACGCTCAATTACAGTCAATTGGGTCGGCGGATTTGGATGCAAAGTCAGGGTGGGCCCATTGGTGTGGTTGGATGTGTTGGTGAAGCGCGGTTCTGTGTGGGTATAAAGTATTTATTTTGGCGATATCAGGCTGTGTGTGTGTGGTGAGTGTGTGTGTGTGTGTGTGTGTGTTGAAAGCAGGTCTAGCCTCCATGTCCAACCCTATGATCTCTTGATTAGAATGTCACTGCTGGAGATGGAGAGCTAAACAGGCTGTCAGGACTCTCAGATTATAGCAGGGATTTTATTGCATTGCGCTCTGGTTTTAGTTTCTCATTAGTTTCCTCGGTCTGTTTCACTCCCTGCATCACAAATTTCACCTTCTTATCTGTTTTTGTCATGTTGTGATTCTGACATTCTTTGAATTTAAGTTTATTCTACTGTTAATACTCGTGTGTTTCTCTGGATGAGGGCATCGGTGAAATACCCAAAATGTAATTGTAAAATATCTCTCAATAACATTTTTTTCATTTCAGAAATCTGTGTTTCAGGATACAACTTTGAGGAAGTATGTTGTCTGACATCGAACACTATTTTGACTCCCCACAGATCTGCTCATTTCTGCCTTTAAAGGAAAAATCCACTCTGAAACTGTTGCATATAATAAATACACATTTTATTTATATAGCACTTTCTCAATAACTCAAAGCACTTTAACAACAAAACAGCATTAACACACATAAACACACCATTAAAAACAGTTTAAGTATCCTTAAAGCTAACAATGCAATCATAAATGATATGCTTCTCTAAAAAGGTAAGTCTTGAGAAGTATCAGTGTGATGAGAAGCCCTCGCGCTTTGATTCTGAGGGACTGACACCAAAACCTGACGCTTACAAGTTGTTGTTTTTTAGATCACTGAAAACAATTCTCTTATCAAACTCCATTGTAGCTGCTGGAAATGTCTCAACATGACATCACAGCCTGGCCAGTTATCCGTGAGAATAAGAAAAATACACCGCCAAACAACAAAAAGAGCCCAGAAATGCAAGCTATGTCACCAATAGTTGTTTTTTTTTAACTGTGTTGAAGTGTTTTAGGGTGTTTTTTTATTTTAATACAGGGGATAAAATAATCAAAAAAACCTTGAGTGATCTAACTAAGGAGGAAGAAGCTCCAAGTCGATCAGGTAAACAGCAACATCTGCAAAAAACAGAATCAGAATCATTTTTAATGCCAAGTACAACAAATGTACAGGAATGTGTCTTGGTGGCATCGGTGCAGAGACATATTGACAATGTGCAGTATAGTTTCAGCACATACTTCACACCATACCAGGTACAAGGACAACTGAGCCAGTCAGAAAACACCTTGTCGACATTCAGTGGTTTTCCCACATTGACTCTGGGCTTTTTTACAGGTCTTTGTCACAAAATGTAACCCTTTGTATGAGAGGCCATATAGGACATAATTCAAACTTTGCTGTTCACACACACACATATGAAACACTCGCAAATACACGCATACTATTAAATACTCACATAAATATATGAAATACGCACACATATACATGTGAAACACTTGCACACACACACACACACACACACACACACACACTCTACTAATGAAGTCTTGAACTATATGTGAGTACAGTATGCCTGTATGCGTGAGTGGTTCATATGCGTCTGTCAATCAATCAATCAATCAATCAATCAATCAATCAAACAATCATTATTATCCCAGTTGGGAGATTTGTTGTGCAGTCAGGTAAAATTTGTATGTAAAAATGTATGAACAAGGTAAACACAACAATGAACACATAAAATATGTGCAAAAAGGTGTCTTTAAAAAATGCTGAACTTAAACTGAATTGAGCTGTAATCTTAAAGATTATATATTATATATTCATTTTGAAAAAACAAACCAAAAACATGGTGTTCATCATTCAATTTCTCTAAAATAAAGAGGATCCAGTCTGTAATGGCGTCATCATTTTATCCACCAAATATTTACATAATCTACAACATTTTCATATAAATAAATGTCTAATGATGTATAACACAATTGTGATTCAACCTATATCCAGTCCATGAAAGCTTTTACATTTGCTGTTCTAAACACTATAGCCAGAACAAAAATCCTGGGTAGTTAGCATGAGCAGCGATAGCCACCATGGCTGAACAGACAAAGAAAAGAGCGCCACCTACAGAAACTCAAACTGCATCAACAGAAAATCCAAGCCCCGCCCACACTGTTTGATTGACAGGTGATCTCTGGGAAGTGCAGTGCAGAAACACCACAGCAATGAGAGCTTAGCAACAAAGATGGAGACAAACCACTTTACCACTTTAAGTTAAAACTACTAACTAAACTAACTATGGCAGCAGAACATAGCAACTTTCCAGTAAAGAAACATCACCTGTTGCTACAAAAGAAATCCATTTTAATCTCACGAACAAACTGACATTGGCTCTCGACAGTTATTGGAAAACACCCTTTACTTACACACACACACACACACACACACACACACACACACCATCCCCTGCAAAACACCCTCCTGGTATCCCATCTAACATTTTTCCTTTTTTTTTTTTTTACACTCCGAACACACACACACCCGTCTCTTTTGTTTTTGCCTAAAAAGACTCTGGTGGAATTCCAGCACGAGGCGAGCGGGGAAGGAGAAGGACGGAGGAAAAACATGTTGGAATTTTCTCCTCCTCTCAGATCTTCAGGGTTTCTCAGCAGCAATTACAGAGAAGTGTTACCAGATGCTTTTCTCGCCCATTGTCAGACCCGAAACCACGTATCTGCATCGAGTCGGTCAGGGAGGGAGAAGCGAGAGAATGCTTCTTTTCTTATGTGCGCCGGTGCCGTTTCGAAATTTCACAATGGAATCTTAAAAACAAACGGCTAAACTTTCATTTCAAGAAAGAAAAACGCTTAAAAATCGCAGTTACGTGGTTTTTCCCCCGACGGCAGCGTTGGGTTTCTGCAATCTTATCTTATCCTTGAGCCTTGCCTCGGCTCCTAGCGCTCTCCAATTAGTAGAAGAAAAACACACTTACATGCACACACACACACACACAGACATGCTCGACACACTGTGCACGTGCACGGCAACGCACGTGCACACACATAAGCACGTGCGCGGACAGAAAGAAAGGTTACAGAGTTGGATGTTTTGTCGCACATTTTTACCTGTGTAGAGTGGATACACACACACACAGGTACGCAGATAGCACACACACACACACACACACACACACACATACTCATTCTCTCACACACCACATTGCTATGAGCCATTAATCACCCGCAATGTACTGTGTCATCCGTTATGCAGCTAAAACAATACAGATTAAGCATAAACATCTTTTTTTTTCCTCTTTCCCAGCTCCTCTTTCTCTCTCTCTCCCTCTCTCTCTCTCTCTCTCTCTCTCTCTCGTTCTCTCACTTTCAGCCCCACATTGGTATCATTTGCATTTGCATGTTTATATTGGGCTTTTATTAAATATCGGATATCGGCCAATCAGTGTCTTCCTTCCACACTGCAAAAAAAGTCCATCTTAACAAGTCATGCAGTCTCATATTCAGCCTTCAGATCTTATTTTTCTTAAACCAAGAGAAACATTCTTTAGTGAGGAGAGATAACTCCACTTGTTTCAGGAATGTTCTAGAAATGAATGTCAATATGTTGAAACATTCATGAATTGTTCATGAAACAAGTTGATTTGCATTGGAAACAAGTGAAATTATCTCACCCACTTTTTCACTTATTTTACGAAAATTCCGATTTTAGGACTCAATAAGACTAAACGACTTGCTAAGATGGAGATTTTTTGCAGTGCAATGCATTTTATTTTTCCATTGAATTGTTCAATAATATTTTTTCATTAATTAATTCTTCATTTAAAGGCAGTAAGTGAGTTTCACCTACTACTGAATAGGTGTGCTGCTTTAAAGAGCTGCTAACACTAAAATAATTTCATTATTATGGGTTTCAGTGGAGAGTTTTAATGTCCCATGATGCTCTCAATGAGAATACAATTCTGGGGGGGGGGGGGGGGGGGGGGACACTGCATCCTTGCCATTTTTTGGGGGGCATAAAAACGGTCAAATTTTAAGTTTTGTCGCACAGTATCAGCTATTGGCAGCTCCAATAGAAAAGTATCGGTATCGGCCTTCAAACACCCATTTCAGCTGTAAAATAAGATAAAACAAACACTCTTTTTTTATTTGCAAGTCCTGAAAATGTAGTATTGAACTACAATCCGTCTCAGCTTTCCTCTGTTACAGATGTGTGTGTGCATGTGTGTGTGTGTGTGTGTGTGTATGTGCATGTGCATCTACGCTGACATTCCTGAATGCAAATGGACAGAGTTCAGAAAGCGGCAGAGCCAATGACTGATCCCCCCTCCCCCCTCTGGGCAATTTGACCGTAATCCACCAATCAGGCGGCTCGTTTCGCCCACCTCTACAAAGCTAATGGCAGAAACGCACGATTATGACAAATCATATATTTCTGACACCGGTCGCCGTCTCGCTGGCTTAACCTCCGAGTGTATCGGCTTTCAGTCTTCATATGGGGTGGGGGGTGGGGGGGCGGCATTTTTAAGGGGGAAACTAAATACCTCATGTGGGCACGCGGAGGGATTATGGGTATTTTCGGTTTTGTGGGGGAGCTCAATTTTCTGACACGGCCGCTTTGGGTTTTTGATTCATGGCAGAAACGCGTTTGATATGCACACACACACACACACGCGCCCGTGTATAAAGACATGTTCAAACGCTTGCCTTGCCACACACACACACACACACACACAAATACATACTGTACATGCACACACATCCCACCCACACACACACACACACTCATACCCGCTCATTCATACACACACAGAGGAGCAGCCTGTGCTCGGGGTTACTCCCGGTGTCTCGGGGGAAAAGGTAATTGGTGCGGAAGCCGAGCTACTGAGCGCCAGCCGTCTGTTTGGTTGATAGGGATCAGCGGGCAAAGAAGTGTGGAGGCTGCCCAAACACAGCTCTTCACTCTTTTCTATAAAACTCTTTTCTACCTTTTCTGTCTTTCCATACTCAACACTTTCTATCAAATATGAACATCTCAGGGACATTAGGAGTATTTGTTGTCTCTGTTGTCGGGGACGGGTTTGGACACTTGCTTGTGATGTTGAGTAATTCTGGATTTGAAGTTTATTCTACTGTTGCACTTATTGTTTAAGTCACTCTGTATAGGAGCGTCAGTTAAATGCCTATATGGAAGTGTAAAATGTAAAATGAGAGCAGAAATGGGTGCAAGCCTAAGGTTTCAGCAGAGTCTGAAAAGAACTTTTCAAAATAAAATTCACCTGTGAGTGATTACTTTTACCAGCCAAAATAATAACAAAATTTGTCACTCTACCTGTTTTCAGTGCTATTTCATGTATAGAATCAGGTACTGTGTGTTAATTTAAAACTTGCTCACTCACTTATACAATGGATGAAGTTTGTAATTCATCATGAAGTGCAACAGAATTCAATATAACCAAGGGATTCAAATGTTACCGTATGAAAAAATGTAAACCTTTATTGATCTATCAAGACAAATTTTACTGGCATTTGGTGCTTGGTGCTAATTACAGACCCTGCATTTAAGATTTAATTTTTCCTACATTTAGGAAATCTGCTGTGAGAATTGCAATAAACATCTCAGACTGATTCCTTAGTGAAGGAATACTGCAATACTAAGAAGTTTGCCACAGCAAAGTTTAAAGAGATTCATGTACTTTTTATTTATTTTGGCGACACCTTTGGTGATAAGCAGCCATTGCTTTGGTGTTTTGCACTCAGTTTAGACACTGGCCACATCTGCACCGCTCCTCATCCTCTCTCCTCATGTTGGAGCATTTTTCGTCTTTGGAAGGCGATACTCATGTTCGCTCTAGTTTTGGCTCTGAGGCGGTCGCTTTTCCTTTTCAGCAGCTCTGAGCGACTAATCTGTTTCTTCTTCCTTGGATTTGCTGTATAAGTTTCGGGCCAAAAAATGGATCGAGAGCCTATTTCAACAGTTTCATGCCAAAACAAGACATACAGCCATTTGAAAAATGTGACACCTGAAATGATTCCTTCCATGGAGTTAAAATTCACTCCTGAATATTACTGATATTAGCTATCTTGAGTTGTTTACTTGCAAAATAGTAACACTTAAGAAGATGCAATCAACTGTGGGGTTTTTTAAATACTGAGGATTGCATTTTTTCCCCAAAATGGATACTGTTATGTTCATGGGAAACACAAGTTCAGTCAAGCAGGCTGCAGTCTGGTCCGCCCAGCAGAATATCCACTGTAAACAATCAATCACACACACTCTCCACAATAGAGCTGACTATTTAAACCACACTGATACTCCTCCAGTCTGTGGAGTTTATGCTCCCTGTTTGGTAACTCATGTTCATATAAGCAGATCTATTCACAAAAACCAAAGGTTGTATTCCCATGTCGTCTCATCAAAATAAATTGTTTCACCCAACTGAAATTTGTTAGAAATTAGTTTTGCATCCATACCTTTTAGATCCTTAGAATGCCGACTGCACATACTTGTAAATCTGTGTTTCTCGGACCCAAAATGGATCATGAGTCTGTTTCTCTTGCATTCCCAAGTGACAAGATTACTAGTACTATTATGTGTTTTAATGAAGGTCCCAGAGTGAGACTGAATGTACTAAATTTGTGTCCTGGGATAAAAAAAAAAAAAAAAGCTGGAGGAACTACAGCTGACCCTGTAGCTCTCCAGAAGGAACAGGAGGGAAAAGAAATCCTGTTCAAAATCAGTCTCAACATAGTTCACAGGAGTTCACTGAACTAAATGACATACATTAGGAATGGTTTTGTTGAATAAAGGACAACAGTGCAGATTATGGCAGTGCATAGCTGAATGATTATAGCATTGGTAACACTGTGAAGGTGTTTGATTCCTGCTGGAGCCGCCCATGCTGAAAATGTATGCACTGTAAGGTGCTTTGTCAGCCAAATGTCATATGCTTTAGCTGCCTTTCCCATCATTATAATGAGAAAATGACAGTTAATAAATGATTCTATACACCTACCAATCAGCTTCAGACCTTGACTGCATATGTGATTAAATTTAAAACATTACAACAGACATTACAAATACAAAGCAAATCAGTGCCATCTTCCCATCTTCCTTCATAGTATCTGTATTATAACTCATAATTCACCATACTGCAATTTATATCTGGTTACTGCCTGATCAAAGCATGATTAGGAAAATGAGGGAGATGTAAACAGATGATGAAAAAATGAGTATTGGCACTTATTAATAAATTTGGATCAAAAGTATGGAAGTGCCCCTGTGGATTTTGTGAAAGCGCAAAATTATTATCTCAAGTGTAGCTTCTGTTTTGAGGCAGTGATGTTTTATGGAGGCATAACACCACTTATGAATGAGTTATAATACTGGCTACCAATTCATATCTTGTTCCAAGTGTGATGGTTTTAGTTATGAGCGAGAGGGCATGGCTGGCAGGCTGAGAGTGAGAGAGAAAGTAAGAGACTCGAGTGGCCAATAAAGAGAAAGAAAAGAAAGAGGAAGAGAGTAAGAGTCAAAGACAGATGAAGTGAAAGAGAGTCAGAGAGAGAGAGAGAGAGAGAGAGAGAGAGAGGGAGAGAGATCATGAACAAGTTTTACCTCCAACACTGAGTCTCATGGGAATTTATTAATTTTCTACCTGTTCTGGTATTCTAGGGAGTTTCTGTGATAGTGTGTGTCTGTATGTGTGGGTGTGTGAGTGAGTGAGAGTGTGTGTGTGTGTGTGTGTGTGTGTGTGTGTGTGTTCTGCAGGTATTTTCCAATGGTTCTTTGTTAATAGAGCCTCCCTCAGTAAGTAAATCAAATCTAGTATGTTTACATGCAGACCAACACTGGGAGTAGTCATCTTAAGGCAATATTTCAGTTACATTTAGTAGCACAATTTCTCTAATAATTGGTCTACTGCTCAATGCTCCACTGTACTGCACCATGTTGTTTACAGCATCTGGGCTGCAAAAACTGGTTAAAAAAACAAACAAAAGGAATCAAAGGCGTTTCATGCCCTAATAAATCCATAGATTGAGTAGAAATCTGTGTGAAATCTGTAGAAATCTGTGTGAAAAGTGTGTTAATCAAGTTATAGTTAGTCTCATTATGACCTTCCTCTGATTAAAGGCGTTAACATGACAGTTTCAGTAGTCAGAGTAATATCAGTGTGCAGGTAAACATAGTCAAGATAATCAGATAAAGGTGTTTACATGACAGTCTCAGCAGTAGGGGCTGATCACACAGAGAAGCACCGCTAGGGAGAGACATGTTGCACTCCATGCATTTCAATGGAAGGACGCACCTGCTCACCTTATAGTGGCCTGGTGGGGTAGTTGTATGAGGTGCCACAGCACGGATCACCTGTCAAACTGCAACAGGCGACCAATGAATGACAAGGGAAGGAGCAGCAATGCGGCTAAAGGGGCCACATCTAAATTCACCCAATGTTTTCTCTTCGCTCAAGGCGACGACAAGGCGATGTTATCCTTTGTGTCAGGCGGAGTTTCAAACTTGTAGCAGAAGAGATCGCTAGAATATAGCTACCATGGTGCATCAGTCAACCTGCATCAACCTGCATCAGTCTGTGTTCACTGTTTAGTGGCTGGTTAAGTAGCTAACTAGCTATCAATTGACTCTGATTCTATGCTATTTGGTTAGCAAGCTAAAGTTAATTGTATTCAGTCTGCATTACATCAGCAAAACCATGAATGTACCATCTATATTATATAGTATCTTGGATTCCTCCATGTTGGATATTTTTCCTCAGAGGTCAACACGGCCAAACAAGTGTCCGGTTATGCAGTATTATTTAAAGGTGCTACACTTAGTATTTCAATAAATCATTACCACATTCATTTTGAGACGATCGACAAGACCATCTCTGAGAAGATCGGCAGCCTCTACCGGCCTCTACACTACATTTTAGATCGTGTTCCATCGGGTCGGATTTCATAGGAAATCTGCTGGATTGCTTTATGGCACAAAACAGTGAGAAGTTGCTGTTCTTCCAGAGCAAACAGAGCTAAAGCTTTCAGAGTTTCTGGCAGCAGATGGTGGAACAAGTGAAAGACCGATGGAGAAAACACTTCCAACAGGTTTATCCTCTTCAGTAAAGTGACGAAACACCAGGGAGGGGGAGGGGGGACAAGTAGTAACATCCTCAGTGTTTATTGGAAATGTGGCTTTCATTTTGAGAAACACCAGCAGTAACAATACCACTGGTGTGAGACAGAGGCTCCCAATTGTCTTCGCCATGATCTCATTTGTTTACGGTAGTTTCACCAAGGAATCACAATTGACAATGATATATTGATATTAAAAATGCAACACGTAGCACCTTTAAACAGCGACGCAAGACCAGATCTTTCATGCGGTCGTCATGCCGCTCAGTCACACTGGTGGACATTTGTCTTTTTCATCCACGCTGCCTCGCTGTAACATAAAACCGCTGCTCTCAGGACGGCGTCTGGGTGGCTTGGGAGGGCGTGGCGTAAACATTTGATTTGATTTCCAGTAGGAGGATGGCGGGACGAGGGCGGACAGCGTGTTTTGAGTTCCCAGGCCAAATTGAAGAGAGGGGTTCGCCGAAGCTGCACTAACAACAGAGCAAGAGAGAGATACTAACATTTACACAGGGAAACCACACACAGTCTAACACACACACACACACACACACACACACACACACACACAAGGGTATGCTGCGTAAGAGAAATCCTAACATTTACACAGAGAAACCAGATACACACACATGCATGTATAGAGAGGTGTACATTTACAACACAGGAAAGGAAAGATGCCAGCATTTATACAGAAAAAACTCACACACACACACACACACACACACACACACAGATGGTGGCAGCAGGGCAGACCCCCTAGTCTGGCCGCATATGGCTGCAATTGACCGGTGGGCTGGGTGGATAGATGGCAGTCGACCAAGCAGCAGTATAATTATCTGACCAGCCTCTTTATGTAGCCTTTAAATAGCGGCCTTGTTTGCACTAAAAATAAACTGTCATTTCAAACTCGGCGACCTTTGACCTCCGACGCCTGACCCCCGGGCCAGAAAGGACAAAGGTCGGCCATCTTGGACTTGCCGCTAAAAATAGCAGACGGGCCTCTTCATCCTTGAACCTGAGCCCAAAAAGAGCCATTCACTGTTGGACAAAAGTGACACCTCCTATTACGAATTAATTGAAAACACCTTTGTAGCTTAAGTCCTTGGAGAGGAGGTAACTTAGGTCCTTACAGACTCTGTCCTCTATACTTTAGATATACTGTATGGCATAAAGAAAGCAAAATAATATTATGTTTTTGTTCAAAAATGCTATATAGCACTTTGGAATACAAAAGTCCACATAATTGTTCAATACATTTGTGGTAAGAACAGGTAGGTGGCAAATGTGGATAGCGTCACAACTTTACAGATATGGGAAGTTAGGCTCTCTCTCTCTCGGATACATTGTGATCTCTCTCTCTCACCACACACACTCGCTGTTTGAACACCAGACCACCACCTGCTTGCTCTCAACACACACTCTCTCTCTCTCACACACACACACACACACACGGAGAGGAGAGTTAATGACCCTGACCTCTAATTATGGCAGCCTACGGCGTTCACCTGCAGCTCTGCTCCAGACACACACAAGCTGTGGCTGCAGAGACCCAGCAGACCCCTGACCCAGCAATAACACACAGGGCCAGATGTGGTAGCGAGAATCACACACACACACACACACACACTACGTCCCCTCAGAGAACTTGACATCTATGAGTTTAATTCCAAAATCAGGTATCATCTCCCATAAATGATGCAGGCAGTAACAAGATGCATCATTCCTCCAAGTTTCATCGGAATCTGATGGGTGGTGTAGCAGTTATGGCTTTTCGAAGATTGAAATTTTGACCATTAGTTAAGTGCCCCCATAAGGCCAATCAGCATATTTTTTAAACTTTTTTTAAACTGGAAAACAGTGCGAAAATGCATCATCCCTCCCAAGTTTCTTCAAAATCAGACCAGCGGTGTCTGAGATATTACTTAAGATGTCACTTTTGACACTTAGTCTCATAGCAACAATTAAGATAATCAAGCTAATCAAATTATGGTATGAGATAGAAGATATTAGGGATGGGACGATGTATCGAAATTCAATATATCACAATACAAAAATGGGACAATACGTATCGTGGGGCAGAAAAATGAATTGCGATATTAGCTATTGTAGCTAATATTGCTACATATTTATTCTGCTGTAGTAATCACAAATGAGCAAGCTCTACACCAAAATTATATTATATGAACTTTGTAAAGACATTTTTAAATTATTGTTTACATTCTACCAACTACCCACTGCTAGATTATGTAATTTCTAGATTATGGCAGGGTACTGAACTGGCCATCTGCGATTGGCTGATCTTTGGTCACCACCTGTTGTACTCTGTAGAAGGTGACATCACCTGGCACCAAAGACCAGCCAATAGCAGATTTCAGTAGCATGCTTTTTACCATTAGATGTCAGGCTTTACACAGATTTGGGTTTGAGGGTTTAGTTCAATTCAATTAAATTCAAATTACTTTATTTTCCGTGAGGAACTTCGTTCGCAGTGTACAGACAAGACAAATGGGCCAATCACAAAACAATCATGACTCAGTCATCAACATAATAGGTAGTCCTTGTCTGTGACCATAAAAATACTAAAAGAAACTAAGAATTTAATACACAATACTACTAAGAATAAAATACACACTACTGCTACAGTCGTAGGGGCAGTAATGGTGCAGTAGTCCACGGTGCACTAGTGCTAGTGTCTGAGTGGGCATGTGTGAGGGCGCAGGTTGTTCGCCAGTTACTGTGTTCAGTAACTGAATATTAACACTGGTAAAAATGATTGATAGTGATCAAAATTTCAGAGTAAATAACTGGCATTAGTTACCAGTTACTGTGTTACTGGCGAATGCCATTTTTACCAGCGTTAATATTCATTTACTGAATGGATAGCTGTTTCTGTACATCATAAACATTATGGGAATTAATTAAAAACACTGAACAGTTCCCACTTGCAGCCACAGGTGCCGCCAAACTGCAACACTTACAGAGCGCAGATTTAAATTATAGAAGGTAAAGTACTGTTGAGCTTTGGTAGTACCTTGGGTTGTGTATCTTCCTGGCCATAATATAACCCCATTATCAGTGATTCTGTTATCTGTTGCTCCTGTAGAGGAGGTTGGAGAATTGTGTTTTTTTCTCTCTCCATTCACTGCCATTGTATGGAGGAACAGTCTGAAAATCACACTTCTAGCACATAAACAAAAGCAAACAATTCAGATTCTGACAATATATATATAAAAAAACTAGTCCTGTCACTGAATTGTGAGTAAGTGAATCACTTTCTTTATGTGTATTAAACATTTCAGCTTGAACAAGTGTAACACCAAACTCCGTTGGGAGGAAACTATTGTCAGAATCTGCTTTGTCACAGTCCTGTCTCCTACCTTTTTGAATGTGAATATGAAGGTTTCTAGGGATAAACTTTTCTTATGAATGATACTTCACAGTTTCTAATCAGTTCTAAGAGAAACATGCTTTGTGCAGCACAGCAGCAGAAATCTTGAGAACCATTCTGTGTGTGCATATTTGGCTTTTTGGTGTGGTTTTCCACGTCTGTCCTCTGGGCTTCAAACAAAACACCTTTCCTCCTAAATATGTACTTTATATCGATACGTTTGGTGCGTCTGCTCTGTTCCACTCTGTTGTGAAGCTGCACTGGATGTAAAGCAGCCCAGACACCGGAGAAGGGAGCGGAGGGTAAAGTAGTCTTTCAACAACGTCACATTGGATCAAAAATGACATGGAAATTGCTCTTTACAGAATCCCTGCGCGGCCAAAGAGAACATTACAATACCACAATTTCAGTCCAAGGTTGAATATTTCTCTTTTTCTCTCTTCTTCCCTCTTTTTGTGAACCCAGCTCTCTTTCATTCATCTGGACGATGAGAGAGAGACAGTGTCCGGCTCCGATTTCACACACACACACACACACACACACACACACACACACGCACACACACACACACACACACACACACACACACACACACACACACGCACACACACCACAGGCAAGCACTGTTACAACTGTTAATGTAATTACTCCCCATTAATGTAATAAACCAGCTTCACTTTTAATAAACTTGTAATAACTTTTTTCCTGTCAATGTGATAATTATTACATTATTGGGTTTTATTACATTAATGGGAAATGTATTACATTAACTGGATTTTTACAATGTCAGTTGCAAACTGTTTTTATAATAATTAGAGACGGGACGATATATCAATATATCAATATATCGCGATACGAAAATGTGACGATGCGTATCGTGGGGCAGAAAAATGAATGGTGATATTAGCTCCATTTTATTCTGCTGTAGTAATCACAAATGAGACGCTTGACCATCACAATTTCACAAGCTCTCCATCCAAATTATATTATTGTCACTTTGTAATGACATTTTTAAATTGTTGTTTATATTCTAGCAGACAATGCCATCGCTGGAAAGACTTGTGACTCAGAAATAAACAGAATTCTGCACTGTCAGACTTTGTTGTCATTGAACTTTTATTTATTACACCGTATCGTGGTTGTATTGAATCGTGAACTGCATATCACACATTGAATGGTATTATGAGATATGCATATCACCCCATACCTAATATTAATGGTTTATTACATAAATGGGAAGCTATTACATTAACAGTTGCAAGATGCATATCCATTCATATCTGCTTTATTCCCTTTTTCTGGATGCACCTCCTCCCCTCCTCCATATTCCCTTCTATACTCTCTGACTTCCCCCTCTTCCTCCTCCTCCTCCTCCTCCTCCAGAGAGATATCCGCCCTCGCCACCTGCGACACAACTCAGACATCTAATGAGTCGATCTCCTAAACAATCTCCAGATTTGCCTTTATTTTATCTCCATCGTTTAGGGGTCACCTCGCGGGTCCAATTCCCCGCAGCGTGCAGACGATTGGTGCAAGGGGCCCCAGCGTTTGGGGACCGACACACACACACACACACACACACACACACACACTTAAGGACAGATGTCTACACACACACAGGCAAGAGGAAGCTGGGAAAGGAAAGGAAGCTATGGTGACAATCCATTTCCCCTTTTCAACAATTACGGACCATTCAACTCTGCACTGAGCCTCATTACCTCCAGGCCTGGAATGACATTTGGAAACGGTTGAGGGGCCCGTCCAGCGCCGCGCTTTGTTGTTGTTGTTATTATTGTCTCTGGTCAAAGCGGGGCCATTAGCACATATTCCATTCCTCCCTGTCCCGCTTTACCACCTGCACGTTTTAAAGAAGCACATGGAAGTCGTTCTCCCAGATATCTAGTCTTTACTGTACATATTGGAAATCCTGTTAGAGTCCTCAGTGCTATTAGAAATTAAAAACCTGCATAATAATGACATACATTTCAATACAAAAAGTGAAAGAGGTAAAGAAAACTAAATCAAAGCACAGTAAATGATCAAAGAAAAAATGAAATACACAAATTCCAAATGAGTCAACATTTGAGGAACCATATTTTTTGTTTGAAGATATTTATGAGCATTTAAATTGACTAGACTAAGCAACATAATACAATGAACAAGTGAAGAAAGGAAAAAAGTATGAAATAAATAAAAGCAAAAAAAACAATAAAAATGATACCCCATACAAGAAAAAAATCAAACAACTTTTATTTATTTATTTATTTATTTTTTAATCTATGAGGTAGAAATGTTTGGGTATACATAAATAAGATGTGTTATATTTGTACATGTACAGTTTCACCATCAAGCACACTAAATTGTTGTTTGTATGTGTATAAACTGTCCCGAGATTGCAAAAAAGATAGCTTTCCTTTGATGATGAATGTCAGTTTCTCCACAAACAATGTGGCTTGGTGTTTCTGTTTTTATTTTTATTTATGTATTTATTTATTTTCCATTGAATGGCAAAATATTTGGAATGTTTTTGGCCAATTATTTTTTTTTTTTTTACATTTTTACTCGCTTTATAGAGATTTATAGAGATATCTACATCACATCAGTTTAATGTAAAAATACTTTGAGTTCTTCTCCTTTCCATCTGTATGAAAGAGAGCTGGAGACAAAATCTTTCCCAGCTTCTCACTTTAGGAGAGATTTGTTCACCTTCACAGACATTAAGTCGGCTGTCTGAGATCATAGGAATAAGAAAACATTTCAGAACAGTTCATTCTTCATAGCAGGAGCAATAGCAGGAAACAATATCAAGTGGGTGAAAACCAAAGAACTCCATGCAAACAACTGCTTTGCAATACAACAAATTCTGTTTTAGGGTGGATTTCTTTCTTTCTTTCTTTTATTTATCTTTTCAAAGATAATCAGCTAGCAGCATTCCTGACTTCTGTCTTCTTACACACACACACACACACACACACACACACACACACACACACACACACACACGCACAGATTACTGACTGATCTAACTGCAAGGCAACATTTAGACAGTTAGGATGTAGATATATTAATAAAGTCTGAGAAATAAGACAGATGCAACCAAGGCCTCTTCAGTTCACCACTGCAACTGTTATCATTTGTGATAGTTATATTACATGAGGGATGATCATTGAACTGATTGATTGACACATAGTACTGTGAATAAAAATATTTGGTACTGAGGCTGTTTTGACTACTGATTACTTTGGGTGTGTTGGCTATAACATTTTCAAATTTGACATGGTGCAAAAAATGAAAAGACAAGACAAAGAAAAATGTAAGCAGCAATGTTCCAGCCCACCAGACCATCATCACTGCTCTGGTTGCTTCACATTATTATTCTTGGAGATACTCATCATTCTCCAAGATGTGTCTCTTGAAGACAAAACTGATGTAACTGTCCAGGATCTCAATAATATTTTTGAATTTTGTTGCGGGGGGAAAATATCCCTTTATGTTTTTCTTATCATTCTATATTTTATAGCTCATACTGCTCAGGTTCACATGAAAAACACACAACATGCAGCTATACAGACCATCATACAGACATTCAGCTGTGATATTGTGTGATGGGGAAGCTCTGGTAATGGCTACTAATGACTTGCCCAGCTGTTGAACTATAATTGACTCTAATGGTGATGATAGATTTGCATGGACAACTTCTTGAGGAGTCTGATGTGCAGATGGAAAATAAGCTTTTGGGAACTTTATTAACCCGACATAACTCAAAATCCAGGATTTACTGCTTTATTGTAAATGTAAATAAAGCTTTTCCAGCCTCAAGATACAGGTGTGAAGCATGACTTTCTGTCCCATACTGTCTGTCCTTGTATGAAAAACTCAGACAGTACATTTCAGAGTGAACAGAATGTTTTCAATCCAAAAAATCACAAGACAAACAAAGCCAGTATTTCAACAGGTGACAGATTGGGCTTTTAAAAACACTGCTGCTTGTTTCTTATTGCTGAACAGAAAGCATGAATGATACACAATCATAAAGACATGCAAACACGCACATTAACAAATACAGATAGCCTCTTTTTTTTTTTATTCATTCAAGGAAGATTGACTTAGTGAACACACCGTTACACACATTTAAGGTTCGACCAACATGGGTTTTTGAAAGCTGATACCAATATTTTTGTATTGAAGCTTCTTATACAACAATACTGTATGTTGTACCAGTATTCAGTATCTTTAAATTTGGTAATTTTTTAAATTTTCATTTCATTTCTCCCAGAATTTTCTTCTTGTCAGGGTGGAAAAGCCTCTGAAACAGCATTCAGACCATCATGGGACACTAAAACTCTCCACTGAAACCCAGGATGATGAAATTCATTTAGAGTTTGTTAGTAGCTAGATATTTGGTTTATAAGTCAGGGTGACCCACCTCACCTATTCAATGATAGAGAAACTCTGGGATACATTACTGATTTCAAATGAAGAATATTATTGAACAATCAAATGAATAAATAAAATGTGCCAAGAAAAAAAATCTAATTTCATTGCAGGTTTTACCGACTGTTTTAATGTAGCTGTGGTCAGGGAGGAACTTCCATCATATCAGCAATGGACAACACTGATTGGCCAATATCTGATATTTAATAAAAGGCCAATATTGGCAAACTGATATATCAGTCTAACCCTATACATACATTCACAGCTGGGAAATTCATGGTACAAATATAGTTTTCTACTGTTCTACCAGAAAAATTGGGGAGGTAAGTGCCTTGCTCAAGAGCACGTTAACAGTAGTTTCTCATTCATTTTTTCATTTTCCCTGCCTAGATTTTTCCAGTCAGCAAGGAATACACACATACACACATAAAGGCAGAAAATTCATAAAATATAGCACAATCGCAAAAAGCCATCAACGTAATTCAGTATCGATAATTCCTGCAGCAAACAAGAACGCAAATGGAGTCTATTCGGAGTCTGCATACACACGCACGAACGCACGCACGCACGCACACACACACACACACTCTCTCTCACACAGACAGGCCCAGTCTAACCTCAGGAGGGAGTCGGAGGCTTCCAGGTTTCACAGCCTCTTTTATGGAAGGAAAGTGTCAAAATTTCCCCCCAGCTCTTTCCACTGCTGACACACAGGGCCAAGACCGACCGCAAACACACACACACACACACACACACACACACACGCACACACACACACACACACACACACACACACACCTGCACATACATGCATGCAGACACACACACTTTAATATTCTTATAAGGCAAACACTGTTATCCATCCTACAAACCTCGCACCACCTCGATAGAAACTCTCTCTCACTCTCTCTCTCTCTCTCTCTCTCACACACACACACACACACATACCAGGCCTGTTATAATAGCAGCGGGAGAACAATATCACAGACACTGAAAAATCAACAACAGTTCGTAGGAAGACAGTAAATCTAGGGAAGTAGAGGTCGGAACAGCCAAGGTGTGTGTGTGTGTGTGTGTGTGTGTGTGAGAACGAGAGAGAGAGAGTGAAACTTTGGCAAGATGGCGGCCCGTGTTTACGTCTTGGGAACAGTACAGAACAGCTCCAGTTTGTTTGCTACTGCTGGTGAGAACATAAAACCTCACGTTCACATTTTTTGTTTGATTTATGACTATTAGATCTGGCCAAAAATGTAGATTACAGTTTCAAATGCTTACTAGTTCACACACACACACACACACACAGTAGGAATCAGCGCGCCACATCAACAGTAAACAGAGTGCACCGTCAGATCTGATCTGAACTCTACAATGTAGTTCTGGTCTGCTGACTCTATGGCCAGGAGGGATGTGTGTGTGTGTGTGTGTGTGTGTGTGTGTGTGTGTGTGTGTGTGTGTGTGTGTGTTGCGTAGTTTGTACTGTATGTCTTATGTTGAACCCAGACTGTGTGTGTTTGTGTAACCCAGACAATTGTTTTGCGTATGTGTGTGTACGGTATGCGTGTGTACGCATCTTTGCGTGTGTGTGTGTGTGTGTGTGTGTGTGTGGTGTGTGTGTGTGGTGTGTTCCATCTGGGTGGTCAGCCAATACAATAACCGGTCCAGATGTAAACAACAACCAGCTAATGAGGCACAGTAGCCAAGAAACTGCTGTTTATTTGTGCGGCGATATATCAGAATGAAGCCTTCAGATGCAGAACCATATTTTCTGTAACCATTTTTGTTTTTTTAATTTTTTTTTACATTACCTCTAATGTCAATAACTAGTCTAGAGGTTTGGCTTGTGCAGGTTTGTGACCCAAAGGCCACCAGTTTGAATCTCTAACCCGCTGGAAAAATCTGGTGATGGAAGGTGAATGAGGAATGTTTCCATTGCTGTGGTGTTTTTGCAGCCATGGTGGCTTTCACTGCTCATGCTAACTACCCAGTTCTTCTTCTTCTATTTATTCAAAACAAAGTGGAAATGTAAAACGCATCACTTCCTGTGCACCAGAGGATTTTTCTCTGGAAAGAGCTACCAGACACCGGCTGTTTAGAACAGACAGTGTAAAAGCTTTATGAACTGAGTACAGGTTGGATCACTGTTTCCTGTTGAC